>NW_011948412.1:6313829-6396392 GCF_000503995.2 Ceratosolen solmsi marchali
GTGTGTGTGTGTGTGTGCGTGTGTGTGTGATACTATGGTTGACCTTATATATATATACACATATATAATTATCCGGTTTGTTCTTACAAATGTCCAACTCCATGCTATTGCTACAGTTCTATTGCTTAAAAACGGTATATTAAGCACTGAAGTGATGTTTGAAATATTAACTTAATATATAATATATTTAGCATATATTTGAAACGATGTAATATTATTGGGGACAAATAGTTTGTGGATGCAGAATAGTATTAATTCAAATAAGCAAATCATACTCGTACATGCGTAATGCTACAAATATGATATGTGTTGGGGGGGGAAAAAAAAAAATAAAAAAAAAATACTAATAATAATAATAATAATAATAATAATAATATATATATATATATATATGCAAACATAAATTAATATTCGTATTAATCTATTGTTGTACTTATAGTAATTGTATAATTTATCGAACTTAATTATGTAATTAAGTAAATTATCGAGATGTTTGCCTATAACGTTGGAGTTGAAAATCGATTTTTTATTGTAACTTAAATCACTAAATATATTGATCGTTATTATTACTTTTAATCAAAAACTCTGGCCGTAACTGTAACTTGTTAAATTGCTAGATACGCAATTACAAGTTAACGTGACTTTATTAATATGGTCCAAGCCTTGTAGTGACGAGCTAAGATTTAAAATTATATTAAAATTAAGCAGCTTTAATTTAGATGAAAATTTCACGCCATTTAAAATGCAATTCTATTATTATATTTAGTAGAGTGAGTCTTTATCGACAGATTGCTCGTGTATCTTAACAATTAATTATCACTAATTTTTCGTAATTCAAAATAAAACTCAAGCCACGTGTAATTTTAAAAATCATAGCCAACTTTTGAGTATTATTAAATTTATCTTTAAAACGAAATTCAGTTCGTTAAATTTTTAAAATGTAAAAGTAGGTTTGGGTCTTATTTCAGATATTTCATATCGTGACCGACGATTCCCATTTACAAAGCAATGATTTTGCACTGAAAATGAGAATAAATCCAACCAAAGCAGTTTCATCAATAAACTATGATCTTTATATGTAAAAAAGTATATTCATTAGTTATGCCTAATTAATTGTAGTATATATTTCATTATTCTCGGTATATTTATATAAGAGTTATAAAATGGTATAATGTAGCAATTAAAATGAATGAATAATTATTCACTTCACGATAGTTTCGACAATAATTCGATTGATTTATTTACATCGTCGAGCGAGTATTTTACATCGACCGCCGCGTCCTGACTATGTCATTGAAAATCATATTTCATTGTGTCGACAGCTTCGAGGTGGATTTATCCCCCAAGTGGTGGTGGTGTTGGTGGTGTTGGTGGTGTTGGTGGTGACGATAGTAGTACCGTATACGTATAATAGGTCGAAAGGTGCGCAGACTAGAATTTTGCAGGGATAAGGTAGGAAAGAAGGAAGTGGTAGTGGTAGTAGTAGAAGTGGTAGTGGTAGTGGTAATGGTAGTGGTAGTAGTAGTAGTGGTAGTGGTAGTGGTAGTAGTAGTAGTAGTAGTAGTAGTCAGTAGTAGTCAGTAGTAGTAGTAGTAGCAATAGAAAAGGAGAAAGCCGAATTCACGTAGACCGTGAAGGTGAGCGAATTTCGAGCTTACGGAGACTGTTTCCTTTTCATCAAAGGCTACGACAGAAGAACAAAGTGATTAGTAAAACGCGACGATTTTCTTAGTAGCAAGCAAGATCTGACAATTTTAACGCGCAAAGGCAAAATCCACTCAAACGAAATCGATAATTGGCCCTAAGCTAATCTCGCGCGTTTATTAAATAAAATCATTATGACGCGAGAGCAAGATTTGACTACGAACGATCGAATTCGCGTCGGTAATGAACGAACGAACAAATTGATCAACGACCACCGATCCCATCCATCGGCTTTATGACATTATTCGCTCTTCTCGGTCGCCTCGACGTTGATGACGCATACCTGCTCGCCCGGGTGCTTGTTCCTGATGTGCGAGTAGATCTGCGAGGTCTGCTTGCTCCTGAGGTCGCAGTAGGGACACTTGTAGCGGGGCTTGAAGCCACACTCGTACGTATAGTGGCGCTTAAGGTTGCTCTTCAGGGTGAAACCTCGATTGCATTTGGGACAGTAATATTGCTTCTCGCGCCATTGCGGCCGCTTGGAAACGCACCGACGGCTACGCTGTCGGTTGCCTCCGGAGTCCGGACTGTCCACGAAGTGCCGAAAGCGGCTCATCAACGAGTCTACAAACAAAGAAGTTTCTTGGTTTTTAATTGGTTATTGGATGGGCTGTTACGCGGGCCTGCTGCTCTCATTGTTTCCTTTGGCTTATTAGAACTGGTAGCTACTAAGGCTGCGTGTTATTATCGTTTAGTGGCGGCGTGAATTATTGAAAGTTATACTCAAGGACGAGAGCAGGTGTTGCAGTTACTTCAAAGCTAACATTCCGAGGATTAGGAAGGGAGGCTCTATAGTGGGAGGGAGATATGAGATATACGCACAGCGTTGAGCGTCATCCGCAATTTCGAGCTGTGCATCACTGTTTATTTACTGTTACAATTACGTCAGGTATTATCGCAATAATTTGGTATGATGTCACGAATGTAGCATTGGCTCTCGGGTCTTCGTTCTCAAAAAACAAAAAAAAAACAAAAAAAAATATATACCTTAATGAAGATTGCTTAAGTATTTATTCATTTTGGTCCAAGTGGCCAATTTATCCAGAAATTTATCGGGAGCAAATAATCAATGATTTATCGACGAATAATTATTCTTTTTACCTTATTAGATGCAATACCAAGCTAGCATAAATATTTAATAATAACTTTTACGATACGTAAGCATGCAAAAGTATTGTGAGGCATTAGAATTGTAACTATTACTTTTTATATAAAAGCATATTTTGTTAAATTTGCTTAATTTTTTTTGTTTAGTTTGTTTGTTTGATCCTTTTTTTTTTTTTTTTTTTTTTTTTTTAACACATATAAAATCTTCCATATTCCATATTACAAATATAAAATTCCATATCCAACAATCCATGCAAAATTTCATATAAAACTATACGATAACGGTCTTAAGATATTTATTAAAAAATAATCGATAACGTGTATGTGAAGTTACTAACACAGCCAGTGAAGGAGCACAAACTTTCATGCTAATGATGCAAAAGTATATTGTTTCTTATATGGAATTGAAAAATCTTTTGTAAATGATAATTTATAAATATATATATATATATATATATATATATATATATAAGGAGAGAGTATTAAAATGAATAACACATAATGTGAACAAGAAGAGACATAATCTGCAGAATTGTAATATACATAATTTCTATTTTATTAAATAATTATTTTAAGAAGCTTGAAATTTAGCAAAGAAATTAACGTCTTTATTTTTATAAACATACAAGATATTAGTAATTTTGGTTTGATAATCTGAATTACGCTCTTACAGCCTTCGTTAGTATTGCTTAAATAATTTATATATATATATTTTTTCAATACATTGTTATATAAATGGATTAATAATGCATTAGCTTAATATTAATTATCAAAATTTTTTTTTTCTCTCGAAAATTCATTAATGTCGTTGCTCTGAATGCATAATAAAATTTGCGAATCTTGAGAATGGCGAGGAAATTTAATTAACTGTCTTACAATCGAGTATTATCAATGTTTAAAATAATGTTTAGCAATAAACGTCACATAAGGTAAGAATTATATAATTTAGACATCTGTGTTATCGCGGCATTATTTATGGCAGCGCATTATCATATTCCAATGATGTAAATCAACTTTATACTAAAGCTTAAAGCGCATCCTTATACTTTTATATTATACAGGCCGATCATTAGCTATTATGTACATGTATTAAAAATTAAGGATAAACTTTTGAAACATATAACATATAACATTATTCCAACCAATGATTGACAATTGAGGACGATAAGCTTATTTAACAAGTGCATATTCGATACACATTTAGAAAGTAATCTGTTATAAGTAAAATGGCTGAATATTAATAATAACTTATAGAAAATGTCGTTTTCGACGTTATTATTATTGACTCGTCAAATATGTAATCCTAATACATACAAATCACTCTTTTTTTCATTTCCCACTCCCGCTCCCCCTCCCCTCCCCCCATCTCCCCCCTCCCCCCCCCCTATCATTTCTACTATTTTTTTCTTTTCATATGTTTTTCATTTATTTTTATGAATTATGTTCTGAAAATCTTCACTCATCAGTCTTTATATCCGACTCGTTGTTTACAATGTTATGATGTAACACCAAGAAAACAACATTAATTACACGTAAAGATGATAATAATTCATTATTCCAATTTTAACAACACTTTCATTATTTCTTTTTGTTTATCAAGTTGGTTTCAGAAAATGAAATAGTAATGCAATTGTCTGACGTCGACATAATACGGCATATAAATAATATGTTGCATCAAAGAGTGGTACAATAGTAGAAAGACAATTTCAATTTCTATTTACTTTTGCTGGTAAATTTCATGCTTTCGTTCACTACAGGCGAACTACATAAACGTTCTGTCCAATATGTTTTTTTCTAATATGCGACATGACGTTGGACGTTTGCTTGCTTCGGAAATCACAGTGAGGACATTGAAATCTTGGTTCTTGGCCGCACTCGTATTTCAAATGTCGCGTCATGTTACCTTTAACGGTAAATGAGCGCGAACATTTTGGACAACTAAACAACCTATTATTATGTGTTTCCTGCTGCTGCTGCTGTTGTTGTTGTTGCTGCTGCTGCTGTTGTTGCTGCTGCTGCTGTTGCTGCGGCTGCGGCTGCGGCTGTTGCTGCGGCTGTTGCTGCTGATGCGGCTGTTGCTGTTGTTGCTGTTGCTGCATTACGACAACAGTTTTGAGAATATCGTCTGGAATATCGGTTATTTTCATTTCATCAGAGTTGCTAATTAGTGACTGAAGCTCAACGGGCATCTCTTTATTTGATGAAGCTTGAAGAGTAAAATTTGGATTCATCTGATGTCCAAAAAAATCTGCAAAAGGAAAGATTTAATTACATTAGTGGATGGAAATTTAGGGTGCAGTCGTGACAAAATAACTGTTGAGTATCTTAATATACATTTAATGATCGGATTGTCGAGAAAATTAGAATTTATGTATGAATGAGATTAGAAAGGATTGTCCTAAAATTTTTCAACTTAGATAATGATATTAAGTATTAATATTTAGTACTGATATTGCACGGTAATATTTTCAATGACTATGATATTCTAATTACAAAGTTTGAAATTGGATTATTGCAAGTACAATTTATTAAGAAAAATATTCAAAGATAATAAATAATAAGAATTTCAATAATATATATCTTTGGCGAATAAAATTCCGTCAAACTTAAAAACCAGCTTTTAAGTATGAAAGATGCAATAAGGTGTTTGATGATCCAGTCGACAGTCGTTTTTAATTAGTTAACCTGAAAAAGAAAAGTCCTTTAAATTAAAATCCTTTAATAAACATACACACGCACACGCGCGCACACGTAAATACATCGAAAACATATTCACATTTTCACTGATGTATATCTGATTTAAGAATGTAAATTAATTGGTTTTCATTAATCAAACAATTTTTATTTTATTGTATATAATTGAGATAAATTTGATAAGTACATTTAGTATACGAAGGACAAGGCAATTTTTATTTTTTATTTTCCATTAAATAATTATATCGTTATTCTTAATTATCGTTTATTGTAGCGTTGGTTGGATTATCACAATTTATCAACACTTTCAATAACTTTTCTTTTATTTACTTATTGATTTCTTATTGCTCGCTTTATATTTATTTACGCATACGATCGAGCTTTTTCTTTTTTTTTTTTAAACCATATCAATAAAAAATTTTGTTACATAAATATATATATATATATACTAAAAATACAGGAATTCGTTATAATGTAAAAAAGACAAAAGAAAAACAAAAAATACCATGACTTAAATATTCGATTAAAGCCATTTTTTCTCATATGCATTGTTTTGCGAAATATTTCTGTATCGTAGAAATATATTTTCACTAGAATAGTTACAAAATTAAATTAACAATGAATCATATGATCAAAAGAAAATTATAAAGTTTTTAATGAGTTGAACGAATTTTTATAAAGAATTGTATACTTACAACGAACAATATATAAATATAAATACATTTTACGAAAATTTGATTAATATTTACTTTTGTCTAATGCTAATTACTAATTATTAATGATAAATGAACAGAATAGCAATTGAAACAATACGTGAGGTTATGATATCCGATTATTAATATAATTCTTCATAATCTCTATTCGTCATAATCTCTAATTCGTAAAATAAACCTGAGAAAATAAATCTGATATAATTAAATATAATATTTATGCGTACTATTTTAGGATCGTCGATTTACTAATTCTAGGCACACGAACATCTGTACCATTTATGTATTAAACAATATTTGGGAGTAAAGTTTTTTTTTTTTTTTCGATTTATAATAATTTATTTTTGATTCATACATTGCATACATCATCATATCGAAACATATTTACGAAAATCATATATTATTGCCTTATAGTGGTGATAAAATTTTTGCTTAATAAAAGAAAAAGAATATTAGATATAGCGCCGATTTTTTTATTCGTTGGCGTCAATTCTCTACTTGGCTTGGCAACAATCATTCTCGATACTTGAATCATTTTGACAAGATATCCTCAAGTATAAGCAAAATCAACGTGTAATCGCACTTAAAATTATTTACGTATTATTGTCGCTATTAAATATAATATCGCAACTAAAATTATACACAGTCCAAAGCTCGAGATCTAACGAGAATACAATTATTACAAGTGTATGTTTAGATTGACAAGCGAAAACGTTTTTGTTAAAAATAAAAAAAAAAAAAAAAAAAAAAAAAAAAAAATTACATTATTCAAATGTTGACACAAGTGTGCCGATGATAACCACTATACTATCGAGGATCTTTTAGTCGAGATCGATCGTCGTGAAAACTTAGCCCGATATCTCATATTCATCTCAACATTAATCATTTCAGCGAGTTTTGAAAAAGAAATAAAGAAAAAGAAAAAAAAAGAAAGAAAAGTCTCAGCGTCAAGTTTCGCAATGTATTGTTTAATATTGCTAATAAGCGCTATAATGCATTGCGTCGAGTAAATTAACAATTGATTTGGATTAAGCAGAATTGCAAATGCGAGGGAATAGTGCCCTCTTGCTAAAGCATTGAGTAACTTCGCTATCCCATCTGCTCGTTCATGAAAATAAAAATAAAAACTTCTACGGAAATACGAATGTGCTAAAAGAGCGAGATTATTGGCAGTAAGAAGACACTCGTGGCACAATCAACGTTTCAAGTCGGAATGTTCCAACGCCAGGATGGTAATAGCCGAATGACACCGACGGCACAATACCTTGCACCCTCTACTCCTGGAATATCGAGTAACAGAGAACTCGGGAGCAGCAGCGAAAAAAAAAGTCCGCTGCCCTACGAACGGACAATACTCTTGGAAGTGGAGCGATTTTTGAAAATCCCGTGGCAATAGAAGGAATAAAAGGTAAGGCTTATCGGGTGATAAGCGCAACCGCGCGATACCACTCAATCGGACCTCTGCTGGATATCGACCGCGTACACGGCACTTTGCGCGTGTGTACTCTTGATGTGGCAGTAGATGTGGGAACGATGCTTGGCAATGTAGTTGCAATACGGGCACTGGAAACGCGGTGGTTTGCCGCATTCGTAAGTCAAGTGCCGGTGTAGGCCACTGTACCACTTGTAGGTCTTGCCGCAGTTCTGGCAAACGTAGGATTTTCTGCCGCGTTTGTGGGTGCCGTGGACCGCGCGAGGATGCTGGTGGAGGTGGGAGGGTTGTCTGCCGCAGGACTGGCAGCCTGGAAACGAAAATTTGCCAAGGTTCGGTCATTGGGTGGGCCTTTTGTTGCGGGACACTTTTGGGAGGGCAAATCTACAAATTAAAGTGCACTGTTAATTAAAGCTTACTGTTCGGTCGAGATATTAGTTGATGGATGCACACGGTGCATAAAAGGCATTCGCGGGAGACTTGCTCCACTACTTTTCTCTGGCCCAGCCCCATCTTACCGGGCAACTTATCGAATGGAAAGATATCACAGGAGACGATCCAAGTGCTGTCGCGTGGTCATAAAAGTAGTAAAGCAAGATATTCAAACATAACGAACGTTTATATATATATATATATATATATATATATATATATGATGCAATGAGTGGACATTGTTAGTGAGGAATTTATAAATATTTCGAGACAATTCTCATTCGAGTATATAACTCGCCGATTATTCTACAATTCATCAATATTTAAATTCACAACGATTGAGTTACCATTTACATTCATAGGCTACGGTACTTTCTTTTATTTATTAATACATGAAATTAAAATATTACTTACTGTTAATATGGGAAACTTTCTAACTAATATTATTATTAATATTTAATGTACTGTTTTTGTTTAAAATGTATTACAAATTTATTTAAGATGATTGCAGGGAATTGACAATGTTAATCACACAATAATGTAAAAACTTTAATTATTCCAGTCTGAAAATCGAACGAGTCTGTAGATAAAAATATGAAATATGAAAGTATGTCGTTGGTCGTAAGAGAGCATTAATATAATATTATGTAATTAGGTCACTTGTTTATAATTAGCTCATTTATTGTCAGCCAATTATATTGTACATACGAATATGTAATGGTTATTTAACATAATTATTATACGAATGCCAATTTTAATCCTCGCAAAATTACTTGTACATGATTTATTATATAATAATTATATAATAATCGATTTATTTTCCCTACCAATGTTATACTAAAATTTCTCATAATTAAAATTTACACTCTATATATATATATATATATATATATATATATATATTGCAATTATTTTCATTAGTTTCAATTTAAATCAAGGCATTTTATAAAATTATGATTGCCTCTATTATTTTTTTATGCTAAATTTACACTCTGCATCTTACGCAAATTACATTATATTTTATATACTATACTAGGATATTATTTAGTACAAATTTTATAAAATGGCATGAATGAAATACATTGTAAAGCGTATATTAAAAAGACAATTTATTTATTTTTGTTTTTAATATTTCTTGTATTTCCTTTATATTCAAAATTATTAAATAAACATCAAATAAATATATATATATATATATATATGTATATATATATATATATATATATATATATATATATATATATACATATATACAAGAGTCTTAAATATGTACACTTTGAATATTATTCTAGCACACAGACACACAAGGCATATCACCATGGCAAACACTCATTATTATAATACTAATTATTTCAGCTCAATGCATAACACTTGTTATATTAACATGTATATATTTACATATTATTACAATGTATTAAAAGAGAACAAACGAGATAAAAAACCTAAAATTTTAAAACCACTTAGGGGAAAAAAGTAAAATACATCTATATTAATACTAACATTTGAAGATTTTATTCATTCTATTTAATTCGATTATTAATTCGAATTAATTCATATTCTTTCTTTCTTTTTTCTTTTTTCTTTTTCTTTTTTTCTTTTTTGTTTTAATAAAAATATCGTTATTTATAGTACGAAATGTGTTTGTGCGGTCACATTAAAAGCATAATTTCACGGCTGATGGGACGCGGTCGTAAGTGAAATTATTAATTTAAAATTCAAGCACAATAAGCTTTGTATAAAACAGAGAAATATTATTCCTAAGTATGACTAAATAGACAATAGTTCACCAGACTTTGTATCTTGTTGTAACTTTTGTTTTATATTCATTATCCAACAGTTATTGTTGTCAAAAAAAAAAAAAAAAAAAAAAAAAAAAAAAAAAAAAAAAAAAAAAAAAAAAAAAAAAAAAAAATATGGGGGAGTAAAAGAATGATGGAAGTAGCAATTGAATGAATACTATACTACAACAATCACATTCAATTTCACATTCAATCAGGAACTTGGAGGGTCTGTGGAGCACCTTAAGACGATTAAGGGAGCGTAAAAAAAAAACAACAAAAATTGGTAAAATTCGGTATTCGGTGCATTCACGTGGATGGCATTAAAAACTCAAAAGAGTTTGTTAATATGAACGCCCATGCGTGGATGCCACCTTCTTACGTGTCGATAAATGTTCGACGATTGATTGCCCTTCATGTGACAATAGGGGCAACCGTAGCGCGGCGGCGGACCGCATTTGTGTTTGTAGAGATCGGCGATTCGCCGAAAGCCGGCATTACAAACGTTGCATATGTAGTTCGTAACGTCGTCGGCGTCATTAGTGCTCCAGATATCTGAAAACATTGACATTGTTATATTAGTGAAATGATATTGCGTGAGCGAGAAAGTCGAACGGGACGGAAAAGAAATATTTCGCTCGAGTGAATATTATTTGCTTCTCTTTTATCTCTTCAAATACATTCATTGTGATGTTGGAAGTTATATTGTGTTTATCATGCTTGGCGGGGTGGCTTTAAACTAACAACTTTCCAACACAATGAACATCCAGTATAATGAAATATTATCCCAATAAACTAACTAGATGTATTGTAAAATTTGTAACTCAAGTAAGACTGCTTTCAAACTTATGTATTGCGCATGATTTCTGCGATAGATAAATCAATAAACCAAATGATCGCCATTTCTAGTGAGTGTGTGTGTGTGTGTGTGTGTGTGTGTGTGTGTGTGTGTGAGGGGGGCGGGGAGACACGCAAGAAACCTATTAAGCATTAAATATCAAATGAGTAATATATTTTTTGTGATGAGATTATTCGTTTTTTTTTTTTTTTTAATATATTCGCGTTTTTTTATTTCTAATCACTTAAATGTCGATAGTCTATCGAATTATACATAATTTCATTAAATATGTAAGTAAGTAACTTTATAAATACATTTACATGAATTTAAAAATCAATTGAGTTTCACATTCTTTTGAAGGAATTTTTATTTTTTATATTTGTTATTTGTTTTTCATTTTATCATATTTCGTAAAGAGCAAGTATATTTTATTGTATACAAATATTTATATAATAATATAGCATCATACAATACTTATACATAGATATTTATAATAATACGTGCAGTTATATTATTTAAAAATTGAAGATAACGTTGAAGATGAAAATTAAATTGCTTACCGGATATTGATTTACATTGTACATTGACTTTTGAGGCAAAAGTTTGTGTACATCAAGACTTTTCACATTAAACGGCCTATTTATTTGTAGTATAATTCATAATATAATAAAATATATATTCGACATTTTTTTTATATCATTCCACTTTATTTCATCGGATAATAAACTTATGTGTATATATATTTAACCGCACGCATCCGTTCCATCCATCCATCCATCCATCCATCCATCCATCCATCCATCCATCCATCCATCCATCCATCCATGCATATACACATACATATGCATATATGCACAATATCATTATGAAGATAGAATTTCAGGCACTTCTTAAGAAATTAGTCGATCCTATTAAATTAGTTATAGCAGGTTTGCAATACAATAACAATTTGTTTAATCATTTGAGTTTTTGTCTTGTCTTTTTGTCTTTTCTAAAAGAATACTAATCTAAAATACATTGCTTTTCTTTTCTTGTCTTTTCTTTTCTTTAATAATAACCTATACTTACTTAAGTGTAATAAGCACCGTTAATAAATATCGATATTATATTTGGAAATAAAGATAATTCATACTTTCTTCAAGTATTAACTCGTAGAAAATTGTATACTATAACCGTGGAGATATTTGTAAGTGTCAAACTTTCAAATAAGATTTTCCTTATTTACATAAAAATAAGTACAAAAATAAACGTAATTATTATCTAATGTAAGAGCATTAAATAATTTAATGATAAATTAAGAATATTTAGAAATATAGGTAATGACTTACTTTCAAGTATTTACTAGTAGAAAATTAAGTAATTGTTTGGTATTATATGAGCACGTTTAAAAATAATAATTTAAGTGATGGTTATAAAGTACTTGAGTGTTTGTTATGCTTGACAGGTAAAACTTATAAACAATCTTGTATGTCATCGCAATTATTATTTATAATTCATGATTTTTAAACTTGCATTTAATAACTTTGTATAACGCCGCATTAAATATAGATAAAATACCATTGTATTTTTTAAGTAAATTTTCGTTTTCAAGAACACATTAATTCAAATAATTGATGCAATTTGTACTTCCCTCTTACAATACATTTATAATCTTATTTATTTATTTTGTTTTTTTTTTTTGTTTTTTTTTTTTTTTTTTTGTTTTTTGTTTTTAAATGAAACATAAATTGAAAAACAAACTATATATATAGAAGAAAGAAAATTAATGAAAATTGAAGAAATATAAATTTCTAAATTTTAAATGATTAATTCGATGAAATTTAATCCAACCCAACACAATTTTTTCCTAAATTCTAAAAAAAAAAAAAAATCAACTCAAAGTCTGGGTAAAAAAATAAGAATGAAAAATTAATCCCAATGTCAAAATTTATATTTTTATACTAAAACTTATTCTATTTTTGCAGCTTATTTTGAAATTTATGAATAAGCCGTAAATACGATATACGTGTACTTTAATCGATATTTATTAATCCATGAATGTATGGTGATTTTTATAGTTGCTTAGGCACTTTCAACGAATTACATATTACATCAATTTAACAAACATTCAATGATATATTTATATATTTACGAATAGTTGCCCTCTAAGTTAAAAGCACCTAAAATCGTAATGTGGTCTTGCGGTAATGACAAGATAGACAAATCCCTGTGTGTACTAGAGTGGTTGAGTGTGTGTACGATGATGATAGAAGAGTATTAAGTTAAATGAAATTAGAAGTCGGGCAAATGAGTGTTATAATTACTTTTGCAATAAATCGTATTTAGGCGTCCTGCGTCACCGAGGTGACGAAATGAAATAGTCGGTCGATCAGCCAGCGCAAGGCAATTTGTTAAAATAAGAAAAGCAGAGTTTAAATCAGATACGAATGTTGGATGGGAACTAGAGCTTGAAAAAATCGATCGAGAAGCCCCGAAGAAGTAGTAGAGAAGATAGTGATAGTGATAGTGATAGTGATAGTGATAGTGGTAGTGGTAGTGGTAAAAGTCGAGGAAAAAGTCAATTCGACGACTAGACGAGCGGAATGTCGAAGATCTTCTTGTGCATTCTGCGCACGTGTTTGTGCATGTTGGAGGTGTACTTGGAGAAGTAGGTGCAGTAGTTGCAGCGGTACCGGGTGCCCAGGCCGTCGGGCTCGTGCTCGCGGGTGAAGTCATGGGAGCGCAGGTGTCGGGCCAGCGAGTGCGTCGTGTCGAAGAGCCGCATGCAGACGTTGCAGTTGAACCACTGGCCGCTGATCTGCGACTGCTCGACCTCTAGCAGGCCTGCAAAAAGACAATAGGTGGATTCATCGTGGAGATAAATTGTCGTTTTGGGAGGGTGGACGGACGGACGGACGGACGGATGGACGAACGGACGGACAGACGGGCGGACAGACGGACGGATAAGTGGTTGCTGCACCGATGGGACACGCTTTTATTTTATTTTTTTTTTTTTAGTTTTTTTTTTGTAAGGCGAAACGTTGGGCTTTTCTTTTTTTGCTATTAACGGGCCCGTTGATCCTTATGTAATCCCGGTCGACGTAGCGGGGGACACGACCTCGTGAAGTCAGCTATCGATCTTTAATATTGAGACTGACTTTTTAGAGCTCCGGTTTAACGGAGCGCGACGGGGAGATCGGAGATTGGGAGCAATTTTTTACGAGAGAATGTGGTGAACGGGAGTATAGCCAATGATGTTGTAGTGCGTAGTTGTGCCGTTATTGCACAGCCTCGATCAGTGGGATGATGAAAAGTTCAGACGGAAAACGTGATTTTCTCTGCGCTCTATGAAACTTCGTTATTTATTATGTCTCGAGATTATATCGAATAACGATATCTCGGGATGCAATATGGTTTTAAAGCCCAGTATTTCGTAATCGATTTCATTCTATGCTTCCTTGTTTCATTACACGATTCATAAAGGTCTGAGGGAACTTATTGAATTACAATAGCAGGACGAAATATCATATGGAAAAAAAAGAAGCATTTTTATCTTCAATAAGAAATATGCAAACTGCTTGAGAGAATCTCGTTTATTTTCTTTTTTGCTTGCTTAATAGAAAAAATACTTTCGTGATGATATGGAATGTGTTCTTAAGCTGAATTAATTATGTCAGTCTTCCGATAGAAAAATATTAATATTTATATTTATATTTCAATAATATAACGTTATTCTAAACAAGACCATATTCATATGTACATCGAAAATGTTTAATGAAAAATGATAAATAATATTACCATGAATAATAATATTTATAAATTATAAGCTTATATTTTTAATATTTCACACAGGTATTATAATAAAAAAATATTTTTCATTGGGTGATAAGATTATACAACTGTATTGTGAATGGTACAAACATGTTGATTTATAATAAATAATAAATACTTTCAACGCCTAATGCTTATAAACAAATTTCGGACATTGATGTTGGTAGTGTTTTCACAATAATGATTTATAATTACCGATGAAAAATATGAATTTTAACAGGTAACATTAAAATGTTTATTGAAATAATTTTTTTGTAACTTAACATAATGTTCAATTATAGCGACTAGAGTTGGCAATTGAAATTATGAAATTACAATTCTATTTAGTAAATTGAGCTCTAATGAGCGATAAATCATTTAGTTTTTATCATTTGATATGACACTTAAATGAAAATTAACATAATAATTAAAAAATAATGACATATAAAAAAATAACATATTTCACTTCTATTATTTCCTGATTTGAGCGATAAAAGCTTTCATCAAATTCATCTTCACATCTGCTTCTTAATAATAAATAATGAATAAAAAAAATTGAAAAATAAATTCATTTGCATATACAAATGTAAATAAATGCTTAAAGTTTAAGCTGACGGTTTTTATATTTACTTAGGGCAGTACAATTAAACATTAAAATTCAATGCAACTAGCAACGTACGTTTACAAATTGTAAAAGCAACCGTTTCCCTCATATTCTACATACACATACTTACCGAATGTAACGATAAAAATTCGATTTTATCGCTAAAAATCACTTTAAATGCACTTGAATAGCAGAAGGTGAGTATACTAAGGACAGGCAGTAGACAAATTATAAATTAAGTCTTGCATTTCCGTAGTCGAGCATTAATTTATAGAATTTACCTCTTAGACTTTTATACTGCGCATAATTGAATTTACCCGATTGCCGATGAAAATAGAACTCTGAAAATAAATAAAGTAGGTAAATTAATTATGAGTAGAATGATAAAAAGGGCAATTCAATCAGAAAATACACACACTATTTTATAAATACAAATGACAAATAATGCCGAGTGTCTGAAAACAATTGATTATCATAGCTTATTCAGCAAAAAAAAAAAAAAAAAAAAAAAAAAAAAAAAAAAATAAAAAAAAATTAACAATACAATTAAAATGATTTATTTATGAATAACTTATATACAAAATTAATTCACTTTTTTTATCGTGAAAAAAATTTGCGTGTTATGAAGAATCCTAAAAATTTTAAATAACATATGTACAAAAGCTTTAGAGTATCCATTAAACTAATTAAATAATTGATTAAATTAAAGTTGTATTTAAATATTAGTATATTTTTTTGTTGTTGTTGTAAATTTTACACACATGAACTTAAAAGTAAATTATAATTTAATTCATAAATATAACTATTCGACGCCATTTATTATATGCAATTACTAATATTTATGGAGATTTTCTCGACGGAACGTGGGATTTCACGTTCTAAAATGATATAAAGAGTATTTTCACAAAAAATTACGAAATATTTTATCGTTAGCGGGGTAACTTTTATCTAAACGTATAAATTTCTGTGCCAAAACACTAATTAAAGCATTGTTTATCAAATGAAAGTTTCATTTATCTATAAACTTCTATGCTGTGTAAAAGTTAATAAGGCGTCGTTATTTACACACAAACGCTCTGGGATAATGAAATAATACAAAAATATTTTTGTATTATTCGAAATAGAAATATTTTTTTCTTCCTTTGCTTCTTTTTTGTTTTTGTTTTGTTTTGTTTTGTTTTGTTTTTTGTTTTGTTTTTTGTTTTGTTTGATTTCAATATAGCGTTTCAATATCGTAATTTGTACATTTTAGATTTCAATATAGCTTTAATGTTAGATTATACAAATCAATTCTCGGCAGAGTACAATAATATTCTTAATTAATATCAACATCCATGGTTATGGCAAATATGAACAAAAATTACATTATTCGCTAAACAAATGTACAAAATGAAAGTGGAATTGGTTGACATTGACAAAGGTAGATAGATATAATGCAATTTACATTACTATGTATTATTTTACACATTTTCAAGCTCTCAAATTGGCTCTTGAATATCTTTTTCAAAGTATGACAGTTATGAGAATGATATATATTAAGCTTCGCTTTGATCATTTGCATATGACAAAGGCATAATTCATTTTCGCGAATGAATCGGTAGATCAGCATTTCTGACGATATTTAATAATAATTGGGAATAAAATTACGTGTTAAAAAGAAAACTCATTATTTTATAAGAGAAGATCGATCAAGATTTAAGAAAACTAAATGTACGGTTTTTGTAAATTTTGACCTCTTTTCGCGCAGTAATTGAAACGAAAAATTTCTACGAACAATGGCGCTCGTTTTCATTAAAACATTCCAATGCGAAATTTAACGGTCGAATAATGTTGAAGGAAAACGTTCAAGGGCATTTAAAAGATGAAAAATCTTATGTGATCATTAATTGAATAAAGTGAACATATGTATGTAAAATTGATTTTTAACAATCTCTAATCGTGTTTTTGTTGCTTATGCTCCAGAAAGATCGATGCCTTGCTTATTAGTTTTAAGAATTTTCGTTCTTTCGGGAAAAAATACAGATTTTGCCGTAAAGATAATCGCGGGCATCGATTATTGGAGTAAAAGAAGAAAGTTTGGACGAATAATATTTGGACTCGTCGTTCGTACAGAGTCTAATTCGCCCAGGCATGGAATATTCCATTTACGCGTAAAGAAAACGTAGACGATGAACGACGACGTTCAAAGTACTTATGACCAGAGTATTTGCAATTGATAGAAACGAGGGAATTAAAGCCGTAAGAGGCACGTCGTGGTCGTGGTCGTGGTCGTGATCGTGGTCGTGGTCGTGGTCGTTGTCGTGGTCGTGGTCATGGTCATGGTCATGGTGATCATCATCGTCATCGTCGTAGTCGTCGTCGTAATAGTCGTCGTCGTAGTCTTCATCGTTGTTCTCCATGGTCGTGGTGGTGGTGGTGGTGGTGGTGGTGGTGGTAGTGGTGGTGGTGGTAGTGGTGGTGGTGGTCGCGATGCGAAACGCCGGTGACTCAGAAACGCGTGTTGCAGACGATGGGCCGGTCCGGATGAATGCGCCTGATGTGATCCTGGACGTTGAACTTCTTGCGATTGAGTTTGCCGCAGTAGGGACATTGGAAACGAGGTGGCTTGCCGCAATCGTACTTGTAGTGGGCGTTCATGGCGCTCCGGGTCCCGTAGCTCTTGACGCACGTCGGGCAATGGTAACGCTCGTGTTGCGTGAGCTTCACGCTACGGTTGCCACGATGGTGATGGTGCTGCTGGTGGTGCTGCGGCTGCTTCCTGGGATATATCCGGGGCAGCGGGAGCCCGTAATCTGAAAGAAATAAACACGGCACTCGTTACGGCCCGCTTCACTGGGATTTGCGTACTTGCGAGGGCCTTTGGCTTCGCAACCGCCGCCTCTCCTTCATTTAGTTCGAACGCGCTCGTCTTGCGAGTTCGCTTGGCTCCGAGCGCTGCCATTTGCATTCGTCTTTTCAAGCGGATTGTCATTGTGCTTGTGCGCTCGATGTTCGTGATGCGTTCGAACTAAATGCCCTGACGTGGCATATTACCTTTGCCGTGTATCGGGAATGAGAACGCAATGTGTTAGGACGAGTCGGCCTTTACATTTCGTTCATTGCCGTAATGTTGCTAGTGGTGTGGTTGAACCGAGGATGAGAAGGGCTCTGTTGGTCGTAGGATTAATTAATTAATTCTTGGAGATTGAATAGCACGGGACTTTAACACAGAAATTAAGCGACTAGCGCTTGGATAATCCAAACGGGAATATGATTATTTTGGTAGATACGTGTGCGCTCGTGCGTGCGTGTGTCGTGGGAGTAATGCACTAGGGAAACTTATAGGAGTATTTATCAGTCGTGAGTCAGAGATCCAAGCGACACCGCACTGGGCGTAATTCGGAATAATTCGTGTTTTATTGTGACCTTGTCGGCGGTTGTTTAAATAAAAGTTTGGAGCATTCGATAATACAATAATGATATATTGACGGGACGACATGAGCCAATCGTATAGTATTAATACAATGAATATTCGTAGTTGCATACTGTTTTACACACTGTTAATTTTTATGTAAAAAATGTTGATACTCGTGCATCTAGCAAAACGAATCCTATATAATTGTAACTTATATTTTAATTTCTCGATAACGCTCGCACGAAAATAAAGAAGCGTATCGTATCCGTTCGACCATCAAATTCACCATCAAATTTTATTAACATCAACGATAATAAATTTATATTATAATAATAACAATAATAACAATAATGATAACAATAATAATAACAATAACAATAACAATAACAATAATAATAATAATAATAATGACAATAATAACAATAACAATAATAATAATAATAATAATAATAATAATAATAATAATAATAATAATAATAATAACAATAATAATAATATAGAAGATGAAGATGACGATGATGATGATGATAACAACAAAAATAATAATAACATTAACAGTAGCAACGACAATAAAAACGATAATAATCATAATAATGCTTATGCTTATAATGCTTATATCAATGTTTTTTCATTTTCACGATATTCGCCAATTGGTTATAAATATTAATTTGATAAAAATTATTACAAATAAAGTGTTAAAATTCCGTTCGAATCATTGTTTACGGTATGATTTTAAAATATAATCACCAACAGTCGCAATACTTTAATATTAATGTGGACAATAGGGGCAGTTATGATTTGCATCTCAACCTGTTATAGTTCAAGTGACTTTTAAAATCCCTTTTATATTCGTAAATACGTTTATATTCTTGACGTGAATATCCATTGAACACTGGATTAAATTGCAATATAGACTCCCGACTTGGATTATAGTAAATTATTTTTTTTTTATTCCTTTCTTATTTCTCTATCTCTTTTTTTTTTCGTCAATTCGCTCATTCACTGTCACAATTTGGAAGGATCCATTATCTAAAACAAGATAAGAACTCAATTAATACAATAATTTATTATTATAAATATCAATAATGGAATATTACACGTGCCTATTAATTAATTAAGTTGCATTAGTATCTGAGCCTGCGTCGAATATACATGTAAATAAATTAGAAAAATATATCATCGAATGTACTTTACCTTTTACACTTGATAAATAATCAAAAGACTTGGTAATGTCAACTGAAATTGATAATTTTATTAAAAAGTTCAGAACAAAAAAAATATTTGTCAATTGATCCCTCACAATCGATTGTGCTTTAAAATAAATTCTTTACATTCTATTTCGGCACTGCAAAAATACATATTCTATAATAGTAGAAAAATCCAATAATTTACAAACATTTTGTTTATTTTTTGTTCGTTCGAAGAGTTTGAACATTTGTTAAATTAATTCATGGTACTTGTGATTACAATTATCAAAAATAAAGAAATTCTAACGTAAAGAAATGCTTATAAGTAGATTATCAAATTAATGTGATTGATATACATTTCTCCAGGCACTAATAATATTCTAAAACTTCTGGATTCTCTACTCTCAGTTACAACTTTAATATTGATTCTCAAAGTAATTCGTAAATATAAGAACATCCATAAATATAATTTATCTGCTTAATTCGAAAATCACAAATTATTACTTAATATACATATTAGTATTTGTTTGTTTGTTTGTTTGTGTGTGTGTGTGTGTGTGTGTGTGTGTGTGTGTGCGTGCGTGCGTGCGCGCGTATATACATACGCAATAAGATATATATATATATATATATATGTATGTATGTATATTAGCATCGACATATCGAACAGTTGTATGTTGTATAGAATTATTTAAAAATTATAAAATAAACAAAGGAAAAGGAAAGAAAATATAAAATACGCTGTGTTTTTAACATCATAAAGGCTCACATTTGAGAATTTCAACATTTAAAATTATTAAGCTTTTCTCGTTTATTGTACCTGTGTATTCCATAAGTTTTTAAGAAAATATTTAAGAAAAAATCTTATAGGATAATGATTGTTTTGGTTTATCTTATTAGCTAAAGCGTCAAGCCATATTCGTTATAAAAAAAAAAAAAAAAAAAAAAAAAAATCGATTTCTTGAAAAATTATAGAATTCTTGAGTAGGATATGGTATTTATTAGAAAAAATATACATTTAATCGAATGGCTCATAATTTAACAACAGAATTATGCGCAAAATAATCGAGTTCTTTTATTTTAAATAATAATTAGCGAATAACTCTGTTTCTTATGTACAAGTTTGACGAATCAATTTGATTTAGGAAAGGGTAATTATTTTGTATTAGCCACGTAATCATGAATTTAATTAATACGATAAACAGATAATTTATACATACAATTTTTCCCTTTAGTCGCTCGCAATGATCTTCCCACCATTAAACGTGAGAAAACTATTTCTAATAAACCCTAACTATTTCAATAAAAAATTTACAATATTCCACGCTCCATTATCACCATCTCGCATTATTAATAAAACTATCATCTCGTGGAATTTATAGTTTCCAAATACTTATGAATTTCTAAGAGACTTTTGAACTATTATACGAATGATTAATTCTAAATTGTTATTAGCTATCGACAGACTATAACGCTTGGTAACATAATCGTTATAATTAACGTGGTTGTATCAAAAGAGAGCGAACATTTGTTTTTATTAAATTTGCATTATTAAACCTGTCCGCGCGCAATGCGCGACCTGACTCTCAACAATTATTATTATCTACCACAATTATCATTTCCTTTCGTCGGAATAATACTAATCGCGGTGCTGCCGAGCACGTCACCCTTACGGATTCATAACGTAACGAACCTCCGCACCCTCGTGCTTCGTGCGCACGTGCTTGTAAACGTTGTTCACCCACTTGCTGCGGTACTCGCAGTAGGGGCACTTGAACCTCGGCTTCTGGCCGCACTCGTATTTTATGTGCTGCACCAGGCCCTTCTCGTACGTAAAGCCACTCGAGCACCTTGGACAGGGGAAGTTCTTGGACTCGAAGGTGCGCTTGCCCCGCAAGCTGTTCTGCAGTCGTCGCTCCTCGTCCACGGCGAACGCCGAGGTCATGGTGTTGAGGAAGCGCTTGCCGAATGTGCCGCGTGAACCGCGCCAACCTGGGGACAGAAAAGCGCCGATCAGCGTTAATTGGCCTTTGGACTTGCCCGCGCGCACACATTCACGAAGTTAAGTCTGACGTGACAGTCGACACACTACACTTATATTGTACATCTACTTATTATTATGCCGTTAAGTTATTACAATATTATGTTTCTTTATTGTTTCTATATGTTTTTCTTTACGTTTATGTTTATGTTTATGTTTATGTTTTTGTTTGGTTGTTGATTTTACAAATGACATTTCATTTACTAATGGAGTTTGGCGAGACCGTGTGTTGAATATTATTTTACTAGTTAACCAATTGAATGTAATATATCCAAATGGGATATCAGAGGTATTGGATAAAGTTAGCCTATCATTTATCCGCCAAATTGTTTATTGAATTGATGAAATCAGTAGTAAAATCATAAAATCTTAGAGTGTCGTGTGCGTGCGTGTGTATATATATATATATATATATATATATATATATATATATATATATATATAATAATGTATTAAAATTTGCTTGAATCGTGTGCCATACACACTAGGAAATATGTGCCATTAAATACGGAAGAATAATATCAACTTAAAGTATCGTGTTTTTAAATACAATCAAACGCTTATTCATCTACATATCATAAAACACTGACGATAAATATCAATTTAAAGTAAATCAACGATTTACTTTATAATATGTAAAGAGCTAAATTACTTATTATAGAAGGAAGCTCGAATGAATTAAAAGAGGATTGATTATCAAGTGATATTTTAGTTCTTAACGATCGACAACAATTCATTCGCTAAATTTCTCGTCAATTTTTTTTTCGTAGATTTTTTCATCTGGATATTCAATGTGCCTGCAGGATCGCTCATTAATGATTGTAACATTCGATAACGATACACGTTGATGCTGTAACAAATTAAATAAAATAGAGCATAAAAGAAAAAACAAAAAATCATTATTAAAATTATAATTAAAATATAATAATCGTGTAATTTGATAATTTTACATTAATGCCATTATTCATCGAAGAACAAATAGATAAATACGTTCAGAAAGATATGATAAAATTAAAATTAAATAAAACCATACGCAACCATAGAATGATAACGATTATATATATATATATATATATATATATATATATATATATATATATATAATAAATATGACAATTATAAAAATATTCACATCAAGATAAATAATATATTTTTATTAAATATCCATATTGTTTTACATTATTTCGGCTTGCGAATTGGACAATATATTACAGTAAAAATAAATACTTTCGCATATCGAACACAACGAATTTGATTTAAAGTAAATAATGGCAATTTATTCTCATAGAATTCTAAATGAGATACTTACTTGATCACAATAATCCACATATTAAGCTTTTACGAATAATATTAATTAACGATAAAAGCATCAAATACTTCTCGTAATATCCACCGAAGTCAATACAATTAATATAGAAAGTTATAGAAATCATGATAAAAATACAACTATATAAAAAAATATTACATTTTGGTATTATAAATGTATATGTATTTTTATCAGGCCTTTTCACTTTGTATTATATCATTATACTTTTAAATTTGATAATGAACATAAAATGCTAATTTAATCACATCAAATATATCAATTAATTTCTCATACATCAATGCAAATATAGCGCTATTTTATTACTAGGAACAAATATTTAATACAAGCAAACGATTCATTGAACGTTCTTTACTACGAGAAATAATAACTCGCGACTTAGATTATTATAAATTAATTTTATTTTATTTTGTAGCTCGAAAATTGCACACTAATAGCCTACCCGGAGTCTCGGCAATAAATAGATCGACAAACGCTCAAATGACTATAACCGTCTCTTTAATTCTTCTTTTTTTTTTTTTTTTTTATTTTTTCAATAGAAAAACTAATTATTCTCCCTTTCTTGATATTGCGAATTCCCATATATCCCCAACTCAGTCTTTTCAATTAACGAATTTAAGCAATTAATTTTAAAATACAAAATAGGACGCGCCCGCAATTACGCACTCACCTCGCCGCGCACACGCACACACGCGCTTACGGTAGCATCGATCTTTGCGGTCCGTATGATCGAAGCTTCGATCGCAAATCGTAGAAGGTTGAGTACGAATGGAGAGAACGAATTTGCAAATCCAATTCCACCCCCCCCTCTCTCACGCTCTCTCTCTCTCTCTCTCTCTCTCTCTCTCTCTCTCTCTCTCTCTGGACTGCGAAATTACGATGTATACGAGAATAATCTCTAACGACACGGCCAATTATTATGCTCCAAAGGTAGAAAAAAAAAGTTGTAAGCTCGATATAAATATCAAACTAAGCATACGGCTCCTAATATCAAGTTACAAGCCCCGCTGCTCTTATCCTCCCCTCCTCCTCCGCCCTCTCCGGGCCCCCTACCCCCTCCCCCCACCGCTCCTCACCGCTCCTCACCGCTCCTCACCGCTCCCCACGTCGCTGTCCCGCCACGCCCCACCTCCCTCCTTCACACCCGCGAGGCTAAACCTCGTAATCGTCAGAGCACGAGGAAGAAGAGGCTGTCAAGCCGTATAAATGTCAATCCAATCACTGCAGCGCCTCGTTGCGCAGCAAATCCGTGCAGTAGACTCTGAAGCCAGGATGCACCTTACGTATGTGCTTGTAGAGGCTGAAGGGCCACTTGCTGCGCATACTACAGTGGGGGCAGGCGAACCTCGGCAGGCGGTTGCAGTCGTATTTAATGTGCTGGACGACGCTGCTCTTGGCGGAGAAGCGCTTGGGGCACTTTGGGCACTGGAAGTTCTTGGGTGTGCCACGGTAGGTTGACAGGTCGTCCGGGCGCTCGCACGGTATGGGAAGCTCTATTATCCCGGAGACGAGCTCTTTGTTCTGGACGCCGGATATGAGGCTCCTGCGACGTCGACGATGCAAAGCTTTCGAGGGACTCGCGATGTAGTGCTGCTCCCAGGCTACGGATAGACAAAGAGAAGGTTTTCCAAGTGAGAAGCTTTTATACATTTTATGGTGGCCTAATCACTCGAGTTCTCTTCGGGTGATAATGGATGGGGTGAACTAATAGACGTCAACCCGGTGAAGTGTTCTTAGGTATTCTAATAACATATAGATAGTGCATGGATCTTTTTAAAATTTATTTTAAGATATTTTAAGGACTCTGGTTTAATACCGTAGCGATAAATTATTACTTACTCAATCGTTCATTATTTTCTAAATCTTGAGTTAACTTATGAATTGCGCGCGTCAGCATCGCATCGACACACAATTTTCATCGTTCGCAACATGAATTATAATTATGCCTGCTTGGCAATTACAACCGCATTGATCTAATTTTTTATTAGCTTTTAACTTAAATGAAAGCCGTAATTATTATAAAAGTTAATTGGCAATATAATAATTTGCGTTGCGTCGGGCTTCTAATGGTTGACGAGTTATCTAGTTCTCCCAAACATTCTATTTCATAATATTTCAGTTTTACATACAATTCTAGATCGAATAATCTACAGAGTACGTTGCATAAAGCTTTACTACATACAAGCTATTAGTGCGAATTAATGCAATCAGCCAAAAAAAATGAGCAATCCGATTAAGATTAATAATACCTCGTATATTAATTTTAATCAGCGTTTCAAACTACGCAATATTCTTATGTATTTTCATTTATATTGAAATTATTCGTATTACAGTCTGCGTCATTATGATGATGATGTGTATTTCATTCGAGATAACTTTACAATGGAAAACTTAAATTCATTAGGCAATTACAGCATGATAATCTTCACATTATATGTTTTATCTGATGCCGTCTAAATGTCCGTGTATCATATACATTTGCGAAAAATATTATATAATATTGCTTGTCGCGATTAGGTGAGAAATTCGGGTGAAATATTATTGAAACCAAGATTCTATTTACAATCTTACCCGAATTTTTCACGCAAAATTAATGCACGACATTTTTTCGTCAGGATTATTGAGAACATAGAACATACTAAAGCAGTTCGAAACTCCAATACAAATTATTACATTTATTTTTTCGATTATATTTATTTCTGTTTGAAATATACAAACATAACTTTATCGACAATTCTTGCTGTCAACAGCTTTCATTCACATACTACCACAAACACTTCGTTTTATTTGTCCTTAATGCGTGTGCGTGAGTTTTGTTTGTTTGTTTGTTTGTTTGTTTGTTTGTGCGTGCGCGTGCGTGTGCGTTTGTGAGCGTGCATTTAGCGAGAGATTAAAGCAACTCCGAGATGACGAATCTCGTGACAAATTTTGTTTTTGTTTTTTTTTTTCTGTCTTCCAGCCAATGAGTGATCGATTGCACATTCCAATAGTAAAATGCATTGGGACAAATATTTCAGCATAATTTCAAACTTTTAATTCCGCAATCTGTAAATGCTAATAGCTTCGTTTGCTCACTGGAATCATTTTAGCAGAATAAAATACGCAATCGAAAATCCTGAAAAAAAAAATAAAAAATAATATCAGTTGAAAGTTAAGAAATAATGTACAAGGGCACAGAATTTACAAACCTTTAGTCATTTTGCAAAATATACTAAGAATTTTCAAGCGTACGGTAAATTATTGAAAAATTCGATAAACAAATTTGGAGTTTCGTTTTAATTTACAATACAAGTACACTTCGATGTCGCCAAATGAACAGATGTATTATTACTTATTTTATTGAATAAAAATTTTACTTATATACCATTATGTTGTAAAATAATATTTATACATTGATAATATGTACATGAATGAATACTAATTCTCTATTAACATGTAAATTATCTTCTCGTTTACATTGTTAAAAACAGAAACATCGATTCAAATTTATTATTCAATTTTCATTCAATAATAAAAAAAAAAATTAACTTTTATTGTACTGTCATTGTGATTTATAATAATTTTAGGAATGTGACACATTTTTTTTCTGAAACGCATTTAAAAACAAAAACAAAAAAAATAACAAAAAACAAAAAACAAAAAACAAAAAAAAAAAAAAAAAAAAAAAAAAAAAAAAAAAAAAAACCCCAAATAGTCGAGAAAATAATAAAACATTAATATTTTAAGTATTTTAATTTATACTTATAAATTATATTTTGCTAAAATTGTTTTATTATCTTTTTCCTCTCATTACACTCTTTAATAACTCTTACACAATAATTAACAAAATTAAATTTATATAATTTTCTATACTATTTGGAATTTATTGGCATATATATTTTAGTGATATTTAATAATTATAATCATTTAATTAACACTTACGATATTATGTTGTTGCAAATTCAATTTGGACTTAAAAAAAAAACGTCCAATAGAACTTCCTATGGAAAATTGCATTAAATCATTTATATGCTTTTTAAACTTTCAACATTAGAGAACTATTATTGTCGTTAAAATTTTTGAAATTCTTAATTCTTAATTAGGATGCTCACACTATCCGCCTCCATACAAAAAATGAAAAATGCATGATCAATTACATTTAATTAAATAATTTTATTAATAATGATAATTATACGAATATTTATGTATATGATGTATATGTAAAAATTCAGTTCATCATCATGTTAAAATCAATTATAACATAAAAATTAGTTCAATCATGCTCGTGTTAATATATTTCAGAATAAAATATTATAATAGGAATAGCAAAATTGCTTTGTAAAATGCAATGCGATATGTTTATCTTATATATATTTTAATTTTATAAATGTCTAACTGGCAACAATTAAGATTAAGAAAAGCAAAGTTCAAACGAACCGAATATCGGAAGACGTGTCACTTCCGAAATTCATTGATTATTTCTTACACATATTTTGCAATAAGTTGTTGGCTCAGTAATGTCTATGTATAAAAATTTTCCGCTACAAAGCTTACAAATGAACCTCTCATCCGAGAATAAATATGGATGTTTTTTTTTTTTTTTTTTTTTTTTTTTTTAAAATTTCGCAGCATGTATCCTCGACATGCATACTTATAGTAACAGTAATGATCACAACGATATCTAATCCTTTTATCACAGACATGGGCGAACTGGATTCTCATATGCTTCCAATACTCGTATCGTCGATCACATCTTGGGAGGACAGACATTTATAATCATTCTTCTCATCTACCTTCGTGTGGGCTTTTGTCATGTGATCGCGGACTCGGTACTTCTCCTTATTGCGGAATTGACACATCCAACACCTCGATCGTCCCACTTTCTTCAAGCAATTCCATAAATACGGCTTCAAATTAGACATATTCTCTTACACATTTCACTACCGTTTCTTACAATTACTAATGGCTTGAAGCATCCATGAAGTGGTATTGATTATTCGATTATTTTTCAATGAACTTTTCAAAGACTTTCCTATATGAATAAGATGCTTATTATCGTTATCCTGCTTGCATGATGATTTCACGTGATACAAAAAGTCATCACTGCGAGTGAAATATAACTTGTCGCATACACCGCAGGCGTACAAGAGGCGGTCTTTACAGTTTCGGCACATTTCGCCTTTTCGCTTATAGTGCTGATCCAACGTTATCTGATGACAAGTTGGACAAAATAGCCGAGGTCACTCAGTAACTGCAAAAAAAAAAAAAAAAAAAAAAAAAAAAAAAAAAAAAAAAAAAAAATATTTCGATTTTACGAAAAAATTTATCAAAGTATATGGTTATAAGATATTTTAAATCTTATTGGCTGTAGTGTTATTTTATTTATGTATTATTGTTGTATTATTATTGTTGTGTATTATTATTTAATATGAAATCACGGCTCTCTGATTGTTGCGTTTTATGAATTTTAAAATAACCCTTCATATTTTTTTTCTGTAAACTTAAACCATTCTAGAAATTATATAAAAATTATGCATTATATAATGATTTCGATGATGGGTTTGTCCAAACTGTAATGATTTTTTGCAATGTAAAATGTTACCTGACGCGCTCGGAGCTTTTAGCTTGTTTCCGGTTGAGAATAAACTCGATGAGTTTTTCACTTCAGGTTCTTTTACAATTTCGCAACATATTTTTTCATTCTCGATTGTATGAGCTTCCACAATTATTTCTACATCGCTAATTACGCACACGAAATAATTAAGATTATGTACATCGACTGATTTTCATTTTACTCTTACGAATTGGAGATTTTATTTTCAAGAATTTAGCATACTCGCCTAGAATCTTTACCCGAATCAAGAAATAAAAAATCCTTGGTAAGAAAACGAAAACTAACTTGTTCTTTTAAATATGGAACTTTGTCGATCTTCAGGGAGTCTTTAACTGCAATTAAAATATTATAATGGCGCAAATAAAACATGGATTTCTTAGCATAAGCATAATTTTCGGATAATGCGACGCTACAAAATGAATGTTCTCACCTGCTGGCGTTCCATCTTTATCACTCAGTTTACGGTTCAGCCCTTCCGCATTAACTGGATAATTATCTATTGTAAAAGCAAAACATTTATTAGATCAAATTATTTCTTTTGAAAGACACTAAGCTAGTTAATAAATTTCACCTGTTAAAAATTCACTATCGCCAGTTTTGGTAATCGTGAGCGGATCACTTTCTTCCGTAACATAAACATTCATCTATAAAACAATATAACCTTTAAACAATATAAGCATTAAATTCTACATTCTCTTATTAGTAAAACTAGCCCACTACAACTACGTACTTCGATTGATTTTGATTATCATCGTTTTCAATTTGTTCCGAATACAGTGATCCTGTTTCATAAATATAAATATTAAAATAATAAATCTCACATTCGCTCATAATTTATTTACATAGTAAGCTAATGAATATATTTCAATCCAATGTCATGTCAACTTCTATGTCATTGCAGGTACTGTTTTTTCGTTGCTGATTATTTCTCGACGACCGCCTATCTAAAAATAAAATAAATGTATTAATATTAAGTTTGATTTTACGTTACTAATCATTCAATATAACGATTGATAAGCGCTATGTTAAAAATCTTTTATGAAGCTCAAAGTGTTTGAATAATTTAATGTCAATAAGTTAATACGATTTGAAATAGTAAGTATATTAATCAATAATTTTAACGATAACATTCGACTTACAATACCAATTACAAGTTATACTGTAATGCTAATAATTATTTCACATTAAAATTCTGACATACCAATTAATTGAATATTAATTGAATAAACTGTTTCTCACTATAAACATTTACTAAGAATCTCGGAATTAGTTATTCGAAAGCCAGAAAATCCACGCTGTGTGTCAAATCCACCATTCTGTTAATTAAAATGTTCTAAAAATATTTGTCGTTCTAAAATATAAATATTGTCGAAAAGATGAATACTTTTCATACTGCAAAGAAATATTCATTTTATTCTCTGCTTCAATTTAAAGCTTTAATGAAATAAATATAAATTCATTATTCATTCATTATTCTAAAACAAATTTCAAGCTGAAATACAAATCATATTGTTTATAAATTACTTCAAGCAATTTACAAGCGATTAAAGCAAAATCATTTTTTGCAGTTATCTATAATCAACAATATATATACACTAGTTAAGTAATGTTTAAGGTAACTTTTTGTAATTTTAATGGACAATGTCATTATAAAATGTAATTCTATGACTTGATGTTCGATTTAATGAAACGATTATAGTGATTATTAATTCATAATATTACACAGATAATTGTATACTTAGTATTATTAATAAATGTATGCATTATATATATTTTTTTTTTTTACTATATTCTTCATATTGTTATTTGTAATTATTTAAATACACTTTCTCTTTACTATTTATCATTGTAATGCATCGATCGAACATTATCATTATTTTTTTGTCTATGCACTTGTGCAGAAAACGCATTGGATGCATTTCTTCATCAATTTAGGCAAAAAATTATATAAGATATGAATATGTTAAATAAGTATTTACCAGCCAGATAACTATGTTTCCTATATCGATCATAAATCAAGTTAGTTTTATAGAATTGTTGAGTTGAAAAATAGTTTTCGTTTAATACCGTAGTGTATGTTACTCACCAGTATTTATGAATCACGTTAATTCTATAACATATTGCTCACATATATTGCTCCAAAGATCTCCAAAAACCTAATAAAGGTATTGAATAGTCAATCCAACGAATCACTATATTCAGTAATATTAAAGACTTGCAGCACTTTGGTTGGTTTTTTTGTTTCTATCTAAATTTTCGATACAATATAACTTTATATATATATATATATAGGTGATAATAAAGGAAATATAATCACTGCAGCCAATATTATTCGTGCATTACTTAGGTGGCCATAAGGTATGTTTATCACTTCCACCCTCGACTATAGACGAAGATTAAGTACAATTATCCTGCCTAACTTTATTAAAACTGAACTTTTCTAGCCACTGACGATTAATATGTATATATTATAAATTTCATGTAATGCACACGACCAAAATATAAAAGACATCCGGTTGACATCATTTTATATACCTTTTAATTGTACGAGACTATTGAAAACATTATTCTATTATAAACTATTTGATATCAGGATTAGGCTACCATATACATCATGTATTTTCATTTATAAAGTGTATAAAGTGTATTAGCTTTGTTGCCAATGTTGTGTATTAATGCAAGTACCAATTTTGAAATATTAATCGCCTATAATAATGACTATTCATAATATTACTGCAAACGAATAGATAATTAAAAAGGATAATGATGCAAAAATAAGGAGAATTCAGTTAACATTACGAAATGGCATTCAAAATTTGAAACAATTTGCCTTTTGATGCTTAAATAGTTAATTTTATTACTCGTAAATTATATAGTAACTGAATTAAAATGTTTCTAAATTAATAAAACAATGCTTATTTATTTGACATTATATTTTTAAAAGTAAATCTTACTATTTATTTGTAATAAATATATATATATATATATATATATATATATATAAAATTATATATTAGTATATATTGAAGTCAAACATATTCTAAAAAACTATGAAATATATAAACAAGAGATATCTCTTCAATATTAATAAATCGATTAAAAAGTAAAATCAAATAATGTAATGCGTTTTATAAGAAAAGTAACAACGTGCAATTAATACAAAATTAACATACTTTTATTAATTATTAATAATTGTTAATAATTATTGCTAAAAGCATCTCTCATCGTGTAATAATAGTATCTGCAATTTAAAATTATATAAATATATAGTGATATATTGTTTATTAACTGTTAAACATAGATTTATTTCAACAAATACTTATTTTAATAAATAAATATAATTAATTATTAAGGCTACCAGTATTTTTGAAATATAAAAAATTATTCAACATTGTGATAAAATAATACAATGAAAGTTATTATTTTTTATTATTACTTTTTTATTTACTGAAAAATATAATTTTATGGGGAAAGAAAATTCGAAAATTAACATAATTTCTTAATCGGATTTCGATCTGCTAATTTTTTTTTTTTTTTTTTTTTTTTTTTTTTTTTTTATGAAGAAATGTTCCTGTTTCAATATTTATTATTCAATGTTTATAACGAGTTACGAATATGTCACCTATATTAATTAAGAGTTTTTAATTCTCCATAATGCATTGGAAAATATTTACCAGCCGAAGATGTATGTACTTCGACTTGATTCGAGCTTTAATTACATGAAATTTTATGCGATAGGCACGTTCATGTTTAGAATGGCAGACTGTAAATGTCCAAGTATTTCACTCTATTTATTACACAAGTACACCGAGTACCACATATATGCTGAATCGCTCTCCTGTATCTATCGATGTCGTGTCCATACGCTGTATAATTTATGAAAGTGTGCAACGCCTCTTTATGCATTCCAAACCTGAGCACGAAGATTCGTTTGGTTAAGGGCACCAAAGGACATTTTATGGACAAAAATATTTCGCAAGAATTATATCAAGTGCAAGGACAATCTGAAGTAATGTTTACAACATTTCAAATAATCCTTTAAAGTATCCATCAAATTAATACGTTGAAATAATATCATAATTATTATGATATTAATACAATTTCATTTAGCTAATTACATAATGAAAATTAATTGAATAACAATAAATTGATAAGAGATATAAAATAAGAATATTGGCATAATGATCTAATGTACCAGCTTTGATAGCGATTGAGCAAAAGGCTTTTTATATATTAATTATTTTATGGCGAAATTTATTTAAACGAAGATGGATTTATCAATTGCCACAAAATTAATTATATTCCTAAATGAATGAATTAAATAATAATACATACATACATACATACATACATAGTATTTGTAATTGATAATTTTTGTTACTTGCACTTATCAAAAATATTATAAATAATATCTTTACAACCTATTCTACTAAAATAAATTACAGTCTTATGTGTTTAAAAAAAATTCTTTACATTTGAATATTATTTCATTTACACATCTTATATTGATTACCACACTTTTTGTAATTATATTGACACAAAAACCGTTTTAGTATTCTATTAAAACAGACATCTCAAATACTTTTTAAGATGTGTGTCATACATTTAAATTTATATAAGCCATAAGTCTAATCTTATTAATCATATATTTTTTAATTATAAATACCATCCGTAATGAGATTAATGTCCTCTTACATAACTATTCTATGTTATACATTAGATGAAACTTCTGTAAAATAAGAAAAACTGTTAATAATATTAATTATATTATACATATATATACAATGCTTTTACTTAAAACTAGTAAGAAATTTTTCATTTTTTTTTTTTTTTTTTTTAAATAAATATTTTTATTTATACATGACCTTTTATTGTTTTATACGTCATGTTGTGATGTAGATATTTTTACTGTTATACACAATAAGAATTTATCATATACAAATTTACTTTCCACTTACTCGAGTCAATGATAAATATGAAAACAAAATTTCTGAAGCCTCCACCTTTCGTTCTGAAAAGGAAAAAATCAAAAGAATTTGTAAGTTTTTTTTTCTTTCAGTGTGAATTTTAAATTATAAATATCGTCTAAAACAAGTTCGAATATTTATCTATAAATATATAGTCTATTATATATGTATTTATCACTTATGTATTTACATAAAATTTTACATGAATCTTAAAATGAGGAAAAAATTAATGAACCGTAAATTGATTTGAGAATCTTCATATTTCATATTTGAAAAAATTGATACAAAAGTCACGTATATAAAAGGTAATTACAAAATAAAATTCATATTAACATTACTTCAAATAAGACGAAAATTTATAATATATTCGTTTATTTTTTAACTAACAAGATTGGTAATTTTTGTTTTTTTTTTTTTTTTTTTTGTTTTTTTTTTTCATTTATCACCAGTACATTAATTATTACTAGTTAAATATGTGGAAATTTAAAAAAAAAAAAAAAAGAAACATCTTCTATGTATATATTTTTTTATATTAAATTGTAATTTATATGTGATTAAATTAAAGTAACACAGTTAAGCATATTACACTTATGCTATCTAATACTAATTAGAGTAATTTCACCCAATATTATCTAAAGTACATAATGTGTTTAATTTCATATTTGTATTTCTCACTTACAACATGTTACATATCTAACTAATAAATATTCAAGTAATGTATGGTATAAGAGTGTAATAACAATATTGGAAATTTGATGTGGAAATAATTTGAAATTGAATCATTTAAAATTCTAAGATCTCTTTCAATATAATTATAATTTTTCTTTTTTTATTAAACAGATCGGTATAATTAATTATGGTCAAGAAAGCAAAGCTGCAATGTCAGTACACTAATTGACTCATCCAGTGTATATTATAGTCGTTGAATTTTATTGAAATCTAGTTATTACGATATTTAAGTATAAAATTAATGTTGCCCGATGATATAAGGTTTCATCCATCATTCGCATTTCCATTTCGTAGATGAGACTTACTTACAGCTACTGCGGCACAGATGATTATTTTCTGTAATTGATGCTGAACTGCTAATATAACCATATAAATATTTATTGACATTTAATTTACTGAACTTTAAAAAAAAAGAAAAAATTAATATATTTATGCTCACTTTATTTATTTAAAAATAATATCTATAGAAATAAATTTATATTAATTTAGATACTTTTATCTTTACTTTCTTTTATCGCCTACATTGAAATAAAATTAAAGATTCACATTGTGATGGAAAATTAATATTTTATTATATATATTATTTAAATATAATGGTTTACAGTTTTGCCGTTACATTCAATGTATTTAAACTTATTAATTCTTTAATATTTTTAAATACTATGTCGAACGAGTTTTTTGGATTATTTTTATGAGTTTTTTTTTTTAACAATGAAAACGATATAGATTATTTTTATAAATTTCTTAATATGTTTAGATATATATATATATATATATATATATATATATATATATATATATATATATATATATATATATATATATATATATATATATATATATATATATATATATATAATAAAATATTAATTTTCCATCACAATGTGAATCTTTAATTTTATTTCAATGTAGGCGACAAAAGAAATTGTTTAATAACGTAATTATATTAAATATTCGAAGCTCATGTTTTAAAATATTATATTCTGTATGTGATTCATAAATGCATTCAGTGACATTAATCGAGCTACAAGATAATTTATAAAGCAAAATCATTATGTTTGTTGTTGTTTGTTATTTGTTTAGTCAATCCTATATAAAATTAACATTAGACCAAAGGCATTCTACTAATTGGCTGAATATAAAGTTAACAAACTAATTGATCAATGTGTATAATTTTTATAATTTACTTGGTATCTTTGGAGATACCGTTTTATCATAATATTATGCTACATTAAATTTATCATCATTGAAATCACGTTTAATACTTTATACATTTTATATAAAATCGCAATATTTTATATACTCGAATATTTTATCTACGTAGGCATAGAAAGGTGTTAATTAACAAAAATAATGAAACAAGGTAGTGTCTGTATAGATTATATTCCAAAATCTTTGAATTGTTTCGTCAATAATTATTCTTTAGTACAAGTGAAATTTGAATTTCACAACTTCTAAAAATGCTTTTTTAACGTCCATATACATATTACATTATTTAGAAATTGACATTCATAATAACTATATTGCAAATATAAATCAAAGAGCATGATATTAAATTAACATATATAATCATAGAGAAGACGAATTAACAATTTTCATATTATATGTGCTTAAAAAAAATTATATAAAATTATTTGAAAATATAGTTATGCCTAAAATATCGTCGTCACTTTGTATTTTACATTTATTATCCGAGTATAAATATTAAATAATATAATTCATATATAAACAAAAATGAATGTAATTTTACGAGAATATATTAGAATAAATTTTATACATGTACATAGTGAAGTGTATAGAATTATTGAAAAATTTGCGTATTATACTTAGAACACGACATTTATGACATTGTAATTTATATTTTTAGTAATAAAGACACAATACTTTTTTCAGTTCGGATTGTCCAGTTGTGCTTGGTTGCCTTACTCCCTCTTTATTCCCTCGGCCCCTTTACGATCACTGCTTCCTTCTCAACTTCTCTTACTCGAATACATAATTCCATTACTCGTGATGCTCGTTTTCAAATAAAACTATGAAATGCGAAGTAAACGTTGCGTAGTCTCGCGTCACTCCCCTCTTTCTTCTGACAAAAGACACTCGCCTCCTGTTAGACAAATAACATCTTCTTGTTATTATAGTTCCGCATATTAACATTATTACTTTACCTATTTGAAAATGATGCTGTGTGTCATTTAAGGTAAAGAAATGAATCATTTTTATTACCTATTAAGCTCCCGAAGTTGTGCAGCAATGCATAATCAATTAAACATCCAGTTATCCGAATAAATAATATACCTCTACTTGATTTAGAATAGAAAAGTTAATATTCATCTTATATCGAATATGAAATTTTTTTTTTCAAACATGTGATTTCATAAACTAATAATATGCTGTAATTTTGTTCCTCTGTTTCCTTTGTTGGTGTGAGTGCGTGCGTGCGTGCGTGCGTGCGTGCGTGCGCATAATTCAAAATTTTTCAAATGTAATTATTAAACGTGTAAGTAAACAGATAATTCTAAATTCTGATATATTCATTAGTTAAAACAAATAAAAAGTGAGTTAATTGTTCTTCATTTAATATCACAAAATCATATAATCAATTGTTCAATTTGTTGTAATATAAATTTTTGTTATCATCTTGTTTATATTACTGCATTATTATTGTTCCAATACAAAAAAATGCCAAGCTTATATAATTAACGTATAATGTGAAAAACTCTAATATGTTTAAATAATGTAAAAGTATTGTTTAGGTACGGTAGAATTTTTATTAACAAATACATAATACAATATAAAATACATAAACCACAATTTAATTAATAGGAAAATCGTAAGATTCTTAGTGTTATAAGTAAAATAAAATTACTTAAAGCAAATTATTTTATCCTAACTAGATTTATACGAATTAGCATGTTGTCCATTACATTGCATTGCATTATTTATTTAATCGTCCTTATGCAGTATCACTTCTCATTGTCGCTCGAATATTTTGTTGTAAAATGATTAAGCGTTCAGTCTATCTGTCGCTTCGAAATTATTAACATTCATAAATTATTGCGTGAACATAAACATATTCGATGAATCAATATTAGCTAAGGTCACATTGCTCAATGAGGAATTAAGAGCGACACAGCATCCTTTGGGCTCATTTAATTGTAATATACATCCTGTTATAAAATCGTAAAAGTACACCAAGTCTGATGCGAAGGACACATCGAAGCAATAATGCAATTTTAAAAGTACGTCAAAAGCGATAATTGCGTTAGCTCCAACTTGAATCAAGTGCCCTTCGGTCTTTATATAGAAGTTTCCTTTTCTTTCGTGATTCGTCATGCAGCATAGAAGAAACGGGGATTTTCTATGGGCGTAAATTTCGTTGAGAAGGGGCTCATCGGATATCTACAAAATTTGAGCAATCCGATAATGATTCGCAGGACCTTTCAATGTGAAAATGAAAGAATTTGGTATGCCTACTCACGCTTACGAATTGAAGTAGATTCTCATTGGGTATGGTTTTTGTTGGTTTAACTTTTAACAAAGTTTTCGGCTCCTATGATAAAAAATATCACTATTATGGGCTTAAGTTTTTATTTAATTATCGACATGTTATAATTATATAATTATCAAGTAACTTACGCTCTTATTTTCTTTCCTTTTCGTGTAATTCGGGCTTGGTAATAATTCCGGTAAGAGGATCAGAGCTTTTAAATTGTCTGCCAAGCAATAAAACTTTTAGCTCACGATGAATATGTGAAGAAAATTAATAATTATCTATTTAGAAATTATACTCACTATCGCTAATATCTTGAATCGTCTGTAAAAGATGAGGTTTTGTCGATGAACAATATTGTAAAATTCTTGGCGTATAATAAGCAGCAAATCTTTCTAAGAATGTGTCATTATGTGGGTACTCCGCTAAGAATTCTCTTTTTATCTGAGTAATGTGCAATGAAAATAAGGATATATATATATATATATATATATATATATATAAACAAACAAAAAAGTAACTAACTAACTAACTAACTATAACTGACTAATAATCGATTAAACGGAATATATATATATATATATATACATATATATGTTTCTCTTACCAATTCACCTTCGAAATCTTTAAATCTAGGATACATATTGAATATCGTGGCTAGCGTCATCGATTCAACAGCAGTTCGTATTTGTCTTTGCCGATTCGCTCGAGTTTCCTCGGTAAGTCTAAAAATATCCATCTTATTCGCTTCGGTAGGCATTTTTAGAAAAAGTTCTGAAATCTACGAGAAATAATATAAATTGAGAAAGTCTTTAATATTTCATCGACCATTTATGTAGTGACAAATTGCCATAAATTTACTTTGGAATTAAATAATCCGTCATCGAGTAGCTCTTCGTTTATCACGACCTTAAGTGGCAACTTGTTAGTTTTTCTCTCCCTCATTTGTGAACTCGTTGCTCGCTTCTTCTCGGACGGATTCAATTTTAAACGAAGAGTTTTAAGCCTGAACTCTATGAATCCGCGATTAGTTTTTGGATCATAAAAGTGCTCCTACGCCATGCAATAAATCGATCGACATTTAACGTCATGAGCTTTGTGTATTTTTACTAAGAATACTTACATAGCCGCCATTTGCAGAGCGAAGTTTCGGGAAAGCGGTAATAATATCTTTAGCCAATTGTGTCTTCAGTTGACACGATGGATAACTACAATACGATTTCAATGTCATTATTAATGCCGAAATTATGTAATTTTAATATACATCCATTTAATTCCAAAATATTTTTAATAGCATTGTATTTACTATATATTATTTTAACTAACTTTGTATTATTATTTTTTTTTTTAATATGTATTTGTTGCGTGGGAACAAACCATGCAAACACCTTGTTGTTGTTGTTGTTGTTGTTGTTGTTGTTGTTGTTGTTGTTGTTGTTGTTGTTGTTGTTGTTGTTGTTGTTGTTGTTGTTGTTGTTGTTGTTGTTGTTGTTGTTGTTGTTGTTGTTGTTGTTGTTGTTGTTGTTGTTGTTGTTGTTGTTGTTGTTATCATTATTATTATTATTATTGCCGTAACATTATTGTAGTGATTGTATAGTGTAAGTAGGGCAACATGAGAAATTGAAAAATATATTAAAATTAATAATGAACTGTGAAAAGAACCATTTATTAAATGAATGTACGTTAACTTGAGCAAACAATTTTACAACTTATAAGCCAAGAATATTTAATAATTAACCAAGACATTCAAGATAAATTAAATAATAAGAATATTTCATTATTAAATCAATGTAATTGTGTTAAATGACTCTTATATAATGAAATCACTATTCTTCATACATAACCAAAGCTATTCTATATTTTTGACTTTTTATTACGGCAATATTAATAGTTAGTCGTAACGATAATGTTTCCTTTAAAATTAAAAGATTTTTCATTCATATTTGTTACAAATTAAACTACGAAATTCAAATCTCATTCGAGACATTACTTTCAAGCTCTGCATTAATGTCTATCAAAGCGTCTATCGGCGCTTTAAACGACGTATTATCTCTTGGAAATAAGCTCATTGATATTTACAATAATACGTGAAATCTCAAAAGTACGCACGAATTTTGGAGGTTAAATGGACTTGCGAATACGAATTATCAAAATTTACAGATTTCCTTCGTTGAACTCCACCATCCCGGCAACGGCTATTCTCACGAGCTCGCGTCGATCGCCCGGCTCGACAACTCCAGAGTCCAAAACATTCGTAAGGGGTGACATCCTCAGCTGCTTTCGGTCATACATCTCGACCCAAGCTCTCACGTTCATGAGGCTCCAACCCTTGCAATGGACGATTTTCTTACAATTGAGCTTACAATCTCTGGCGAATTGCGCGAGGATGTAAGACCGATGGGTAACTTAATATCCTACCTGGTTGTAGACATTATGGGCGAAGACCTCGGGATTCCCCTCTGAATTTGATAAATTTCCCATTAGTATATCGTGGGATCGGCCGTCTCCGATGTGTGATAACGCGTTGGGACTATTTTCAATGATGATTTCCGGATTTATAGCCTCGGCGTACTGGAATAAGATAATTCGGCAATAAGATAATTCTGCTAATGAGCCTACTACGAGTTTACTATTAGCAAATGGGAAGAATTTAAGAAATCAATTAGTATATGTGGTCAATTTTGAACGTACGAATCTGTTAACTTGGGGGCTGATAACATTCAATGTCTTCTTTCTCGTGCTAGTAACTTTCAGTTTGCCCAAGTCCGCTTCGGAAAGCGATGTGAACGCGTACGCATCGGCCACTCCATCTGAAATAACCAACAAATAAGCATTACCTCATTATTTCAAACGCGCACGATTAATATACTCGTGATGCATATTCATACTCTTATTATATTATAGCGTAAAAGGTAGGAAAACGTTATATATATATATATATATATATATATATATATATATATATGTTTACATAACAAAAAGAATTGAGAATACGTAGTGTAAGAATATTTATAAATTTTGTTAAATTATAAGAGGTGTTTTGTATAACATTTCTCACGTTTCCTTGGCACATTATTAGACCACCGTTGGTTGCAAAATAAAAATAAAAAATTTAGCATTGCATGTGTGTGTGTGTGTGTGTGTGTGTGTGTGCGTGTGCGCGCGCGTGCGTGTGTGTGTCTGTGTGTGTGTGTGTGTGTATATATATATATATAAATTGTAAAAATTCTTTTGAAATTGTCTAGAATATGCATTAATTTTGTTACATTAATTTACAAAAATGTGAAATAATTTTAGATATATGCGGCTATCGATATCAAAAGCCAGTATTGATACTCTAAACCGTACTCCCTAATAATTTTCAACTCTTGGGAAATATTTTGTAACCACACCTTTGTTTGGCAATTATTCATTTGCTTTACAAATGTTTGACCATTATGAGTCATAAGGCGATTGTCTGGATAATAGATTTTCCTTAATTTACAGATTATTAAATATTATTACATTGATTCTTTTTTTCTTCTTTTTTCTTCGTTTTCTTTTTATTAAAATAAAATATTCATATAATACTTACGACATAGGAATTAATTGAATTAATTCATTATGTATATTTACCGTTTAAAGTTTTTGTTAAATATGTGTTCTGTATGATATATAAAACTGCTTTATTTCTATGATTCTTTAAACGTAAATGAAATCAAAATAATGTCTACTATAGTAAAATGTCGATAATTACTTCTCAAACAAATTTAATTTGTCATTAATATCGTATCCATTTAAAAAGGAAAATAAAAACAGCAATTCACCTTATTCGTTATGAGAACGTCAATTTCTCGACAGAAATCTCGAGAAATGAATATTGAAATAGGATATATGACCTTCAATTAACCGAAAGCAAGTGCTGAAATATGTTAATATTGATACGAATTATAGTTAATATTTACAAATATATGGTACTTATCAAAATATATTAAATGCGCATATAAACATTCGCCTCGAATTTATATTAATTACATTTATTAATAACTTATATATGCCTTAGATTGTACATAAAATCGATTCATCGTTAATTTATTTATTCATTTTATATATCATTTTGTATAATTAGACATATACATATATAATATAGAGGCTGTAATTTTCACCTGTAAATTAAAATATAATGTGCCATTGAGAATCCACAGATCCATTATAATTAAACGGTTTAGTAGACTTAAATCTTACTGCTGGACTCGATTTATTAACAATAACTAAAAATTAATAAGTTTTAGACATCCGATAATATCATTTTTTTTTTCTTTTTTTTTTTTTGTTTCATTCCTTTTCATTATTTCAATTAATTACAGTGTTGGATTATTCATATTTTCATCTCATTAAAGAAAAGAAAAAACGCAGCTTATACTTCCAAATCTGCAACATAATAATATTGACGATTAGTTTGAATTTAAATTAATATATAAGTAATTAAGCGTTATGAAATTATGAAGCGAAATAAGTTTTTGATATATAGATTAGAGACTACACGTTGATATGAAATTATATGGAATGCTACATTGAAAAATAATAAAATTTACCTTATTTATTTAATTGTTATGAGATTAAGTCTTTGTTAATACGACTTTATTCAGTTTGTTGAAATTATTTCGTCTATGTTTCTTCACTATCTGAAATATAAGAATAAAATGTACTTACTGTAAAAATATTTTTTTTAAATGGTTAGCCAATAATATCGCACGGAGAGAGAGAGAGAGAGAGAGAGAGAACGAGAGAGAGAGAGAGAGAGAGTGAGAGAGAGAGAGAGAGTGAAAATTTACCGTAAACGATATTTGAAAAAAAGTTATATTCCTTTTGAAAATCAAACCGTTGTTAACAACTTGATGCTTACAATTTATCTTTTTTATCTTACGTGTCTTGACGAATTATAATTCAAACATTGATTGAACCTATAAATAAGCAAAGTAAAAGTTTAGGGAAAAAATTTCAAACTCTTAGAGCTTAGAAGATAGATTGTTCGAACTATAATCGGAAAAATATATATATATATATTAGACTTCATTTATAAGTGGTTAGCCATGATTGATCTTATCATACGAAATCGACATTACCGTGATTCTATTATAATAAATACAATGGTATTATTAGGAACGCGAATGTCTTAATTATACTGGAAACTAAAGGCATTTACATTCATTCGAAATGCAGCACCATTACAATATAAAGTCGTAATATTAATAATTACGTAATACGTAATAATACTACGTAATACGTAATAATTTAATTAAATGCGATTTCCGACCAAAGCTTCCAACCAATAGGCTCGAGTAAAATAAGGTATAATCGCCGGGCGTAACCGAATACCACTTATAAAATATCGGTGTACCGATGTCGTAAAATAGCGCTGTAGATAATTATAGGTGTGGAGGGACGAATGGGGTGATATAAATCAGTGGGCTCACCAATTGGGCGTCACCTTCGTTCTACCAATCATCGATCTAGCCTTCGAGCTGAATCGTTAGTCAGAAATATTATATCCTCGTTAATATTCCGTCCGCGTGTTTCCAGGACACATCGTTCTCGTGCACATGAGAAGGCCGCGCACTTGCCCAGTGCTCCTGCAATTTTTGAAGATTCTCGAGCCTATGGGGGACTCTGCTCATTCCAAACAATCTACGGCAAATCGCAGCGAAGCTTCAGGCCAGTACTGCCGTTTCTTCAATTACCCGGGGAATCCTCGAGCTCGATCGTCGGATGATGGTAGAATGTTTGAAATTGGAGCTTAAAAGCGCCATGTGCTTGTGATTCTTTATGCATCTATCGTGGGCGGGTCAAGGCTACGCTCCTTGTAGTTGAACTAGTTGCAAAAGTTTTGTTAAATCGAGCTCGAGCGTGGCCCCCATCTACAAGCCATTGGCATTTAATCATTTTCACGGGAATAAACATAATTCTCAAATTGTGTTTCTAGACTGGAATGTTACAACGAAGCTAATCCCATCGCTGGCTGATTCCCTTTGTAATAAATTAGCAAAATTAAATGCAATTTGAATGCGTCCGTATACGCATATTAATCAATCGAATGGATAGATAATGCAACGTTCGAAGATTCATCAAATGCTTAAATAAACCATTATAGCTAGAAATTTATTATTCTTCATTTTATAATATAGTTTTAATTTATAATAATGCTACGTACCAAAAATATTAAGTAAATCGTTGATCGGGCTCCGATTATGCCCAAATTGATAAATAAATAATTTCTTTTACGATGTGGTGAAACTCGTGTATCGTTGATGTATTATCATCTGCAATTAAATCAAGGAATATTTAAGTATAAACAATAATACAAAGCAATCACGCGATGATTAATTTTTCATTATTGTGAATTTTGTGCGACTTGCTTTTACGGAATTTTTTCAATCTTAGTATAAGTCAGCCTGATAATTAAAATACTTGTATGTAAATTTCATAAATATCGGATTTTAAGATCATATAAGATAGGGCGTTAAGATTTTTTTTTTTTTTTTTTATAAGAGTTAAAGTTTAAATATACTGCTTTCACCGATAAAAAATTATATAACACTGTTTAAGTAACATTTTTATGAAAATTTTATAACATAGCTAAAATCATAAATTCAAAAAAATACTATCAATTTACATTTATCTTTATATTTAAAAGTAAGCCAATACAATTAAGGATTTTGAAAATTTTGAAAATACTTACTTTAAATTGTAATCCTGCTAATTATTATTATTACAAGCATAATAAATAAATTAATATTATATCTTGTTTTTAATATAAATAATCAAATTACTAACGACATTATAACATATGGATTATAACGATCCATTAATAATAAATTATAATTTGACAATTTATTAAACCTCCAATACTTATTTACTAGCCATGATTAATAAGTACAACTTTCACTATACTTTACATGCTATTAACATTTATATATCGATTGAGATAAATATTATTAAGTATAAAAATAATATTAAGCGTTCATAATAAAATAATAAATGGCACATTAATGCGATTAAAAGTGTTTATATTCTATTGTGTTTATGTATTGCTATTATTATTTATTATTTAATTGAATAATACACAATTATTGGTATACATACGTTTTCAGTATTTCTTCTGAATCTTCGTTATAATTGTTAATATTCGTTTAAAATATATATATATATGTATATATATATATATACATAATAATGACAATCATATGTAGACTACCACTAGTGCTCTTATTAATAATGATAATAATTTTTTAAACTTAATTTTAAGTAAATAAAATTATTGAAAAATTGTTATTAAATGAAAATGATAAAATTCATTTTTCAATAAAGAATTATTTGGTTCAATAAATTAAATTTTATTTAAAAAAAAAAAAAAAAAGAAGAAAATATACTGTATCAATCAGAATAAAATTCATAAAAACGTATAATTTTTTAAGTCATTAGCAATACAAAACTCATTAATATAAACATTAACTTTACATCAATATTTACTGATAAATTTTTGGTGTTCATACGAATTTTCTTTTAATCACAACTGAGCGAAAATTTTTATTTTGAAAAATCCTTCGGACTAAACAACAGTCATTTATATTAATCGTGCATTAATATTTTCTTTCTTTCTTTTTTTTCCTTTTACATAAGATTTTATAAATCTTTTATATACGTAAAAGACAAAATAACAGACCAACTGGTGCTTGTTAACCGTTTGCAATTAATGTTATAAAATATATAATATAATAGAATGGTAAATTGAAAATGGAAAACTTGCTTTGATTTTTATAGACTAACACGAAAAAGGATGAACATTAACGATAGGCTATTACGCATTTTAACATAAATAATCTATATCATAATCTAAAATTAGGAATTGCAAAAGGGTCCTATTATTTTTAAATGAGAAAATGTATTATATAGATAATACACTTTGATAATTAATAAATTTCTCTTACAATTAGCAGCATTAAGTGCATTAAATTTGATGTCCAGTCCCTTAATTAATACTTTCTAACTTCAAGATTCAGCTTAAGGAGCAGAAATTTTTGTCAAATCTAGTACATTCGTATCTGGTTATTTAATAAACAAAAAATTAGATACAAAGAATGATCGCTCAGCAATTAATTGTCGAAAATTATAGAAAGTTGTTGGAATTTTTTTTCTCTCCAACGAGTAAAATAATTAATGCTATTTTAACATAAGACTCTATTAACATAAAAATAAAGCCATCCTTCTCCCGAGCATATTATATACACAACAGACTATAATTTATCTAAACAAGTAAGCAATATATTATATCTTTAAAAATGCAATCTGCAATGACATAAATCGAATATAATAAAATTATTTTAAAAATAAAGCTGTTATTAAAATTTTTTTTTTTTTTTTTTTTTTTTTTTTATAAAAAGAATAATAAGAATAATGTTTGTATTTTATTCAAATATTATAAATGTTTATAAATATTCAGAAATACAAATCATTCGGAACATTTGATTATTGCAAGTAATATGGTATTATTTTCTTATTATCATTATTAATCTACTAAATTACACATTCCATATTTATGTTATAATTAGTATGTTAAACATAAAAACATATCAAGTATTAGCTGTGGTAAAAATATATTTCTTATATCATAATCATTCAAATAAGATAGACGTGCCACCATTTTTATAATATATTAATATACTTACTTATTATTTACTTACTCTTTAATATACTTACATAATAATATATTAATGTACTATGTAAAATTAATTGAACATTCATTATACTTTTTAATTGGTATGTAATCCTAAAAGAACTTCGTAAATGTGATATATTGCTAACACGATCTTTTGCCGTTGGATGATATTATTATTAAATACTTACTCTTGCTCGAACTGAAAAATTCAAATTATCAATATTTCTATACACGCGCGCGCGCACACACACACACACACACATATATTAAACATAGTATTCTGTATATAAATACCAAATTCAATAATATCATGTATATTTCGTTATATTTAGTAGATTAATATGATATACATACATTTAAAAATATATTTACATGAATTATATTAATGCAGCATAGATTATTAATTATTATATTTCCTTGAAATTCCTTGAGACAAAATTCTAATTAGTGTGAAATTACAAATCCCATTAATTTCAATAGACTTAGATATGATGTTTATTGTTATTCTTACAGTATGCAAATTTTCATTCTATATATATCACAAAATTAATAAATAAAATATTTTGTACTTTCACATTTATAAATAACCCGAAACTTATTTATCATGGATGTAACATATAGGGAATGAAGTGATTATAAATACATTGGTTTCATTACGTCTTTATTGACTTTAATTACAAAACTTATCATTTCCTAATTAATATCTCATCTATAATACACATTCATGATGTATTTTACAGTTCATAGTAAAGCGACTATTGATTTTTTAATAATAAAAGAAATTAATGTAAAAGATTATCAAAAATCTTAATCCAATATAGCATTAGTAAAAATATATGATTACGAGTATTTAGATATGTTCTTATATAAGAAAATAAATTAATGACATTTAATCTGATTTAAGCACGATTACAGTTGCAGGTTATAATTCATCTCTTATCTCTTACGTTTGAATTAAAATCTTTATAAAAACTGTAGTTCTTTCGAGAATACATGTTCTATATTCTTACATGTCGAGTCGTTGATAAATACAAATTGAAATGCATAAATAGCATGTACAGTCGATATGGCGCTAAGATTAAAATAATAATCTCCGGCGTGGTAGTGAGTTGGTTACAAACAAATGAATAAAAAAATATAATACATGCATGCAAAATCTAATGCAGTCTATTGATAATAAGTACAGGAACATAATGGGAGAAGCATCATCACATTTTCAGATTTAATCTGAAACTATTGTTCACTAAAATTAATAATAGCATATAATGAATGCGAGGCGGAAAATTATTATAGGCAGAAAAATTATAGGAACTACGAATCATATATTGTAAAGATTCAATACTGAATGCTATTTCAGAGATAAGTTCGTGCAAGCTTATATCCAGTTTTCAAAGTAAAAAAATTATATTAGGAAAAAAAATTATATATTAGGAAAGAAAAGGTGATTTTCTCATGTTATTGTTTGCGACAAAATTTACGGTCGCGACACGGTTGCATTTCTTTGCCATATAAATGCATATAAAAAGCATCAATATTTTACTTAAACAATATTGCTATACTAAAAGGAAATTATTATAAAACGTAAAAAAATATTTACAATCTAATTTGCAATCTAAATATATTAAGATTATACTAATCATCAATGTTCAACTACAGATAATTTATATTTTATCAACAATTCTACAGTTATTATAAAGATTTGTAGGAAGAATTAACGATGTTTTCATTAATTTGAAAATACTTTTAATGTTATGTTAAAGCGATGCACATAGTTAATTAAGACCTGGAACGATTTTTACAAAAATTACATAGAATATAATGTTGCTGTACAATGCTGCAAAAAATAGTTATTAAATTGAAAATAATAATCAAATTGTACATACGGGAGAACCGTATTGATAAATTGAAATTTGCTGAAAAATTATACGTTAACTTTATGATGTAAATTGATAATGACTTTACAATAGATTAATCTATTTTCAAAATGATAAAATAATGTGCTAAAAATATATATCGGATAACTGATGTATTATTTATTACTACCTTAATAACATACCATTTTATATAAAAAATAAATGAGTATATTTAAAATCTTAAAGATTTTTTTCTAAAACTTGTCTTTTAAAAGTATTAATTCGATTTATATCAATTTATGAGATGCAATAAATTTCATAAGGCACATCATATAAATTTTATGTTGTCTATATATATATATATATATATATATATATATAAACTATTTTCAGACGAAAAACATGAATTGATTCAATTTTTCAAGCGTCCCATCACATTACAATATTTTATAACTCAATTTAGTTATAATGTATAAATTTCATTAAATGCCGTAAGAAATACTCAAATTGAATAATTTTTCATAAGAATACTTACAGAATAGATAGTAAAATGAAGATTAAGCAACATTTATCTGCATATATTTATATAATTTAATTATGTTTCATACAAGCTTATCATCTGTACCTTTTTGTCCTAACTGTAGATTATTTTTTTTTTTTTTTGTTAAAGTATCACAGCTGGTATGTCTCTATAAAGCTATTCATAATTTGTTAAAATTTTCTGAAATTATTCCCCCTTTCCTATTATTGTTTTATATTGTGAATACAAAATGCATATCTCGATTGAATTTATTATCAATAATAAGAAATTTTAAGAATAGAAATCGATAATACAAAAAAATTCTTAACTTAACATATTCAAATGTAGATTAATTACGCATTAGAAGTTGATTGTATCTAAAAATAGTTTTTTCTATCTTATATATTTAAATATCTAGTCTATTTTAAAATAAAATATCCATTATTTCAAGGCAAAAATTGGAATTGTATAAAGATTTTTTTATCCAAAAATAGACAATGTGTTTTTCTACAGTATACTTAGACTTTCTTTCATCTTCTTTTTTTTTTTAATTTCTAAAACTACCAAACTTTGTTGCTCTACTTTTATGGTCCTTGCTGGCTTCACGATTACATCGCATCTAAATACTCATTTTATTAATTTTTTTAGGCTTTAAATTCTTATAAATCACAATTTTTAATATTTCCCCGTTGCGTATATTAAACAGAAAAATTTATTGAATAAATTCTACTTCATTTTAGATCACGTTCCGAAATTTTTTAAACCTTTAGCGTCGTATAAAAGTACAAATATTAACGAATATGATATATTCTTTACAGACAGAGAAATATCATATTTTATACTACATAAAATATTCAAAAAATCGTTAAAAATCCAAGCTTATTTTTCATAGACTAATGTATAAGCATACGATTTCATTTAATAATTAGAAAGTAATTTTAAAATTTTAAATAATGTTTATGCCAAATAGAAAATGTTTATACTGTATATACTAGACTTTATAACAAAATCCTGTATAATGCATAAGCTTAATATATACTTTAAAGAGTAATTATTAAGAAATTTTATTATTGATAATAGTATCTATTAAATTGAATTTGTCAAAAATTGTTTGTTTGACATTTATAAAATTTTTAAATATAAAAATAATTAAAGGCAATTAATTTTTTGCGTAATTTACCGTGTATAAATAACCTTGGTAGTTACAAAATGTTTTAAAGAGGCAAATAATAATAATAAAAGTATACAGTATAAAATATTATAAAAGCAATAGCAGATATCAACGTACTCAAATTATCTAATTTTCTTTCTTTTTCTTTTTTTATATTAGAGTTATTAATTATTCCTATAAGTGCATGCGTATTTATTGATTTGGCACTGCTATAAAAATATATTATAATTTGTATTTATTAGTCAATAAATACATTAAAGAAGTGTATTTTCATATCTGTAAATTTCTTTTTCCTCTTCTATTTCTATCTTCTTTTATTTTATTTTGTTTTTTTTCTGTTTTGTTAATGATGAAATCTTAGATTTTATTAAATTTATTTATCACGACTGAGAAAATATATCACAGTAATAAAGAAAAAAATGAACAAAATAAAATGAAGTAAACGAATTTTATTTTTCAAATAACAGTATTTAAATTAACGGCTCGAATTATCTTTTATTTAAAAACTGAAAGCGAATGAAATATAATAGACACGTACAAAAAAAAATCTGTATACAGTTAAATGCTTGTCGGTTATTTTTAAGGCTAATATTTTGAGAAATACTGCTCTCACGGTATCTCATAATTGAAATAATAAGCCTTAAATAATATGATTCTATTTGTTTGGAACTAAGTCTTGCAATTGATAAAAACATTATTTAAAATTTTCAGGGAACATAAAAGATTATGTTCTAATAAATTCTTATATTTAAAAATATTTAATGCTAATTTAAATTAAAAGCCTGAGAAAAAGAGAGAGAGAGAGAGAGAGAGAGAGAGAGAGTGGGGGCGGCTGGAGAGGAAGCGTGATCGTATGCGGCGTGAATTGCGGGAGGGGGCGAGGGGGATAAACCCGATAAACCGGTAAATATTTTCAAATTTTTAGAGCCCCCCCCCACTATTTGTGTTCCATCTTGATTTTATCTTTGTGGACACGTTCGACGTGCCTTGATACATGCATCTTTTGTTTGGCCCTGTAAGGACAATAGGGACACTGAAACTGAGGCTCCTTGCCGCACTCCCACTTTCGATGATTTCGTAAACTACTTTTCAATTTGTAAATTCGGCCACAATCCGGACAAATGAAGTCCTTAGTATCTGAGCTGTTTGTATTGTTATCCTTGTCATCGTCCGACGAGTTATGCCAAATGATTGATGGCCCGCACCACGACGGCCAGAACAAATCTGGATTATCCATGAAACTTACGTTCTCTCCTGGAACAGACAGATAGAGATTAATCCTTATGATCTGAGTTCCAGGTGGGAAAGAGAAAGGATCGGGTATGGCCAGGATCAAAATAAAAGTTGCTTTCAAATAGACAAAGTCCCTTGTCTTGATGCCGAAAGCTTTTTGGAATGTGAAAAGAGCTAAGCATTGATTCGGAAATAACATGACAGAGGCTTAATATAAACGTACAATTAACAATTAAAAATTATGTCAAGATAAACGAAACTTTGATGCATTAACGTCGTGGCTACTTCAATGATATAATATTGGAATAATAGTGGTAATCGGAAAAAAAAAAAAAAAAAAAAAAAAAAAAAAAAAAACAAATTAATTAATTAATTACGCGATGTAAGAATCCTTTGTTATAGCTATGGTGAAGAAATAAATTCTCATTTTTCATATTTTTTTATAATATTGTAATAAATTAATCGAATAATAAAGTATTATTACAAGTTTACTTTCCACAAACCTTAAGCTCTTAAAAACAGGTACATCTATAAAAATTGGCCAAAAACGGTAAAACAAAAGGTTTTCCTCCTCAGAGACAAATGTGAATAAACTTATACTAATCTCCAAATATTAGACTTTATTAATTGTATTAAATTACCTTATCGGTCAAACATTCTATTCTATATTGAATAAACAGATTAATTGAATTTTAATAATCTAAACAATAAACGAGCACTTATACCAAGCCTAGAAAGAAAAACGATATTTTAATAATACTCGCAAAATCATTGAAATAATAAAAAATACAATACTTTATTTTTTATACAAAATAAAAAATTTATAAGTAATATACATTCGTTATACTGTATATTGTATGAAAAATTCAGATGTGATTGTATTTGTGCTAAACTAAAATCGATGTTTTATTCATAAAATAACAATTAATAATTATTTATCACGGTGGAAGTATTAATGAAAAATTATTAGAGAAAATTATTATATAAATAATCACTCTAACACTATTATTAATTACTATGCGACTAGGGTATCAAATAGATACTTAAATGTTATTACATAATAATCAATAATACAATAGCACGTCATTAATACAAATATCAAAATGTTTAACAATATTAAATAGAGAAATGGATTTTTTATTTGTGAAATAAAATTAATATTCTATTTACTTATTTAGAAGTAAAATACATAAAAATTAACGAATTGATTTAATATGCTGCAATTCCAAGTCGACATTCAATATCTCATCTTAATTGACTGGAGCACCTAAAAAATAAATATTCTATGTTAGTTTAAAAGTTACTTTTGCCACATACGCTGACTGTACATGTAACAAATTAGAATTTTTTTCTCTTATCAATTCTTATCAATATAATTTTATTATCCATGATTATTATAAATTATTATATATTGTTAAGAGGTTTATAAATGAAAGAAAATTGTATTTTATAAATTATTTAATATTTAAGTACCTTGTACAGAGTTTCGTAAAAAAAAAAAAAAAAAAAAAAAAAAAAAAAAAAAAAAAAAAAAAAATAGTAAAAAGAAAATAAAAAAAAAATAAATAAAAAAAAAAAATACTATTTTAATAATTATAAAATAGAAAACTCTTATTTGAATGGGTTGTAAATTGGATACGCTTTCTCTTAATATTTACTATAACCTTAAATAACCTTATACAACAATTATAAAAAAAATACCTTGTAACAATACCATTCACCCTCAAATCTAAATTTCTTCTAATAATGAAAATTGAAATTTAATAATTTATTCTAATCTATGGTTCATTAATTATAATTAAAAAATAAAAAAAAAAAAAGTAATTACTTAAAATTAACAATGGTCCCTACGACGACTGTTATCTTTGAATATTAAAATAACGCATACATTATTTAAGTATAATAAGTACAATCGAAAGTAAAATCAAACATTAGGATGTTCGCGTTAAAATATTAGTTATCGCTAGAAATATTTTTATAGTATAAGGTATATGTTTACATATAACATAAAGTTCGATTAAAAAATACGAAGGTACAAATAATTATCAAGTAATTATCAAGATAATGTATTACGCATTAAATATTTTTACGAATATAAAAAATACTTATAAAAATTATCTTATGATTTACGATGTTTCACAATACTTTGTAACTACATTTTTTATTTCTTTTTTTTTTTTTTTTTTTTTTTTTTTTTTTTTTTTTTTTTTTTTTCGTTTTAAACTCAGTGTACGTATTTCACAAGTAATATAAAAAATTTTATACAATTATTATTAAAATTAATTCTGATTTAAAAATTTACACATTCTTTCATAAAATGTTTGCATTTTACTAATTAATTTCGTAAACGTACATATTATCAAAGTATAATTTAACAAATTCATTACGAGGGAATTTCGTGCCAACAGCAAACAGTAATACATTGTAGCCTTTTCATTTTGCCATTTATAAAATATAATAACGTTAGATATTTAATTATCATTAACATAAAACAATTCGTATACAGCAATTTCATTCCTTGTTTCAAAGCTTTTGTCGATGTCACAAATTCTTCATAATCAAATATGATTCATATTCAATATTTCTATTGTATTTTGATAAACAAATGTACAAAGATGCTTTGTAAAATCGTTAGAAAAATTTGTAATTTTGAAGAAAAAAAAAACATCTTATTTATTTAACTAATAATATTTAACTGTTGAAATATTTTTCTATTATATAATCGTCGGAGTATAAATTAAAGCGAATACATTGATTTTTCATAAATTTATTAATTTTATAACTTCATTGATTCGGCAGATAAAATTTTTTTTCATAAAAAATAATCTCAATTTGCATTTGAATTATTATAATAATATAAAGTTATATACAGTAAACTCATATCCTGATTTATAACTACGGATAACTTTATATAAAATATAAATGCATAATATAGCAATAAATATTTCAATTCCGTTAATAATTCAAAGTATATCCTTATATATTATTAATATATTTAATGTAACATTTAATGCAACGAGTTTCCAAAATTTCAATCAAAAGTATTTGAAAATGATGAACTAAAAAAAAAAATTATAATAACTATTTTCAATTGATCATTCGATGTTAATTATAAATCTCATATTATATATTTGTTGTATTTATTACCAGAAAAGTCCAATTTACATCTAAAGTATGATCCAAGTATAATTGGAGTGCCATTGTATAATTTAATGTAGGCCAACTTAAATTGTATAATAATTATTTTGAAACATTGAACTTGAATTCTATTGGCAACTGCTCATTTTCTCCAACGACACTATATTGAACTTTCTTTTAGAACTGCATTAATTAATAAAATAATTTTAATGCTAAATATGCAAAAAGCGAGCCACGTTTTATAAAAAAAAAAAAAAAAAAAAATACGTGTTCTCATAACGTTACGTGACGTTTTACATGATAGGACACCCAACTATTATTACTCGATAACAAATGAGTGATTGCTATAATTAGTCGATAAGTATATACAGAATACTGGGTAAAAAATTTTATTAAAATATTTTTAGTATATTGAAAATTTTAGAATATCTGATTGGCATTATACATAATGTCTTTTATTTATAAAAATAATTATTGCTCTAGTCAGTTGATAAATTCATTTTTATTATAATAATAAGATTAATCTTTTTTTTCTTTTTTTTCTTTTTCTTTTTTTTTTTTTTTTAAAAAATGTTGAAATATTACATGAAAACAAAGTTAAACCAATATTTTCATCGAAATTTTGATTAAATAAAAGTAATCGACAAAGATAAAACAAATATATATATATATATATATATATATATATATATATATATATATATATATATGAATACAAAGCTTTATAAATTGTATGCGTAACAATTACGTGCTTAACTTGTTAATTATTGCGTGTGCCACATTACCCGCATGTGCATATTCCAATTATTATGTACTTATGATAAAAGTATTAAGATCAAAATAGTTTTTAAAAATATATATGCTTATAAATTTTTAGTTTTATCTACCTTACTAGTCAAAGTAAAAAATCATAAGCTGATAGACATTTATCTATTATCATTTTTCTATCCAAATTTTATGGTAGCCTAATTTTAAAATAAAATTCAGCATCGATGAGTTATGGATAAAAGAAAAAAAAAAAAGACGAGAAAAAAAAACAGACGAAAAATTACTGGAAAAAAATGGATAAATGTAAAGATCTTAAAAATTTAATTAAATCAATTAGAAATGATTTTAATTAAAATTATATATTAAAAAGATGAGTATGCCATCGTAGTAACCACACCACCGAGACCATTAATTCTCTGTTCAATATGGAGAAATATTTCCGTTTTAATTTTTAATTAATATCAACTGCAATGAAAGACATTGCAATTATATATTTTTTTATTATTTTATTTTTTTATTTTTTTTTTTTTTTTTTTTTTATTTTTTGTTATTTTTTTATTTTATTTTTTTTTTTTTATTCAACTCGAAGGATCGAGTATATTTTTCATTTATTTTGTAATAAAAGTGTAAAATTATAAATTCTTAAAAATACTCGTTTAAATAAAGGTAAGTAAAAAATCGAAATAAATAATTAATGATAAAATCAGTGGATAATGCGCCGCTTTCCTTAATTATCTATCATACCACGTTGATAGACTTTCTTCATAAGACACTTTCATTTCTTATATAAAAAGTGAATGTTACTGTATTCGATGTATTAATTTAAAGGGGGGAGGGAAAAAAAAAAAAAAAAAAAAAAATTAAGTTTGACATCTTTACCGAGACTTAAAACATAATAATCATATCTAACCAAAGTATAAGGAATTTAATTGTAAATGGAAGAATACCTTTGAGTATACACACACATACACACTACGCACACACGCACGCACGCACGCACGCACGCACGCACGCAACTATGTATATACCATGAAAATAAATTATTGAGTATACTTATGATAAATAAAAAAATGATTATTATTCTGAATAACGTGTTTCACTGTACTTAAAGCTGCGTTGATTGTATAGAGAAAAGAGAAAATTCTGCGCCGGACTCTCATGTAAATTATTAACGATTTGTTCAGTCTGTTTGGAATGAAATTTCACTTCGAAGAAGTTTGTAAGCGTATTATCAAAAGAAAGAAAAAATTATTAACGCTCGCTTATATATTTCAGAATAGAACAACACTTTATTATGTCAAAGTGCTCTTGAACTGCTTCAGGAATGTATTTTTCTACAATAATTAGAGTAACGCCAGACTCTAATGTCGAAATGTCGAATCTCTCGTGTCATTTTATTAAATTGCTTGTTTGCTTCGATTGAAACGCCGGGCAAATGTTTTTATTTGAAAAATACTCGCACCGATGCAAGTTACAATTACAGATGCCAGCTAAGTAACAGGGAAGAGTAAAGCGCGCTGATGGAGGAAGAAAGATACGGTGGGCGGCGAGGATGAAGGATGGACGATGAGGATTGGTGAAGATGTGTGTGAAGGTGGGCTGTGGGAGGTTTGGAGGTGGGAGGTGTATGGTGGAAGATGGGAGGTGGGAGGTGGGAGGAAACGCTTTACGTACGACCTCGGTAATCAGGCATCGGCGATTCGTCGTTGCGCGGCGATTCGGCTCGGCGCCGCATCCCGGTGACAGCCCGTCGGCTGGCATAATCGGCCTCAGGCTGTCTGGTGATGGCGCTTAAAGTGCACGGTCAGGTTGCCCCTCTGCCTGGCCTTGTAGGGGCACTGGGGGCACTGGAACGACGGGGGCTTGTCGCCGCACTCGAGGCTCTCGTGCCGCCTCATGGTGCTCTTCCATCTGTAGCCTTTGCCGCAGAACCTGCAGCGGAACTCCCGGATCTGACTGGGCTCCTGGCCGACGAGCTGGGCCGTCGAGGGCTCCTCCTTTAGCTGACGGATCTGCTGCTGATGTTGCTCGAGCTGGTGCCGGGAGACGAGGCCGAGGGACGCCGGGAAGACGAGACTGTCGCGCGACGATGAGGCCTCCTCGTCCAGTCGCTCGAACTCCAATCCCAGTCGACCTCGCAGCTGGAGCTGCTGCTGGTGTTGATCGCTCCGGCTACGCGTCAACGGTCGGGGCTTCTTCGCGAACTGCTTGAAGTTACGCCGCAGCAAGGATATCATACTCAGGCGGCTGGACTTGCCTGCGGACAGATAAGCAGGAGGTTCTTTACATTAATTCTCCAGCTCGGAAAAATTTATTTGCCGCTCCCCTGCATTTTCTACTGCCTAAGCTACGAACTCGGTCAATACCACCCTCTCACACCATTCGCGCGCCACAAACTTTGCACGGGCTAGACATTCGCCATTTTAAGGATAGAGATCGCTTTTCCATTGCGAATCGTGACGATTGGCTCTCGACCAGCGCTCGAGAGATTATTCGATAAAGTCTGTTCAGTGTTAATTTAAAATTTTCGTCACCCCGAGTCTTTTCAAATGACTTGCTCGCACGTCCGCCCAACCCTGCTTCATCGTTATCTCCGATCATTCATCCAAGTCAATGACTCTCCTTCGTTTATCATTTCGGCGACACTATTAATCGACTATTATTATTTCAGTGTGTTTCGTTAACAAAATGTCGGATGCTTTTATAATAGAAAATACAGTGCTTATTCGTAAATATTATTCCCGCGCGAATTAACGAATATCGGATTTTCAACGGTACAATATTATTTCTAGTTTAATAATAATAACTAAAATAATAATTAAAATAATAATAATGATAATAATAATGATAATGATAATGATAATAATAATAAATAGTAATAGTAATAATAGTAATAGTAATAGTAATAGTAATAGTAATAGTAATAGTAATAGTAATAGTAATAGTAATAGTAATAGTAATAGTAATAGTAATAGTAATAGTAATAGTAATAGTAATAGTAATAGTAATAGTAATAATAATAATAATAATAATAATAATAATAATAATAATAATAATAATAATGAATAAATGAATAAATGAATAAATGAAAACGAAACGAAAATGACGTAATCATACATAAAGGTCTGCGGTGAGTAGGAAAATTAAAATCTAAAACGTGCAAAATAATGTGAAGACACTAAATACTTTTATAGATGATACCAACACCAGTGAAATAAAATGACTGGAAAAATGTACAACACATTCTTTGAAATATTTAAGATAATACAGTGAAAATTTATATCGAAATAAATAAGTAAGTGATGCTTTATAATTAAGTAAAAAATAATAATAATAATGAAAAAAGAAAAAAAAATTAATCATAATGAAATAATATCGTTTATAAATACATTTATTATTATTCATGAGACTTTATTTAACAATCCTCTTCGTACAATGATCTTATCAAAATTTCTCAATCATCATCGGCGCTCAATCTCATAGTTTATGATAATTAAGGTCAAATGGTTAATTATCTAATTACTTTATAATAATCTGCAACATAATAAACACATTTAGATTATGAAGTATCTTATTGGTAAAACATTAATTACGAAGGATCGTAATCACATGGTATATAAGCGATTATTACCATCCGATACGACATAATACTCAATTTTTTAATTAATTATTTACAGGTAAACTTATATATTACGTTATGATATTATTTTGTAACATTGTTATTAATTGTTATAAACATTGCTTTATGTAATGTAATTCTTAAGCCGAATTCGTTAAACTCGGCACTGCCATTAAAATCTTAGACAATCCAACGAGGACGTACAGATTGTCATCTGCCATTGCTGCGCTTAAAAAAAAAAAAAAAAAAAAAAAAAAAAAAAAAAAAAGATGCCTCGATAAAGTTAAAAAACAAATAGAAAACAATAGCAAAAAAAAGCAAGAAAATAACAATATTTACACAATCAATTGGATATCATTTCGAAAAGAAATATGAAGGCAAAACAATAAAAAAAAAAAAAAAAAAAAAAAAAAAAAAAAAAAAAAAAAAAAGGAACAAAAAGATATACGAGGAAATTAGTATAACAATTAAATAGACTAAATAACTAAATATTATGACCAAATAATAATATATACAATATAATTTAATTTCAATATAATAATATAATAATATAAACAATATAATTTCCTTATTAATAAATTTATTACATCTTTAAATAGCGGGAATTATACACTTTCCGTAAAATTGTTTTTGCATATGTTTGTCTTTTAATTATAAACTGAATAATTATTATATTGTTACAATACGAATAATTATCATATCAGTAATATCATGCATTTAAGTTAAATTTTGTAAATTTTGAGTAAGCCAGTGTATTGTAATAACTACATCATTATCCCCATGATAATTTAAATTTTATAATTCCCTACTATTTCAAATGATTATTATATGTTATTCAGATAAAATTATATTGGATTTAGCTACTACTTTCAGTAGCTTAGATTATTTTGTTTTTCAAATAAATTTCATCCCCGGCTTAGCGGGTCGGAGCACATTAAACATATCCTACGCGTTTCATTTATAAATATCGTCAATATTAATGGAATAATGTTAATGGAGTAAGTAAGATTAAAATAAATCGTATTATGTTGCTGAAGCTGCCGATCGTATCAATCCTATCCAAACATAGACAACATTGTCCGTCCTCTTGTGTAAATATACAACTGTCGAGTATACAATATAAAATAAACTCGGATTTATTATCGAAAAGTTGCTGGCAAAATACATTCTTTTAATAATAATTTAATCGAGTAGATGAAAGTAATATTGTTACATAATAATTAGATTGCATTTTCGTTATGCATATATAGATTAACACACGCATACCCTCTGCTATTAATTGCTCGAGTATTTTTCTGATAAAATGTTGGCTTGTGCTCGTTGACGTGTGTACACGACGATTACGGACCTCAATGGCTCTTCCTCAACATTTATTAAATCCATCCGCTTGTTCTGGCTTTATCTGAAATAAACGAAAAAGAAAACACATAATAATACGTGCTCTCGCGGTAATGGCAATGAGGGCAAAAAATTTTCATAAACTTACCAGTAACGAAGTTGACAATCATTATTCGTGATTAACGAAGGATAGAATAAATTTTCACATTCTCTTGTAATGCTGAATGTAATTAAATTATTCAATTATGGCAAAACGAGGAATAAAATGATGATAATTAAATATGACGATGAGATTAAAAACAAAAACAAAAAACAAAAAACAAAAAAAAAACCAAAAAAAAAAAACAAAAACAAAAACAAAAAAAAAACAAACAAAAAAAAATATAAACAAAGAAAAATGTTCGATTACGTGATTGTAAATTAATATACATGTACAGGAGGTTACTGAAGAGATGACAGTGGAAATGACAGTGGGAGTCTCAAAGTTGTTTTATTCTTAGCTTTATTCGAGTATAAAGTTTTACTTGTACAAAAATGTCAATAACATTTTACGCTTAATTAAATACTGATTAACGAGCGTAGAAAAAGTATTGTATAAAAAGGACTGATCGAACGTGTCGCGCACGATATACAAAATTTGGCAGTATACAACTAGGCGAGCTAATTTCATAGCTCTGCACATAAAACTAGAATTACAACTAGATGAATAAAAGCGCAAAGTTATGTAAGTCAGTCGATATGAAAATGAGTGTATGAAGGGGTCTCGTTATTGCTTGTGAAAGGCGCATACAAAGTCGTCGGTACGCGTCGGTACGCGTCGGTATGAACAAAAGGGGCGATGGAGCGGTTAGAGGCGTGTGGTTAGAGGCGCCTACGTATGAAAATAAGTCAAAGTTGCCGCCAATAATCGTTAAAAGTGTCTATAACGTATCCTCTCATCTAGCATTATTTACTAAAATATTATACATACATATGATATGCGTGAAGAGGCGGGGGAGCAGGAGGAGGAGGAGGAGGAGGAGGAGGCGGAGGGGGAGGGGGAGGGGAGGGAAGAAGAAGAAAAACGCTATAGCTCTAGCCTATTCTAATAATCGACCCGAAAGCCCATAATCGACCAAAGGATGTAAAAGTCCCCCGGCAACTAAGTTCGACAATCGTCGCTGAGCCTATGCGTTCAAGCGATATGGTATCGTTAGATTTTGGCGGAGCCGAGGCTGAAGAGGCCCCCGTGCTTGGTTCGCATGTGGCTCTTCAGCTGGTACTTGAGGTAGCACTTGTAGTCGCAGTGGCCGCAAAAGAAGCCCTTCTCCTTGCCGCAGCTGTAGATCTCGTGTCGCTTGAGAGTCTGGGCGTGCTTGAAGCGCTTACGACACCAGGAGCACCTGTGCAGCTCCCGGCCCCCGTCGTTCAGATGTTGGCTGCGCTCGTGCTGCTCGAGCGACGCCTTGTATCTGCTGACGAACGGGCACGAGGAGCACTTGAACTCGGGCTGCTTCCTGCAGGTGAGCCTCTTGTGCCGACGTAGGTTCTCGTAGCTGGAGAACCTAGTGGAACACTCGCTGCAGGCGACGCGGCCGTCGCTCCCTGCCCCGTCCGCCTCGCCCCTCTCGTTGCCGCATATGGCCTTGATGTGACAGTAGAGGGTTATGTACTTTCGAAATATTTTGCGACACTTGGAGCACTGGAGCAGCAGTTGCGAGTCGCAGCGTTCGCAGTTTCCAGCGCGCTTGCGCGCCGGCTTCCTCGACGACTCGCTACACTTTGGGCAGTGGAGGAGAATCAGCTCCGTTGGACCTGTCGCATCGTATCGTGAAAGTGTAATTTTTTTTTAGCTGCGTGAAAAGTCCGCCTCTCTAATGTCATGGACGCTATGGTATGCACAGCTTCATGGTGATTCAAGCAGGCCAAGATGGTTAGAGGGGGCCATCGTTGGCGGATTTATAATTGACCGGCGCCAGGTAGGCTCTTGTGATTCGAGAGCGAAAAGGGTGGAAACGCGATGGTTAACCACCACTTGGGCTTCATGATATGTCTGTCTGTTCATATTTTCTCTAATTTTTTTACTTAGATAAATAACCATGAAACCGATATACCTTTCTTATAAGACTCATTTCCGATTGAATATTGCTTATATTGTGCATTGACCGGCCGCGAAAATCGTTCTCGATCGCACTATTATTAGCAACTATTATCATTATTAGCAATCATTGAGCTCTCCATTACAGTGTACGTAGATGAGAAAACATGCTATTTAAAATATTCTATTTGAAGCGCGGATGATTGGATTTCTTGAAAAAGAAAAAAAAATCCCGTTACATTTCAATGTATAATGAATAATTTTTTTTTTTTTTTTTTTTTTTTTTTTCAAACGATTAGATCGAATAAAGTAGAAAAATATGACGTTGAGAATAAGTAAGGAATATCAATGAGAAATTATAAGTAAACGTGTGCTAAAAAAGTTCGTATATGATTTCATCGATGAATTTTTAGTGAAAAACTTTGTTGACAATTACTATTGCAATTATATATATATATATATATATATATATATATATATATACACCACATTATACGACACAGTGATACTACTAAAAATTTGTTTAAATGTCCGTTCGAGGAATAATTGTTTTATAAATAACCACCGGGGGAAAAAAATAAATAAAAAAAAAAAAAAAAAAAAAAAAAAAAAAAAAAAAAAAAGGGAAAAACAAAACTGGGAATAGCAAAACTCGAATGGATTATTATACTTTATATAGAAATTTACAAAGTAACGTTATTCCAATTTATTTTAAATTTGCATGATTTCCATATACGCAGCGAATGTATGAAAGTAAAATTTCAAAATATACTTACAACTAAATCTTTTAATTGACGCGTGCTTCTTTAATTTGACCAGTGATTTTTCAAAATTGTCATCTAAAAAGAAATATTACATCGTCAAATGGGATTTTGCACCTCCGAATACAAACGTTTAAAAAACTGTAATTGTAAAGTAAAATTTTTCTTTATGCTTATAACAAATACATACCATTGCATTGCTTTTCCGTTAATGATTTTACTCCACATGAGTTTAAAGGCTCATCTGAAATAAAAGTTTACATTCGGCAATTATTAATTATATCATTTTGGCAAAAAAATCATTCCACATGCTTCGATAGCAAAATGAATAAATAACTACCAACTATTTTCATCCAGCTAGTTATAAACTAGAATTATCTACTAAAAAACATATGTGTGTAGGTGAAACTAAGCTAAAAGTACAAATCAATCTAATAATGTTAAATACGGCTACATTATAAACGCTTAGAAAGGAGATTTTAGAATTTTATATTTTATTTATAATACATTTATTGGCGCATTATTATTACGAGAAGATAATCGTATAAAGTATTAATCATTATTATTGTACACTTGTTGCTTATGTCACTTTGCTCGATATTAATATTATTAACGTAGGCTTATAATATTAAGCGGTAAACATTGCAAAATAGTATGATGATTCGTTGTAAATTCAATAATCGTTGCGCTCCAATTTCAACAAACTACTGTAAATTTTTATTGAAAATATTACAATACTTTTATTGGAATAAAATTTTCTAAGGCGATCTTAATGCAATTATTTTTTTGTCTTCCAAAGATCCTCAAACTTTTCCTGCCGTCAACATAACAGTAAAGTTTTTAAGATTGGTAATCTTATCCAAGATTAGCTGTCGGTAACTGAAGGAATTGAAGTAAAAATAGTTTATAATTGCTGTTGTTGTTGTTATTATTATTATTATTATTATTATTATTAGTAGTAGTAGTAGTAGTAGTAGTAGTAGTAGTAGTAGTAGTAGTATTATTATTATTAAATATGGTGCTGCTAAGCAAGTATCAAAGTAAATGATTATTTATATGTTTTTTATTTATTGTCATTTAAAATAATTTTTTGTATAATAGAAAAGTCGAAATAAATTAAAAATTCAAAAAATAAATGTTAATATCAATGTAATTTATTAATGATGATGTACTTTATGATAATAATAGTACTTTGCGACGAATATAATAAGTTTATCCTTAAAAATTTACGCATATTAAAATATGATATAAATATGATCTGTAATTCTTTTGTTTATTATTCAAAAAATAATAAAATTAATAATAAATACAGTAAATTATAATATTTATAATATTCAAAAAAAAAAAAAAAAAAAAAAAAAAAAAAATTAGTATTTTTTAAAGTATTGTTTAAAAAACTATCGTATTAAAATTAATATTGTAGACATAAAAATATCTTGAAATTTATAGTTGCAGTTCATGGACATCATTTCTTGATCAATATTTTCTTTGAACGCTAATGAAACAATCTGTAATAAGATTTAATTGGAGATAATTGTACGTTCAATAATCAATACTTATTCATGATTTTTTAATAATGTAATGTAATTTATTACGCACCTATAGACTCGTCCTTGACTTGCTAAAATCAAAAACAAAATTTTGAAATATATTATAATGATAATAAAGAGAAAATTAGTAGTCTACTTCTCGTTTCGAATTGTTCAAGAAAATCTTATTCTTCATCGAAGAATCGTAAAATACATCAAAATAAAAAAATTATTTTCAGATTCAGATAATTCGATAAGTTATGAAAATAATTTAAACAACATATAGTAATAAAACAAAGTATTTGTTCATTTAAAATAGTGATATATACTATATTTAAAACAAAAATAATATAATAAATTCATTTTGAAATAATAAAAATCTCTCTCTCTCTCTCTCTCTCCTCTCTCCCTCACTCTCTTAATATTGCACTAATTAATTTCTAATTAATTTTGCGAGTGTAAAAATGTCTTTTTGTTATAGTCTTCAAAAACAAAAAACAAAAAAAAACAAAAAAACGTGCAAGTAATATAAATTAAATAGTAAATTATATCTGTATGAATCGCTTGAAATGGTTTGTTATATTATACAACAAAAACTATGTATTTGCGAATGTAATTGTCTGTTAATAGAACGTAAAGTAATAATTGAATAATACGTGTTCAAGAAACAGCACAAAGTATATGTTTCTTATAAATTACAGTTTTTGAATGCAGTTTTGTAGGTAAGTAGTTCAGTAAGTACTTTAACTAGTCGTTTTGTATTATTGAAAACTGTCGTCGAACCTTTGTTCCTATCTTCTTCCCGCATTGAAAAACTTGTCTCAATTATCCATTCCACCCATATGAGCAGTGAAAGCTGGCGTGATAAAACTTAGAAAGACAAATGTGTCCTTGAAAATGCCATCCGGATAATTTTTTTGTCCGTAACTCTATAGCAATGGGTACGCTAAACCAGCCTAATGCTATATAATAACAATCCCCGTCATCCCTCCCCAAAGTCTCCCCACCCCAACGTCTCCCCAACTCTTGTACACAGAAATATCGCATAAAATTTAATAAGAATTATTTCATTTTATATTTTTCTTATACATTTTTATGTACATTATATTCATATTTGGATTGAATATTTAACATGTAACTGATAAATCGATGGTAAATAATTTCCTTTAATTTGCATTTTTTTTTTTTTGCCAACCTAATTCCATCGTACTTTAAGAGCATCTTCAATTTAATTGAATTGGCAATGAATTTTCACTATCAATCGTTAAGTAAAACTAAGTTAGTTTTATTTCAAAATTCATCCAAACGATGATCGCATTGACGCTAATTCACTTACGTGGATTCTGTAAAAGTATTTTCGTTTCCAGATAATTACAAATTTATTCTCAACGTTATATCCTAAAATTCCATACAATTAATATGGAGCCTTCAATCACAAATTCATAATGCTTTTCATTTTAATAATAAATAGATATAATATGGATAATATTTCAATTTTATGTCGATAGTTATTGTTAACTTTATATGATACTGTTATATATGTTTATTTCATTTATTAACATTTCTCACGTAATCTTGCATTAGATATTGATAAACTCACTTTCTCACAAATATTTCGTTCAATGTTCAATGTCATAGTTTAAACAAATATGAAATAATCGGTGATAAGCAATAAATATATTCATTCTATAAAAAAGTTAAATGTGATTATATTCAATTATACATATTCGGATAATCACTACAATTACTTTGATCGCAATTTATCCGATATATCATAATGATTATATTCATAATTTATATTTTGTTAATTCCAAGAAAGTTTTATTTCTAACAAATTTACTTTAAATACTTTAAAAAAAATACTTTAAATACTATAAATCATAAATGAAAATAAAAATGGTGTGCAAAAACTTGTGGCCATACTCTTCTGCATAATTCCCCAAAACCAGACTTACATGATTGAAATATATTCAATAAATAAAATAACGGAATTAAGAAACTGCATTCTAAGTTAATACATTTATTATACTTTATTATTTATTGTTAATTCATTTTGAACTATTTTCAATCTTAATGACCTTAAAAGCCTTTTCTAAAATATCATTTATTCATTTTATTATTTTCCAATCCTACAGTAACTTTAGATGTATATATATATATATATATATACTTGAAAGAACAAAAGAACAATTATAATATTTTAAATATGATATAATTGACATTCTCATTTCATATCTAATAATCTTATTCAATTATTCTTATATTTTTTTGATAAAATTATAAAATTGAAGATTAAAACTTATCAATTGAGGTTAAATTATTATTTTAATATTATTAAAAATTTTAATGACTAAATTACTTATGTCAAAACAATTGTAAATCATAAATTAAAGTGTGGTTTACTTCTGAACCCGTAAATAGATATTCGATAAGATTTTTTCAACGCCTACACTAATCCATATTGAATATTATTATTAAACAAGTATTTAACAATTTACTATCATATTATTGTAATATGAAAATTAATAATAGCAAATTTATCTTCCACTACCTAATATTTAAACAAATCATAAAATATAAACATTTAACATTGAAATATAGATATTTAACAATATCTCAACTAGTTAAATTATTTGCATCGCTTGTAAATATTATAGGATAAGATACTTTATAGTACCGTAAATGATGTAAAAATGAGATTTAATGTCAAAGTAAATCAGAAATTTAACCAATTTACCTTATTAGCATCCGAAGATTCTAATTTACTTATAGATGTGCCCAAAGGTGTTCCAAGGCATATGAGTTTGTATAGTTTCAGTATAAAGTCCTTCGTTACTTCTTATATTCTATTAGTTTACAAATCTTCGTATTATCTTCGTTGCTCTTGCTTATTGATAAATCTTAATGTTTTTTTCTTTTCAAATGCCAATATAAGAATAATGTCAAAAGTTTTTACTACGTATATAGTAATTCAAATAAAATTTCAAATTTTCTGTCAAATTGTCTAATATAAATTTTGTACTTAATATACGGAATATCAATACACCGATGCTTTATTACTTAATAATTTCTTTATACAAATAATCATCGCTGAAAATAATTAACTGCATATATTAAAAAATACATCCCTATGTATTTGATATACAAGTAACAATTTTTGTTGTTGTTGCAAAACTCAGTTTATAATGTGAATATTAACACGAGTAGAATAACAAGATAGATTTAACAACAAAATAAAAGCATTAACAATAAGATGTAGCAATTAGACTTATTATTAATTTTTTAAAACTATTGCTACCTTCCTAACAGCAAACAGACTATTATTATTATTATTATTATTATTATTATTATTATTATTATTATTATTATTATTATTACTTATTTATTTATTTTTTCAATTGAAATGAGCACTCGTGTACTTGTAGCACATCTCAGGAAATGTACTGATAATTAACATAGATGTAAACCAATTAATGGCGAGCTGCTTGCCGAGCACAAGATATAGATTCACGAAAGGCACGAGTAAATTTACTTTCTATAGCCCAACACTTCCGCAGTTATATTTTCACAAATAAATGTTGAGCACTCGATTCTTATCTTGATAGTTCACAGAATCTCTCCATCCACCTCACACGTAAACAAACGCATGCTTGCTTATCGTTAGGTTAGTTCCTAACCTTTCCCTCGCTATACGTTATAAATAACCGTGCATAACTCCTGATTTCGATAATTTTCGCGTATTCTGCGCAAATCCTTCGCGAATTGCAATAAGAATTGCATAAGCCGCGCGTCGGAGTAAAAATGATCGACGGCATTTGGTAAGGAAAGGCTGACATTGAGACGCAGTCGATGGTACACAAAATCATAATGTAAAAACGATAGAAGAAAGACTACGAGGAGAAGAGCCGTACTACGTAACGGTTTTCTCCTCTCCCACTTTTATTCGCTCGTTCGCTCGCTCCGCGCACACGTACAAGCCCGCGCACGCAACTACCAACGACCAACACTATCTCAGTTGATCAGGACGGTGTGTTTGGAGACTCGAGTCGAGTCTTGAAGCATCGAAGCTTTTGTGTTGCGTCCAAGGGGCGTAAAATGCACACTCGACCTCGTGCTATCATTTCCCACGCTAAGCCAATATTCTTCGAGATGCAGCTTTCGAAATAAGGAATTGGCTTCCATCGCAACGATTATCATTTCAGTGTCGATAATGTCGGCTGAGGCCACGTTCGCACGTTGACTGCGTCAGGATGCACTTTTAGAGTAATTGTTAAGCGTTTGGGCTTACAATTATCTAAGATCTCTGTCGAAATATAAATAACATTATTATGAAATTAATTAAATAGCTTTGCTCTTTACTCATTCGACTCATTGCATTATTACAAATTTACAAGCAAGTATAGATGGTAGATATTTATTTATAATACTGAGAGTCTCCATCTTTTTTCAAATTTTATCGAGAAAATTCGAGGCTCGATATACGGCTTCGATCATAATCGGTAGGAAACAACTGTGCGTCGATCACAACGGGCGAGCAGATTTACTAGCACAATTCGCCCAACAAACCTCTTGACACGCCTACTTGTAAATATTATACTTCACTCGTGCTTTGAATAAATATGTGTTTAAATACTCACAGTCATCATTTTTACATTACTTATCCAATTGCCAATATAAAAATTGATTTATCATCGAATTTTAACTGTAAATATTATTCAAACGTCAAATCGTAAAATGTTCAAAATGCTTTTCTCAAGATAATTGTGCGAGGCAGTTATAGATTAAACACATACGTCTATAATAACCATACGCATGAACTTTAACTTCATATACTTTAAATTTTCAACTTACATAAATAAGATGAAAATTCTACTCATTGAGTGTGCTATTTATAGCGATGGATTCTTTTTTGTCTGTTTGTTTGTTTGTTTCTTTGTTTCTCTTGTTTTTTATTTCTTCATATGTCGATTTTCTACGTGACATCTTAAGCTATATTTTCTCTTGCACGTATATTCACAATATTCGCAACACAATTTTCTTGGATTTCCACATGATTGACGATAATGCGTTTGCATTGTATTTTTATTTTTATAACTTTTACCACATTCTGGACATTTGTGAATTTCAATTGGAGGTGGATCTAGAATAAAGGCCAACGTTATATTCGAATTTTCACAGTGTCGTTCAACAAGATACTTACCAAAAAAAATTTGATTATGTTCGTAATTTACATCTCCCGTTATGAAATATGTGTTACTTTCATCTCGTACATAAATGTGTGATACAGCTAGCTCACCATCTGAAAAAATTAATAATAATTAATACAAAATTCAACGGTAATAAATAAATACACACACGCACACACACGCGCGCGCGCGCGCACACACACACACGCACATATATATATATATATATATATATATATATAAATAACCCTATATGTATAACAAATATTTGTGTGTACGTGGTGGGAGGGGGCGGGGGTATATATATATAAATATATATATATATATATATATATATATATATATAATATATAATATATCAACATAGGTGTGTGTAATATTCTGTATGTGTAATGAGCATACATACAATACTTAATTCTTGTAATATTGTTATAATAATAAAAATTCTCGTAAATATTTTACATAAATTTTATTTTTATTAGAAATCAATTATAATAAAGATATTTACTTAATTTAATTATTCAAGCACATATAAAAGGGGAGTTTTGCTGTACTAAAATCTATTTGCAAGAATAATGCTTGACAATAAAAAGAAACAATAATGATAATTTATAATTTTATAGCAAACAGTTATATTTTATATGGTAGAAAAATTAATCTATCATTATATCTATGTATAATAATATTTCGTAATTCAAACTTAATCTACGTAAATCACCTATGCTTCTATGCGCATTGATAGCAACATTTACCACATGCGCGTATACACTCACATGCACATAGATTCAAACAGCAGGCGCACAAAGGTGCGCGTACACACTCACGTACAGGAACTTTATTATAGATATATAACTAAAATATTTTATTATCGTATTAATAGAAATCATAGATGCAGTGTATTGGCAATTAAAGTGAGAAAACAACATTTCTTCTCTTTAATGAATCGACAATATATCACGAGTATATATAAATTTAAGATTTCTTAATTAGAGTTTCTTGATGAATCCTATACCTTTTTAACGCGGACGCACGCGTAAATAGATGGGAATGAAAAAAAAAAAAAAATCTTCCTGCTCTGTAGTTGCTGTAATGAAATGACGAATGATAAAGTTCTCCCGAATCTCCTAGGATGCATCCGATACCGACGCGAGTTTGTTCAGCCGAGTACAAGTATCATCTCCTCTCGTAGCCCTTTAAGCAACGAGGACAGAAGTACAGGAACTCGGTTTGCGAACGAGCGTTCTGCGACCTCCGTTTCCGCTCTCGTCTCTCAAGGCTGATGCCGACACCTGAAGTGGAACTAGGCTTCCTTGACGCCCCTTGCCGCTCCACGTCGCTTGCCTAAGCACTGAATAATCGTAGATATGTTAATGCTATTGCGTGTCTGAGTGCTTGAGTGACTGGGGCGGGGCGGGGAGAGGCAAGAGGTAAGGATGCGCCGAGCTTGCCAGTGTTTTCGAGGGGCTAGTGATCCTTCGATCACTACGTGTTTCAATTCTGTCCATTTTAATTATTCATTGGGCATTACATCCAACTCCGAGGCTAATTCTGCCCTTTTGAAGGATATTTTTCGGTGCCTTGGCTGCTAATTTCATCACTAACTCGTTTCTTCGTACGTTAATTTATGTGACGAGTGTACATGAATGTTGTTATTCTTATTGTTATTTTTACAGTTGTTATTCTTACAAATTATAAGCAACGATAATTATAAGCTTCGATACATTTCTCCGGCACTTGTATTATTCTAACAATCCAATGATGTCAGTCGTATTAGAGCGAAAAAATTATTATGCATAATGTCAATATCAGGTAAACATCAAATTACCACACGAAATTTAGGAAATCCATGTAGACTTTTAACGTATAACGCAAAGTGCCTACTCGATTATCTATGAAATGCAGAAGCTACTTACGTTTAGCCTCAACTTGTAAATCCATTGTACTATCTCCATGTTCATCAATATCAACATTCTCATGCTTTATGAATAAATCCATTCCATCTGAAATAAAAACATTGATCATCGTTATTACAAATTTTTACAGCATTAATTGTGAAAAGTAGAATATTTTCAGAAAAAATATTTTATTTTATAGAATATTTAGTAAGAAGATTTTATTTTATTAATGCTGTGATATTATTCGTTGTCAATGCACAATTAATATATACGCAGAAAATATATTATTTCAGCCAAGTGGCTTCATATTTTCCGTCATGCGATCTAATTGTATGCAAATAAACGTATTAAAAAAAAAAAAAAAAAAAAAAAAAAAAAAAAAAAAAAAAAAAAAAAAAACAATGTATTAACTTGACTATTATTATTATTATTATTATTATTATTATTATTATTATTATTATTATTATTTTATTTTATTAATAACATCAAACATGCAATGCAACGAAGAGATTATGTATAAATTTTTTTTTCTACTATAAAATATGATGAAATTTCAACAAAAAATTTATAATAATATGTGTTTGAAAAATTATTGAACAAATATTAATTTTAGTCACTTAATATACGGAGAGTTTTATTGTTTTATTTTAAGTCTTTTGTGCCTGTTTATCGATTCAAATTCAAACTTACTCGTTTTGACAAAAAGTATAAATAACGGTAATTTATTTGAGTCTATATTTTCCAGAGCAAATTTTGTAAATAAGGAGATTTTATCGAAAATAAAGAGGTAAAAAAAAAAAAAAAACAATAATAATAAAAAAATGATAAAAATAAAAACAATGCTTTAGAGAATATTTAATAGAGATTGCATTTATTTCTAATTGATGAAATATTGTATCGTTAAAAATTCTTTTGACGTCAAATTCAACCAACTTTAGTTCAAACGAAGCCAACCGAAACGAATTATTGGGCAAATATAATTTGAAATAATTCGAAAGCGTAAAGCATAAATTAAGCACAGAAAAAGCTAGAAATTATAATTGCGAAATGACGTGACACGATACGATAAATTTTTATAAATTCCCCATTAAATTATAATTATACAATATTACATAGAAATTAGATAATGTATTATAAGAAAATTATTTACAAACACTAGGACTTAGGTGATTGCTAAATACTATCTTTTTACAAGAATTATTTATTATTACTTTGCAATGATTTTTTACATTCATAACATTTTATCATATGATTTTATAACATTCTTCCGAAGTCATGTACTTGACATTTCGGCATTAAACTTACATTATTATTATTATAAAGTAAATTTTATAAAGTAGCAGCTAAGAAAAACTTTGAAAAATTTGAAAAATCGCACAAATTTATAAAAAAAAAAATATATAATTACAATTATGGTGCAATAAATTTTTTAATAAAGATAATATTGATATTGTATGTATAGTGATGCGATTAAAAAAAGTGTTTTACGATATAAAATGAATAATGTTACAATTCCTTACAAAACCATTTGTTTTAGCCTAATTTTTTTAGCGAGTATTTCTTAAATTGATAATTGACAACTAGAAGATACCGAGCAATATTCATTCATACGTAGGTATGAATTTTTCATATATTCTAATCATTTAATCTTATAAAATAATGATAATATAAAAATTAAACATTATGCATTGAATAAAATTACAAATTTAATTATTAATAATATAGATTCAAAATTTTTATCACGCTGAATCGTATAATATTGGCATATGGTTAAATGAAAATATATTCGGTCGTTGATAATTACTCTTATGTATTTACTGTTTATTAAACTTGGTAAAATAATCCTGGCAGATGTAATCAGAATTTGGCTCAACGAAATTGATTTAAGATAATATCGGGGGCTAAAAGAAAATTCAACTCTTTGTGTTAGAAATAATATGGGGGTTGAAAGTATGCATTAGCCTAGGAAAATTTCATTACCCATACTTACGAGAATTTGGTTGAGACGGTAAATTTTGAATTGTTTAATGCACACGCGCGCACACGCACACGCACGCACGCACGCACGCACCCACCCACACACACGCACGCACGCACACGCACACGCACGCATGCACGCACACACTCACACACGCACGCACGCACGCACGCACGCACACACACACACACACGCACGCACAATTGCTAATGGAGTACACATTCGAATATATAAAAAATTTCTGACCCAGTATTATCACACTAATATTTACAGTATACTTAAGATTATTATTATTATTGTTATTATTATTGTTGTTATTATTATTATTATTATTATTATTATTATTATTATTATTATTATTATTATTATAATTATTATAATAGTAACAGTGGCACTGTGAAGCTCAAAGGAGGGTGAAAAATATAAATGATCGTTTAGAAATTGTTTTGTTTATTGAGAATAAATTTACTATATTATCTTTCGTCTAATAATCTCAGAATACCCCTTATTTGTTTCTTTTCTTTTTCTTTTCGTTTTCTTTTCTCGGCAAGGAAAAAACGTTGAGAAAGTCTCTTTCAAAATGTATAGGTACAGTTTTTCTGGCTAAGGCGATAAAAATCTCGCAACGAACATAATTGCTTAAATAATACGCAAGAGATAAGGCGTGTACGAGTAAATAAAGTGATTACATAGTCGCTTATAACGAGTATTAAGATGGTTTTCTGCCAGGAGATCACGCTTCATAATTTGACTGAAAAGCTTGATAATTAGTAGTGAAAAGACAACTGAGCGTGGCAGTCAATGCAACAATCAATCAGTCGCAAGAATCTGGAAAACTCGAGGTCACGTAAGAATGCCAGAGGTGGTGTTGGGGGTGGGGTTGGCGTTGGAAGGAGGTTGTGTGTGTGTGTGGGTAAAACAGTTGTCCAAAATGCGTATAAGCATTGGGTGGAGGGTGGAGGGTGGAGGGTGGAGGGTGGAGGGGATGGTGGGGTGGTGGTGGGAGGAATCTGAGATTTATGAACTCATTTAAGGACGTAGAACTTGATGCTCTTGCCCTGGTGACGCCTGACAATGTGCCTTTGCATGTCGATCTTGTGGTTGCTGCGATGTGGACAGTAGGAGCAACAGAATCGCCGCGGATTGTCGCACTCGTACTTCATGTGGCGCTTGAGGTGTCTGGAATGTATGTACGTTTTGCCGCAACGTGGACAACTATTGTTTCCCTCATCGTTGCCGGCCAAGTTCCCGGTCGTCCCGTTGTGCAGTAGCGGCGTCTGCGGTTCGTACCACAGGCCAGCGAACTCGATGAAACCTGAAATATTCCCAAAGGCGAGAAATGAATTACTATTTGCTTTACCGAGAGGTGGAAAATGGAATGGAAATCATCGTTCGAATTTCGATTATGGATATTAAATGCGGTAGTTAATGCGGTAGTTAACGCGGACGATTAGCGAGTAGCGAGGACGAGCTGTTGAAAGTTAAACGGCTACATTTGTGTTAAGTGGTGGTGCCCGAGCACCATGACGACTAACCAGCAGTAAACCGAATTTTGAAAATTCATTTACCATACCAGATTTATACATTGGTACTCGTGCATTGACTCAAGCAATGCCCATGAGCATGGCATTCTTAAATTTTCACATTATATGGCATATGGTGCGATATAATTACATTGGGCTAATCAGTTTAATGAAGGTTTAATCGATAGATAATCAGCGACAAAAATAGACTCCTCTGAATTATGATTGTATCGCAATTATCTGTTAATTGACTACCAACGGGGCAGATAATGTCGAAAGTCTCGCAAATTAAAGTTATTTCGACTATTTTTATAGCTTCTGTTTATATAGTCGATACATTCATTGTATCAATGAATTATTTATCCTGTAGCTTAACAATGATATTAGAGGTTATGTCGATTTGACATAGCCAGGCAGCTTACTCTACATTACCTTAATTCTATATTTGCAGTTTATATTAATTTAATATAAATATTGGAGAAATTAATTTGAGACATTCAAGAAACGAACCTCTGCATAATGTTAAGTGAAGTTTATATTCCATTTAATAAGTTTTACATTACATGACTTGTCGCGTATGCACGCATACGCTATTTCAAATTAATAATTTAGCATGATGAATAATTATGATATACTTGGCCTATTATCGTAATAATATGTTAGAAATTGTAACAAATGCATTTTAATCAATCACTTATGATAATGTGAGAGCAAGAAAATATGGTAAACGGATCGAGAATGTATAAATTATCGATACTACATTTAAAATTCTTCCTTCTCTCGTATTTTATTTTCACACTTTTTATTGCGCTTTTTTCATCGATGTATGCAATATGAGCGAATACAATAACGAAACTAAAAGAAGCGACTAATCGTGTTAACGATTCATCTAATTTAAGAATTCCAATTAAACATGTAAATATCTTGATAGTTTGCGCACTGCTACGTATTTCTTGAATCATGATTTTCTTTACTTCTCTCTCTCTCTCTCTCTCTCTCTATCTCTATCTATCTATATATATATATATATATATATATATATATATATCCCAAAATTCGATGAAACTTGCGTTATCTAAAATGAGATGTAAAAATTTGCTCTATTTATCTGTAAGCACCACAAAAACAAAACAAAAAACAAACAAAAAAAAAACAAAACAAAAAACAAAACGAAAAAATAACAAAACAACAACAAAATTAAAGAATAGTGACACCAAATTGAAATATATACGTGAGATACATTTTACTCCAAGGTATGCTCAGGTCATTATTATCTCAACTTACCTTCTTAATACTCACAATCTACAATATCTTGAACATTATTATCAATAATTTACACTTAAATGCTTTTGAAATTTTCGAAAATTCTAGTTGTCTCTCAATCCGTATAATTGATAAGTGTATCGAATGACACTGATAAGATTACCTTCTTGCATTAATTTATCTAAAAATAGAAAATTAATTGTTATTAGTATTTAAACATTAATATAACATGAATAAATTATATCATATAATTAAGAACGATATATTAAATATGTGCCACTTAAACAAAACATTAAATTGTTATTATTTAAGAAAATCTTGCTTACTATTTCTTACTATGTCAATGTTAAGTGAAAATCTTTTAATAAGTCCAAACTCTTGTGACGATTTTTTTAAAACTTGTTGCGAAACATTTTTATTTAAATTATAAAGCATCTTCACGCGTAATAGCTCGAATTTGTTTAATAAACATCGTTTCATATAATATTTAATTTTAATTTTAATCTGCGTAAGAAATCTGCGTAAATTGATAAACTAAAAAAGTAAAAAAGAAAATTTCCAGCTTAAATCTATACAGTTATTTATTTATGTATTTTATTTTATTTTGTTTATTTTATTTTATTTATTTTTTTTTTTAACCGCGTATATGTTTACAACCAAATTATAAATTGTATATTTTAAATATGTAACCACTGAGACATGAAATATCGCAATTTTTTAAATTATTTAAATTATCGAAATTGAATATATCGATGGTATTTAATCAATAAATTCGTAAGAACTAAATTGCCAGATAACGTCGTGACTACAGCTAAAATAAGATAAATTTGTCTTTGCTTAGCTTAAATAAGTACAATAATACAAATAATACTTGAATGATAAAGTAAACAGTAATTTTTTTATTCAATTTTATTTCATCTTGCACAACTTGAAATTACAAAGATCATGTTTAACAGTAGGAAAAACCTGTGTAATTATAATTATCATTAATGCACACTTTTACATCTAAACAAAAAGATCGAAGGTGAATAAACTGTAATGTCAATTACACGAATAATGCAATTACACGAATTAATCGATTTAATTCAATCCACTATTTAATAATCATTGATTTCTATATATTTCTAACATTTCTAATATATTTTGAACATAGGCAAGTTTAAGAATTAATTCGCTGATGGGATCTCAAATCAGATCTTAGACAATGAGATATTTCACTTTAAAAATATTACTTACAGTGGTAATAGACTAATTTGTACGTAATTCTAAATATCTTACGTACGATCTTCTCTATGGTAAGTTATGAAAATTTCAACTTTAAAGAGCTTCAAAAGATAATTAAAACGTAGTCGTTCAATTTTCATTCGAACCTATCGAAAATATTCTACTTCAATACTAAATCCTGACTGTCCATTCGTATATATTAATTTACAATGAACATTTGCAGTATTCGTATGTAGCCCATTGAAATAAATAAGATTAATTATTGGTTAAATGAAATAAGCAACAGGAGATTGCCGATACCCAATATGCCTGTGAATATTATTAATAACACAATTTGGCCATTAGTTTGGCCAACGACACTAGCGATCGTTTCATAATAATAATCATCAAGAAAAAGCTAACAATAGTCATCGTAATAATTCAGACGCTTCATTTTGGACAATCCAGCCTCGGAAGAGGAATTGGCCAGCAGTGCAAGCATCTGGTATAGTAGGGGAACGAAGGCTTAAAGCATCGCGCGCTTGTCCTTGTGGCGGAGCAACGTCTGCCCCTTGCACTACCTGGGACATGGACAGTAATGGCTCGATGCCGTTGCATTCACAGTTGCGGTGTCGTATAAGGTCGTTTCACTGCTTGTACGACTTGCCGCAGCCGCTGCTGACGTCATTACGCGTGTTAAGCGCCGGTGATATTGGGAATCGTGCGCTTGCTGGAGCGTCGACGCGCATTACCAAACGTGTCAAATGGAGTCTGTTGGCCAGATTTAACTCGAAGCTCATCGAACGCCGCTGGTAATTGGACGAGGGACCGAGCTGAATTCTTCGTGAATTGCTATTTCGTAATACAGGCTGGCGGTTGGCGGTTGGCGGTTGGCGGTTGGCGGTTGGTGGTTTGGTGGGGGGGGGGGGGGATCGCTTCGCCAGCCAAATTCCTTCCTGGGTGTATCTCTTCGCTAGCCACAATCGTTCATTTATTGCATGTTTCGCGGTGGATTTTGTGTCACAGATCATAATTGTTTATGTAGCGGCATTGGCGATAAGTTGCGAATGACTCGCGATGCAGAGATATTGATGATCTTGAATGGGTGGCAATGGTGATGGACGGAGGAGGATGAGGAGGGGGGGGGATAAGAGCTTTACTCGTGAAACGGAGCAGTGGGCCGACTACGACGTTACAATAGTCTAGGAATTGTATTTACATATTTATGGGATGTTGACGATCTATGACAGGTTATAAGTCGAGAAAAAAAAGAAATATTATTTCACGAAGTGTAGTGACATTTGCTTATTGCAGATACTGCGTTAAGGTAGGTAGAGCCGATTCAGAGTAAAATCATTGATTACATATTGCTGCAATTATCGAATCCACTTGAATGCTTGGAAATGAATTTTCGTTAATAGCATTATTTTAAACATGAATGGCAAATAAAGTTCATTCGTTCATCAAAACTACATTAATGAATGAATTATCTCACAGGCTCCCAAGTTACATTAATTGAAATTAATGTCTTTAATCGACATAATTAATCATTGTAGCTTGTTGACGTGTCTTTTTCTTGCAATAAAATTCTTACATTTTGAAGTGAAATTAAGCGTCCATTGGAGCGAAAGAGGCATCTGAAAAATAAATTTTATACTTGTTAAAATGACTTGAAAAATGTCAAATTAATTAATATTACAGACTTGAGCTTATTGCGAGCACGATATATTGAATTAAAGCAGATTATGCGTAACTTTTACAACCATCGCACATCTAATGTGGATAGGGATAATGCACGTATCGTCGAACATCGTTGAAATTGAATGGAAATCGAGAACGTCTTACGTAATTCACAGATATTTCTAATCTGAAACATAAGAACAGAAGAGAGTCATTAGTAATGAATTGCTTTGTCTTATAAATTTATAATTATTGAAGATGAGCGTCGAGGATGGCGAGAAGATCAGTGTAAACAGAGTTACTCGGCGTACCTTGCCTTTGACGGATTTGCGTTAAAATAATTACGAACTTATTAACTGCAAAATGCATCAGAGGAGATTATAGAATATCTTGGAGGTTTGTTGTGACGAACGAATATTCGCGATGAACGAATGAATTGCATGAGATTTCAGTTTTACACGATCCCATGACGTAGTGACTTCTTTCGACGCGTCTAATTCATTTAAGAAACGAGCCACTATAACCTGCAAAATAAATTGTCATTTTAGTTGGATAACATCACAGAGTTGGTTGATTGATGAAAATAATATTTCGCAACATCAAATTACCGTCGTTTCCTTTATAAATTCTCCTGAAAATTTATAAATTTATAAATAACTTTGCTTAATTCATTGAGACGAGTTTTCGTTAAAAAGAATTTTATTATTGTCATTATTATTATTATTATTATTATTATTATTATTATTATTATTATTATTATTATTATTATCGTTATCATTATTGTGTTTCTTAAAAATAAGGGATGAAATATAAATAATAGATTTAATTGCAAAAGTTTTACGTCGACATACAGTATCAAAAAATTATACAATAAAAATGTTATTAATGATTGAACGTAATGATTGTTGTTTTTTTTGTTTGTTTTTTCTTCACTTTTGCCTCTTTCAATCACTTGGAATTGAATGAACATTATGAAAATGTAGCTGTAACGCATAGCTATTATACGTGATAAATTATATTAATAATGTAAATGAACAGTGTTAAAAAAAAAAAAAAAAAAAAAAAAAAAAAACCCCAAAAAAAAAACTCGCAACAAGGTAATTAATATGTAAATAAAGATAAATACAATTTGAAATGTTAAATAAGTTTATTGTTGTCCACTCTTAACCATGTACAACGATTGTGTGTAGAATATTTTGTATACAAGTGCATGTGCACAAATGTTTTATATGCATTTTACGTAATACTTAATCCCCAATAGTTCCGTAGATTGAATTCTTACTGAGAATTTCCTTACGTTTTCTTAATTTATACAAAAAAACACGTGCATATTAATTAACAAATTTAAATACAACAATTAATGGTTCACGAGCTGTAATGAACTTTGGAAATGTATAGAAGGTAGGTACAGATATAATTTATTATTAAATATATTAAATAAACATGAATATAGCAAAGTCGTCATGCTGTTTTAATAGTTATCTTAATTTTTAAAATCCGTGTCTGGGACTTACATCTGGTTTATCTACTACGTACATCAGATTTAAATTGATAAATGCAATTTACTTTATATCTAAAGATTGTTAAATAAGTGCTTGAAAAAATAAGTAGTAGTATATACGTGACATTCAACATGAACGCATGAAGAAGAAGAAGAAGAAGAAGAACAAGATGATGATGACGATGATGAGATGAAAAGATTTAAAAAAAAAAAAAGAAAAAAAAAAGAAACATGAAAAAAGAACATTGTCACGGAAATGTGGTAAATAATTTTTATAAAACATTGTGTCATTACGTATATTAATATTTATGTGGATATTCGCATTGCCATCGAAATAAATGCAAGTCTTTAATGAAAACGTATTATGATGTCCTTATGAGAAACTTAAGGTGCTATTCTAATTATTTATGATATTAGCACACTTTAGTACTATTAGTATAAATTCTAAATGCAGTACTTTTTAAGCATTATTTTTTTCCTATAAAGATGTTCACTTGTATTTCCATGGCTGGAATTCCTTGAAAATGGAGAAATGCAACATCTAGTTTTATTAGCTTGTGACACACTGCGCTAAAATAGCTCTCGATATATTAAATCTAATCGATCGTGTTTAATCGATAAGCTCTTACTAATCTACTTAATTATTCATTTGGTTATATGTGACGAATTGCACCGAGTTAAAGTGACGCGAATGTACAAAAATTTAAAACAATAAAATGCATTTCATTGTCCAATTAATATATATTCGCATAAATACACATTACATTCACGTACGAGTGTGCGCGCACAAAAGCACGCGCACACATACAACACACGCACACACACTATATCGTCGAAATTAGTCCATAATCTAACATACACCGATACATTGAATCTAATAGAGAGAAGCGACTCAGCACACGAAACACGAAAGTCCTGCATACGAATTGTATTTAAATAATTTATGTAGCGCATATATATATATATATATATATATATATATATATACGTTTTTACGAGTTGGCCCCGATCGACGTAATGGGAAGTCGACGGGCACGGTGATAAACAGCTAAGACGGAGTTTAAGAGCGTTTATAAAATTAATGCAACTTCAAGTCAGTTATCGTACGGGCGAACATTCATTTCACCAACGTTTGCAATGAGAAATAAAATTGCTCTTCCTAATAAAAGAGAGAGAGAGAGAGAAAAAAAAAACGAAACAAAAAAATAAACGAAAAACGAAAGTAACATGAATGGCTTACGATCAAAAATAAAAATCGCGAGTCTCGGCAACGATTATTTTACAGTAAAGTCCCAAGTCGAGGGAGTTCTTACGTGGAGTGCCTTATGCACTCCCTCGGGCCACGCGACGCAGGCAATTTATTATCTAAGAGTCGCCCAACGGCCCAGCCGACACGCCACTCGGAGCCTCTAGTCCGGTTGGACGTTGTACCTGAAGTCCTTGTCCTGGTGTCTGATACGTATGTGCCGGCGAATGTCCGTCTTGCGTTTGCTGCGGTAGGAGCAGTAGAAACAGCCGAACCTCGGGGGCTTGTCACACTCGTACTTCTCGTGCTGTATGAGGTGCGAGGAGTGCTTGTAGGACTTTCCGCAGCGCAGGCAGACGTTCGGGTGCTTGGGGTCGCTCGCGGCCAGGACCGCCTCCTCCTCCTCCTCCATCTCGATGTGAAGCGGATCGGCGAGTACCGGCGTCACCAGGTCGTACATGTCGAACATCTCGAGGGCCTCGCTCATCGGGTCTGAAAGCAACGGATGGAAGGATCGTGAGTTTATAATGTCGGAGTGGGTGGGCGGGGGGTAGAGGGTGTGGGGGGGGGGGG
>NW_011948412.1:6396535-6404035 GCF_000503995.2 Ceratosolen solmsi marchali
GGGGGGATTGTTCTCGCCGTCGAGAAAGTCTACGCTGGGCTCGTGGGTGGACTCGGTGCTCGCATAATTTTTAGCGTTGCTTAAAGCGGAACCACGTGATTTTGGATTGTCGTTGTGCATTCGGATCGTTCATTGCGTTCGATGGATCGAATGTATTGCAATACTTGATATTCGAGTGAGAAGCAATGATTTGCTGTATATCATTGACGCCGCGGAGTTAATGTGCGTTCGGTAGCATTGGAATACATAATTGTTCGACATCAACGCAATGACATACGTTGTCTTGGTGCAATTGGGATTGTGTTGATTGTGTGGGATGGTGATGATGCGGTACAACATCGATAAAATGCGAATATAAAAATTTTTATACTCCCTTTGCGGATAGCGCGTTGCCGTTTATTTATAATGAAACGTATGCTTCGTGCAAATTACCATGTTGATTTTCGTTATGGCATCGATCATCCTTGCATTGGCTTTTTTTTTTTTTTTTTTTTTTTTTTTTTTTTTTTTTATTCAGACCTCCGCTACTAATAGTAACGTTAAATTTTAATAAAGAATCACTGCATTGGTGCTTATCATGAAATTGTTTGTTGTTAAAAAATATGATTTCTCTTTACTAGGTAAAACAACAATATTCATTGATAAATTGTTATTAATGGTAATGCTGATGTGAGATTGAATTATGATTTAACGTATGAAAATATTATAGCTTCTTTTATGAAATTAAAAATAGTGTTCTTATCAAATTATCAAGCAAGAAAATTATCGTTTACTTAGGATAGTGAATATTCTATTAATATCTCTCTCTCTCTCTCTCTCTCTCTCTCTCTCTCTCAATATTACCGATAGGGTATAGGATTTTTCCGAACGAATTAATTAAATTAAATTCAAGTAGAGGCTAATGTAAAACATGACAAGAAGGTAAGGGGGAATTATATTATTGGAATTATTTTAAAATATTAACAAGTTATTATCTGTGAAAATATTCGTGTAACATGAGAGACATTTCACACAAATATCTATCAAAAGATGAAAATAGATTTTAAATTATTATGTATGGCAATTAGTTGGAATTATAAAGTGAAATTAGGTAGACCGTTCCAAGCGTTTTGACAAATAAATTTATTCAAGAGTCAAAACACTTCATCTGTCTTCTAACGCTAGAAGATGCAACTTGATGCAACTTGAACATACTTGATGGAATGTTCATGTATTTGTGATCTTCGTATTATTGCGACATCGTCAGAAGGTCCCGTAAGCTGAAAGAAAAGTAAGTGCCGTCAATTATATTGTAATGTGCGTGACTTTGGCTACGTAAAACACCAAACGAGAAGGTTATGATCATAATGTTGACGAGTCTAGTTTATTGACAAAAGTGCAGTGACACAATATATTAAATTCATAATGTTTCTTTAATCACTTACTTTTATATGACAAATGTATAAATTATCATTTCTTCGTGCTTTAATAATAATAATGCCAAAAATATCATTAATAGCTCATTGTTTTACTTTTACTAATATATGGTTAAAGTTAAAAACTAATATATAGTTACTAACATTTGGCTAAATTGTCAAATACCATAAGCTAACGATCGTGATCGGAGTAACGTTTAATCATGTATATATATAGATACATAATTTATAAATTGCTTGAAAAATAAATTATTTGTATGATTACGCTCTAGTTACGCTCGATATTAAATAAAATGTTTAAATCCTAATAATAATTATTAATCAATAAGGCATTTTTTCGTATTTTTTTTTTTTATATTGCCATAGTAGTTTTATAAATACCAACGTGTGCTCGTACTATATATGATGTCGCTTAATTAACGCTCGTTAACCTAATACTTACAAACTGATTGTTTATTATTGGTAATTGCCTCTTCTTGGCCAATATGACTTCCTCGTTAATAAATATGCGCGTTATTTTTTTGGTTCACAATACAATTATTTTACGCTAATTATGAGCACGTGTCATTTAATACAAAGTATCAAGTCATTAGTCGCCTTAAATTGTAATTCAGTGAGAGGTAAAGTGCAGAGGCCATCATTAATCAACGCGACAGGATCACTCGGAACAACCGGCCCTTTTCAGAAATCGTACGTATCGCAAGTTTCGACGAACGCAGTCACTCCTATCATTTATGCTGCTCAGCCTCCCGCGGCATCATTTGGAACTTAAAAGCCTTGCCCTTGTGTTTGCTCTCGATATGCTCTTTGACCGACTGCTTGTGCACAAATCGTTTGGAACAGTAGGCACAGAGAAAGCGACTCAGACCCTCGCAAGCGTAGGTACGATGACGCGTTAAGGAGAACAGATATTTGTAGGTTTTTCCGCATTTCGGGCACTTGTATTGGATTTTCCTGTTCGGCTTCGTCTGTCGTTTCACATATAGATGATCGAAATTTGCCTCGTAAGTGTCTGAAACAGGGAAGGTAAAGAAGTGGCCGATTAGCGATATTTTAGGAGATTTGTTTACCTTTCGATAGCCGAAGATACTCCTTTTAATTCTTAAATTAAAGATATTTTAGGAGCTCTGATCGAATTGCCATTTCATTTGAACCTTAAAGGAACGAGATTTGTTGAATATCGTTGATGACACGGACAATTTTTGAAAGTCTTAATTACCAGGATAACATAAAAATTGTTACCAATTCATTAATAATACAAGGAAGTTCACAAATTGATGTTAATAGTGACGGCAAAGATTATCAAATTCAACGATAGAGAAGATTTTTATTAGTAATTCATTCTATTGATTATAATGCTTACGAGACTTGCACAAAAATTACGTTAATTTAGTAACATATATTAGTACCATAATGTTTCATAGGGGAAATACTACATTGATGTAGCAAAATGATGTATCATGTTTTAAATTTCAATGCACCTTCGTTAGAACATTAACAATCGTTATCGATCTGTATGAGAAAATTGATAATATGCGACATAAGTCGAAACATGTAAGCCAATTATGAAAAATTAACATTGAAAATAATTGTCATTTGAGGTTATTGTGTACGTTACCTTATTAACTGGTCATTTGTCAAATGATTTAAACTTTTAAAATACGTGTCCCTATTAAGTAATCGGTTGATTAATCGGATGTAAATAATTTCTATACTCAACTTCAATTGTCTAGCTCTGTTCCAAGAAACAAATAGTCGATATTTATTGACGTTACTGTTTTCCTTCTTACTATCGTAATAGCTATCAGTTGTTGAAAACAAAATCTAAATCAATAAAATATTATTGACATACAAAATAACTGTAAATGCGCAAACTTAAAATAGACTTTTATTTTCAGATTCAAATTTTTATTTTTATTTTATTAATAAAAATATAAATATGTATAATGAAAACATATGTTTTTTTTTTTTTTTACAAAGTATAAGTTCAGGTAAATATTTGTAATGCGGTAATAAGATGTTCAATTTAAACACTTTATTTTTTAATTATTACAAATGTGCATATAATATTATCTATGGTTACTTTTTATTCTTCTCCTATTATCAATAAATAAATAAATATCAATTTCATATGTGAAAGAAAAGTTATGAATTATTTAAATAAATAAATTTTTCTTTATTTTGTATTAGATAGCTTTATAACTATGAAATAAAGGTGAGTGGTAGGAAAGATTACGATTACGTTGGCATAATAATAATTCTTCAATTACAAATATAATTAAACAGTGGCGTAATTATAGTTTAATTATAGTTAGAATTAAAACATTAATAAGAGTAGAGTGTACAAAAAAATATGAGATAGAATATATGTATATATATATATATATATATATATATATATATATATTTCTTTTTATTTAACATCAACTTTGATGAAATTATTTTCAGGATACTTATTCAAATTAATTACTGCGAATGTACGTCGAATAAATACTTGAATTTTTGCTTTCAAGTAAAACTTCTAATACTTACACTCTAGACATTACAATTCACACAGAATAATTAAATTGTGCACACTTGTTCCATCTCTCTTTTACTAGTATGTAATATACAGCATTTTGGTGCGATGTGATCTGAAATTTAAAAATATCGAGAATTAGCCAATTTTTGGAATCTATTTGACGTCTTCTTCGACGTCCAGTACTAGTATAATAATAATAAAGCGGTAATGAAATATTGTTTACTTTAGATTGTGTGTATTGCGATGACACTGTGCATCTATTACCTCGGACAATGCTTGTGCTGAAAATTTATTGCTAAAGCAAAAAGTAATATTAGCGGAAAAAGTAATATTATTAATTCAAGTTTTGTAAAGAGAGAATTTTATTAAATTAGCACAATTAACACATACATAGCTTATGTCGATTATCAATTGTCTTTGACAGTACAACACAATGGCTTTTTGTGTTGAATTTTTATTTATTTTATTTTTTCATTTTTTTCACAATATTCCAATTTTTTCACACATTTAGTTGATAATGAAATAATAATTAAGAATATACATTATTCAATGATTACTGATACCTTATAAAATATACATTTACTCTTCATTGGAAAATTCGAAATGCTCATGCTTGAGCAAGTGCCATTTAAAAATCAACAACATTATACCACAAGATTAACAGATTAAAAAGCCGTCCTTATTGCCACAAAGCATTCGTCATAACATTGATAAACCTTTAATTGGAGTGCGCATAACTCATTCACCCATACGAGTTTTCTCATTCTTAAAGAAACAACAATTCGCTCAAAGGTCGTTTAAAAAATTTACTCCCAACAAATTTTCCCATGACACGAAGTTCACTAAAAGCATTGCTCCAACAACAGCCTCACTGCTGGTCCAGCCTCGAGTCGCGGCTCTTCTTGTAATGGCAGGCCATCAAGTGCTTCTGCATTCTGTACCTGTAGTAGGCCCGGTAGGTACAGTGGGAGCAGACGAAGCTCGGGGCCTTGCCGCACTCGTACTTCTCGTGTCGGGTGAGGTTACCGACCGTCTTGTACGACTTGCCGCACCTGAAGCAGGCGATGTCGTTAGCAGACAGGCTCAACAACTTCCGCCTTCTCGCGATCGGCAATCTTCGAGTGAGCGAGGGTAGTGGGAAATTGTAAATGCAGTCCTCGGCGGCGCACGTGTCGTCTGAAATTTAAGTACCGCGTTGTCAGTTAATTATAGGAATTGCTGATTTCATGAGGCTAAACTCGCTCTGTTCTAGTAACAATTTTGGGAGGAAGTACTTTGGTTTCGTTATGTGAAACCTTGGCTTACTTTTGATGTCTCTCTTTTTTTTTTTTTTTTTTTTTTTTTTTTTTTTTTTTTTTTTTTAATTGCAATGTGCATATCGAATGATTGTATCCAAGAGATTAAGGATGGGGTAGTGTCATAGTATTTACCTACAATATGCCATTACAATTGTCTAATAATTACTTTATCGTTGGCAATTACTTGTCTGTAGATCGTTTTTTATTTTTTTTTTTACAAAATTACGCTGCTTTGCATTTAATAATGAAGGAAAAATAATTCTCGTACCATAATCTTGTTTGTTATCTTTTGCACACACACACACACACACACTGCTCATTATATGTTAGATTAACAATCTGTTACGTAACTCTCATAATAGAATATGTTGTATGTTTATCAGCATGGAATAATAAAACGAAATTAGAAATGTTATATTACAATTGATACAATGATATAGACAATTTATTTAAAAATTACAAAATTAGAATTAATGTAGACAAGGTAATGTGAAATCTCAACAGATTTAACGTCTGACTAGCAGCGTTGCTCCTACCAATTTATTTATTGTAATATGTAATTAAGTAAGAAACATTAACAATAACAAGATTAATTTTATAATTTTACAATTGGTTGGTTTGTTTATTTATAGAATTTTATGTAATCTAAAATAATACAAATACTGATTAAAAAAATATTTTCTTCGTGTGATATATAATAATAATTATCGTAAATTGCACATGAAATATCATAATTCGTATTAATATTTTAACTTTTAATACAAAATTAAAACTTTTCATAAACGGCTCATAAATTGAAATATAAATCATTACGCAATTATTATTTTTTTTTTACTTTTTTTTTATGCACCATACATGACATTTTAAATATATAACATTTTTTCTACCTTTTTCTTTAATCGATTAAAAAAAGATCGTCTACTTTATACTCTATGCGCCTTAAATAGATTTAAAATTAATTAATTAAATACTTTATTCCTCGCATGAATCGTGTTGGAATATTTTTTAATAATTATCTCCGTATGTTTGTATTTAAAAACCTATGTTTTTCATAAATACGATTCAGGCGATTCGTAGAAACTTAAATCTATTTAAAAGAAACTGTTAAAAACTTGTATATAATAGAGGAAATAAACTAAGAAGAAATGAAGTATTAGAATAAAGACTAATAATATGAAAATTAGTGGCCGTATTACACTGTATTTTATTGATTAATTGTAAGATAATTCAATTTTCAATTTGACTTAAAAATAAAATTTCATCACATACTAGTATCTACTGATTATATTTAGTTTAAAAAAAAAAAAAAAAAAAAAAAAACTTAACAAGTAAGGTAAAAATAAGCAAATTCAAACAATATTTGTAGAAATAAATTCAATTAAATTTAACAAAATGAAATATAAAATCATTTATTAGCAAAATAATATTGTGTATAGTAAAGTGTATGAAAAGTATAAGAAAATGTTTCGAATGATCAAATAATCGAAGAAATTATCATATATTTATAAACTATAAGATTGTAAGATTTTAAATTCATTAAAAATACATATAAAATTGAAGAGTGTAAAGATATTAATTTCGATTGAACATATCATTGTTTATTAAGAAAAAATGTTGCAGATTTTCTGAAACTATTTGTAGTTTCTATTTTTATTTAATTTTATTTCCTTTTCGTTGTTTTTTTTTTTTTTTTTTTTTTTTTTTTTTTTTTCATACATTTAACTATTCTCGCGCATATTCAGTTATTTATTCGATAAATCTATTATTAGTTATATAATTGCTTTTAAATGTAACCATTAAAGAAAGCACATCGTCTTATAATTAGCGTATTTATTAAGATAAGCAGCTCGATCGCTTGACATTATTGATCTGTTCAAGTTGCTTATGAAACTAGAGCTACTTATTATCAAGATGAAATGAATTTTTCCTCTGTTTGCAACCGATCAGGTGCCTCTGCATGTTGAACCTGTAGTAACTTTGGTATGGGCAGTTGGAGCATGAAAATCCGGGTTGTTTTCCGCATTCGTATTTCTCATGTCGACTCAAATTGCCTGCTGATGTATAAGATTTGCCACATTTCGGACATATAAAGTTTCCCACTGACAATCGTCTCCCAAAAATAATGGAAAGTCGTTCAGATTCCGAGGTCTGCCAAGATTCATTTTGCTGATACATATTCCAGTCCACGTGACCTGACATTAAAGAATTTTTATATATATTAGTATATTTAAGGGAGGCTCGTTTCCTTACTTTATAGATTATTTTA
>NW_011948412.1:6406535-6433285 GCF_000503995.2 Ceratosolen solmsi marchali
GTCTTTCTGATCTTCGTTAAATTCTTAGATGAAATTCGGCTGGCTATCGGCAATCTTAGTGGATCTGAAAAGGAAAAATGATTTTATATTAGGAATAACTCCCAGCAATCACCTGATTCCTTATGAGCTTCGTTTTAATTATACGTATGAATAAGTGTTACAACTGCAAGCAAAGGAATAATAATACTTTGTGCGACATTTAAACATATCAAGTAATACATGTAAAGGGAGAATATATACTTTAATGCAAAATCATGAAGATAACAGAATTAATAAACTGCAACAATACATACCATATTATTATTGTTTAAATTGATTTGAAAATTTTTAACTTCTATTTTAGCCGAATCGTTTGATCTGCAAAGACAATTGACTTAAAATCACTACGTATTTTCCATAATTTGTAGATTAATGTCAAGAGGCAGGTAAAACCACCGAGAGCAGTGGATTATTTACATGCTCATACGTTATTACTACACAAAAATAATAATTATATGTTCGATTTTCAAATCATAGCCGAGTCTCGATTAAATTTTCTGTAAATTATTTATAATATTACATTATAAATGCTTAATGCTGAAAGTATCATGATAGAAGAGAGTGTAAGTATAATTTTATTTCATAACATTGTTAAAGTAATATCGTACTGTATCGATATAAAAATATCGAGCAAGAAGACTTGCAATTGAACAAAATTATTACAAAACGAACATTATTTATTTTACGTAAGTAATTTCAATACATTCACTTATTTACACTTCAATAACGGATAAAATCGGATAAAATCGGATAAAATCGGATAAAATCTTATTTTATTTTCTTATTAAAAATTATAAACATTAATTATCATAATGAGTCGAGTATAAGGATATACCGTTTAATAATTAATTAAATTTTTCCATCTTGTATTCTACACTCTTCAAATGTATTTATTAAATCAATTATATTTTTTATTTTTTTTTTAATTTTTTTAAAATTTTTTTATTTTTTTTTTTTAAAGTACAAATAAATATGCTTGTATACAACATTACTGTATAATTTAAAAGTACAAAAATTTACATTTTGCTTTATTTATTGATTGTTTGTTTGTTTGTTTGTTTTTGTTTTTCTTTTTGTTTTTTGTTTTTTGTTTTTTATGATTAAATTATTCGCTACTTAGTCTTTTTAATATTATAAAATTACATTGCGAAATTGAGTATCGTTTTGTACCTGTATACTTATTTTTAATACTGTTGGATTAATTGCTTCTCCGATAAACTGAAATCATTGGATAAAAATTAATCTGCTTACCCTCCCTAGTTCTAATATTTATTTATAAAATTTTTCGTGGAGCGGCAAATTTACTTAATTGACGGCAAATTGTAAAAGAAAAAAAAAACAAAAAAGAACGAAACTGTTAAGTATATATCGGCATTATGATAAATAAATTTGATCTTATAAAGAAAATGAGAAATGCATGATTACGTTTATATAAGATACGTAATGATTAACGAAAATGGTGGTCTATCCGTACGTACGTGACTTAATCATTGAAATTTGTCAATTGAGATAAATGTATAAACCCGAACATCTTATCGAAGAAAATGATGGATAATTCATTTATCTATCGGATGCCATTTATTTTCCAATAATCGAATAATTGCTGGATAAATAAATAAAATAAAAATTAAAAAAAAAAAAAAAAAAAAAAAAAGAAATAAAAGAAAGAAATACTAAAAATAATAATAGTAATAATAAATGACAATTTTCTCGGAAAATTCATTCATTGAAATGCAAACACTAGAATGCAAAGCATACGCTTAGATTATGCTTATATTCACTCTTTATATTACGTAAAAACCCGATGAGCTCTCTGTTTACATTGTGCTCGTTCGAGTCTATTTCGCAAGAGTCATGGATTTTGACGAAATCTCTAAGGGACGGCGCTGTGGAGGTAAAATAAGCTCCGTTTGGGACCTTAAATATGCGTTTCTTACGATAGTTAAAGTATGTAAAAATCATATAGTCCGTCGGTATACGATTCAGCAAAGAAGCTTAGAAAATAAATGTCATATGTATTTGTAAATTACAACGTTAGCATAATAGATGATGATAGGTGATTGGGTGGGAAGGGAGGGGTGGGGGCGATTGGGGGGGGGGGGGGGGGGGGGGGGGGGTGGGGGGGGGGGGGGGTTAAGTAGAGCAGTAGAAAACCAAAAATTTGGGGTTATAAAGAGAGTTATGAATAATATAAGAAAGAATATTCGAAAGAAAATGAAATTATTTTAATGTCTTTTTCCGTATCTTACGCTCGTCGCTTGTGACAAGTCTAAAAACAATCTATAAAGCCATCAAATTCTCCATAAATCCGAATATAAATATCCTTAACCTTCTCCCTTATTAGCTACATCGCTTAAATAATCCCTTCAATGACATTTATCAAAATAAGATTTTAACGAGCATAGTGACAGTTTTGGAAGCATTAGCACGAGGAACCTAGATTTTCCTCAAAATCCATGTCTCGCGATTCAAACTTGACGTCCACCGCTAAGTAAACGATTAGGAACCCGAGAACGCGGAGCCAATCCGGGCGTCCGAGTTACTCCGGATCAACGTGGATCTTGACGGGCTCGCCTTTGTGCAGCTGGAGGATATGCTGCTGGACGTTGGCCTTGTATTTGCTGCGATGGGGACAGTAGTAGCAACAGAATCTCGCGGGTTTACCGCACTCGTACTTAATGTGCCGCCTTAGGGTGAAGTCGTGCACGTACGTCTTGCCGCACTGTACGCAGAGGTTCGTTTTCATCTTGGCGCCGCTCGTGTTGACGGCTGATTCTTGGGGAACTTTAGCGGAGCCGGTCATCCAGGAGTTGCCTGAAACGAAGGATCCACGAGTTAGTTGGGAGTCGTGTGCTTTAAGTGGGGATTCGTAGTATTTAAGCGCTTGGAAGCGTCCTCGGCGGTAAAAATCTTAGACGAATAAGGCTATATATGATTAATGGTCAAATTAGTGCTTTCTTAAATCTAAAATTCATTTGTCTATTATTGGCATTGGACGGTGGTTGGCGATCGACATACATTCATGGCTTTTAAACGAAAGATTAGATGAAGCGCAATTAATAATAATATTAAAATTAATCGCAATTTGTTATTTGGAAAAAGTTTGAAAAGCAAACGAGAACGCGGGCAAGGCTTGTTCATTTCCTCTCCTTGACCTCCTCCCTCGTAATCATGAAATTATGAATCTATTGAAAGGCTACTTAGATTATAAATATTTTGTAATTTTGAGACGCGTAATGAATGAAGTTTAGGAATTTTGGCGCATAAAATTATTAGGAGGTGTAGAAGATAATAATATCGCATGAAGGTGGTGATATAAGTTTTTAATAAATAACAATAGTAAATAATGTCTTAGCTAGGAAGCCGAGAATGTTAATAAGTGTGAGAGGTTAACAGAGAAGTGTAGAAGAAGAATTAAAACAATAGTCAATAAAATGCAAAACTAACGAGATATAATAAGGTTATCAAACTAAACTCGTAAGATTTTTCATCTTTATTAATGTGACATAAATCTTACATAATTTAATGTAATGCGTATATCCTCGCTGTTATTATTACAATAAACACGCATTTATTATTCAGCGAATAACAACAAGTATTTTTCATCATTTTCTCATGAATGATATCTTTGACGTATCTCTTACGTTATTAACATTAGTCCTTATAATACAAATTTTTAATACATCTTTTGGGTAAAAATTGATGATTATATACAATAGCAATACAAAGACTCTTTATTCTTTCTTTTGTTAATATTCGAAATAATTTTTCTTTTCGAATCAACTTGTTGGTTGCTGCATCGATCAATGTATTTATAATTCTAGCCAATGCTAAAATTATATACATATTTATGAATTCTATTATATTGTTCTATATTATAGATGATATTCATGATATCTATTGATATTTGTGGCACGTTCGTATCTAATTCCTGATGACGTCGACACAACACTCACTCGTAATTTTGTATGAAAAATAGTTTCTACTATCGATTCTCGTTTCTAAAAGTTAAATATCATTAATTAGCAATGAGAAAATAAAACAACAACAACAACAACAACAACAAAAAACATCAGTCTCGATATAAATTTTGCAGAGTCTTACAATAATTTAAAAAATACTTTATTATGTTATTTTAATAAGGATGTGGAGTTATTATTATGTTTTAATGAAGATTAGATTTTATTATTATAACATTTATTAATAAAATTACAAATATTATAAACCTTTTACATGGTTTCGTATATCCTATCGATTTAATAGAACATTTTCACAACATTCAAGTAAGAACACACAAATGCCTGCAAATCGTATCACGTCAATCGTAACTAAATTCAGCATAAATTTCTGCTTGCACACATAGTTTAATCACTTATAATATTCGAAACCATTAAAAGCAATTGCATTTAAATTATTTAGAGTTATTAAATAAGGAAAGGATGCTGACTAGATATTTATTTTACATTGATTGCACATCCGCACATCCTGTTTTGTTCTGAATAATAAATTCTATATGACTTGTAATGACAAGCTAAACCTTGGCATTTTAATAAATGTATTACTTGTAGTAATTACAATTATCGTTCAATGCCAATGCATTATGATTTTAATACTTTTGCTTGGCAAAAACTAGAATCATAAAATTAATATATAACATATCTTCTTAATCGATTATACGATTCTTTTTCAGGTTTTTCCAATTTAAAAGAAAAAATATAAATTTCATTGAACAAAAAAAAAAAAAAAAAAAAAAAAAAAATTTTAATAAAAAAAAAAAAAAAAAAAAAAAAAAAAAAAACTTAATTATCAAACTGATTTGAACATGACATTAATCTCTTATTCAAGTCAAATCTAATATAAATATTAAAATGATTTCTTTCAATAGATATATATATATATATATATATATATATATATATATTTACTTATTTATATCGATAGAAAAATAAATACATAAGGAAAGCGTAAAACAACAACGAATAACGAATATAACCCTATAAATAATGTATACATGCATGTATTTATGAATGTCTACATAATATGCATTTATGCATGCGCATCATACACGCATTTATTTGGAGAAGCACACCTCAACATAGCTTATATTTTTCTTCTACATAATTTATAATTATTAATACATAACAATATAAGATAATTATAGCTTCTATATTCTTGGTAATACTTATTGGTATTTACTCGTTTGAAATGTGACGAACAAATTGTTTATCGATTATAGCTATACTTAATAATTAATATCCTATTATCAATATTATTTGATACAAAGTTTATATTAATATTTGTTTTTAATATAACCGATATAATATACCGATTGCTCAAGCAAACGAATAATTCATGAATAACAATCTTGTTAACGTTAATACTTCAAGAGAAAATAATATTGTCTCGACGAGCGGTACATGATTATCCTGCACTTACACGCACTCGCACTCTCGCCTTACAATCTCAATATTGTTAATTTATTATGCACATGTGAAATACTTATGTATTTCTGAAACGGCAAATTAAAATTGAAGAAGATGCCGCGATTGAAGTCCCGAGGTCGGCATGACTCAGCGAACCTCCTTACTCTCCTGTTCCAACGAGTAATATCCCTCATTCGAACCTCGTTTCCACCCGCCTCGGGCTACATTAAATCCACACTTCCACGTTCTATCCTCGATCGAAGCGGCTTGAAATATTTATTCGCCTAACTGCAATAATACATACACGAGAGCGCAATGGTACGCGGGTACGAGGGCGTTTGGATACTCCCAACTCCCTGCCTCCTGGGTCGTGAGTCACTCGACATCCTCTACCTACGCTTTACCCGGATCTTATGCCCCTCCCGTCTCTTCTGGCAGTTGTTGATGTGGTATCTGAGGTTGTCCTTGCGCTTGGCCCGGTACGTGCAGAAGGTGCAGCAGAAGCTCGCCGGCTTGCCGCACTCGTACTTAATGTGGCGCTTGAGAGTGTTGGTTCGCATGTAGGACTTGCCGCACTGATCGCACACGTGCTTGTACTTAGGTATCAACTTTCCGCCGATGGTCAGCGACTCGGACTTGACGATGCGCAACTTTATGCGCTGGAGGGACGTCAGGGGCTCGTAGTACTCCACGAACTCCATGTCTGTAATGGCAAAGTAGAGGGGCGAGAGTTAGTGCGAGGGACGGGAGTTGATCGACTTACTGTTCAAGCTCTCTCGGGGTGCTCTGTTCGAGCTTTTCTACGTATTTTATTTATTTATTTATTCGTCCTCCCCCCCCCCCTTACAGACAGTTGTGTGGGTTTTAGGAAGATTGGGAGATACCAAGGCTCCGGAAGGACTCAACTGACGTAAATAATTTGTTGAACGCAAGAGGGACTATTTACTTCAGTTGATTCGCTGTCCGTTAAAAGCAGTGGAACTTTCGCTTCTTGTCTGGTGTGTGTAATAATAAAAAACGTCGTTCAATATTCTTATGAATGTTTTCTTATGAATTTTATATATGCAAATTTGTCGTGAATCTTTTCTCGAGTGATCGACACTTTTTTTAAAGCTCATTTCATTATTTATGGCTTGTGAAAGGCATCGGTCGAAGATAAGATGTCGAAGGTAATAATAATAAAATTACGGATTACCGAAGGACAAAAAACAAATGAGGGGGAGTTCGATTTTATAAAATATTGACATTGTCAGGATTTTAAAGGTTTTCAAATATTTATCACCAAACGCCAGATTAGCGAAAGAACTGACACGTAAAAATGCCCAAAATATTATACAAGTGAGCATTCATTCTGGAAGGCAAATAATGATCTTATATATATACATATATAGTACGGTATAGTAGGTAAAACATTGTCGTAAATAAATAATATTAACGGCCAATATGAGTTATATTCTGTCGGATAAAATTGTGCAGAAGCAAAGAAGAGTTACTGTGTAGACGCAGAAGCTAAAATAAGAATCAATTGACGTGACAATGTTTCAGCTAATTTCAGCTAAGTTTGTCGGGGACTTTGTGAATCTCACATCGAAGGGACATACATGAGTGTATGCTACTCTACAACACTTTTATTACAAACAATACGATAAACTAATCTACATTTGACGAAATGACATGGTTGTAAGCTTGTAATATATTACTTCGCGTTATATCAATCAACGTTTAATATAAATAAATCAATCAATAAATGAACATTAGAATTATTAGCAAATGTAAATTATATTAATTCTTACAACTATTATATTACAATATGTATATTAAGGAGGCTGTAGTCCAATGTAGTAAAAAATAAATAAATAAATAAGTAAATAAATAACTCTGTTTAACTCTCGTTTATACATGTGTGATCTATGACAAAATCAGTGCAATAAAATGTTTACATAGATATTCTAATATTTCCAATTGCCTAACTAAATAAATAATCTCTCGTGATCAATAGTAATAGCATAGTTTTTATTGTATAATTAAACAGATCGTAGATGTACAATAATTTTAGTGAAAGATCATACGTTCAATTAATAGGCAATAATATTAATGGCATTGTATTGCAAAAATTATCTCCATTTGTACATTTTTTTTGTATTCAAAATGAAGGTATGGAATTTTTCACTAAACCCGAGCGATCTAAATTTCGATGCTTTTTTTCATTAAAATTTTTGTATTTACTTCATTTATTTATTTATTTATTTATTTATTTTTTCAATAAACATGTATTACAGACAGACACACATTGATCCTTGTTTAAAATTAATAAATTACATCGACAATGTGTAACGATGATCTTAACTCGCCACATGATTCACAATTACCTGTGAGTGGATGTGATCCTTTCACTCGCACCCGCATTGCATAGAACATAAACACCAATAGATTAATTAACGAACCCATATACGAACAAGCTGCCAATGATTTATGATCCACTGAACTATTGCAGCTTCAACCCACGGAATAGATTTATTGAATGGACCATCGACGGCGCGCGACAACCTGCCTGTCGCGTTACTCTCGCAACTCTTTATGACCAAAGACATCCTGAGGCTCGTGAGCAAGCTGCACGCTTCCTCTCCCCCTCCCCACCCTCCCCCCGCGCGACTATTACGCACCAGGAGCCGCGGAACTAGCTCAGTCCATTGCTCGAAATGGAGGCCCCCACGCGGCCTGTAAGGTCAACGACAACGACGGCTTATCGGCGTGGCAGTTGACCACGTGATGACGTTGTCCTTGCGCTTGCCACACTCGTACTTGGTGTGCCGGCACAGGCTGTGTTCTAACTTACGTTCCAACAGTTGTAGAGACGAGGCTCGACCTCGAGGATCCTGTAGAAGGGCTCGAGCTCGTGTCGCTGGCATCCCTCCACGCGCCCGGAAAAGTATTCTGAAACGGAAAAAGGAAAGGATACGTGAGTTGTAATGGGCGATTAGAGCTATTGACAAGGATGATGATTACGACGACGACTATGACGGCGACGACTTGCTCCGGCACTTTAAAATCACGGGGACCCAGGCATGTTGATTGCGTTACTCGACACGTCGACGCCTTACGCCCTATGGATTCCGGGGATGCTGCATAATGCCGTTCTTCCGAGCTTCGTGTATCTAACTTACGTGTCGTTCCCGACGGAGCTCTACTATCGCTACTATCCCAACCGCCTGAATGTCCGGTCACACATGCAGCTGTGTAATCAGCAAATTATTATCATTATAATGACCAACGGAGGCATCGTCGTCACCATCTAAGTATATAGTATCGCTGTTGCTGCTGCTAATAGTGTTGCCGCCGCTTCTGCTATTGCCGATGTTTTTATTATTTGCATAATTATTGTTATTATTATTATTGTTATTATTATTATTATTATTATTATTATTATTATTATTATTATTATTATTATTATTATTATTATGCATTATTTGTGAGATACGATGGGATGGGACGGTGGAAATTTTTATTTGTTGGATGTTGAAAGCATGTTGCGATTGAGCATTAATGTAAACTTGTTATTTGGTTTATGTTACTGTCAGCGGGTAGATGTTATCTTTGCCAGTGTACTCTGTTGCAATACATCTGTAAATATAAACGACCAGTAAGTACGTAAATTAATGGTTCCTTTTTATTTATTTCGTTCGACAAGAATGATTACACTCTCCATTTTGACGTATAAAACATTATTCAATACTGTTTCAATATAAATACAAACTTTTTATACAAAATGTATCAATAAAATCTATGAAATAAAGATATCTCCGTGAGATATTTATATACACATCACTGAGCCTTGCACTAGAGCTGACATTATTTTTGTTTTACGAAAGTTCTATGTGCCTCAATTATTAAGAGGCGTCGCTTGAAGTCGGGATTAGCCAAAATAAACCGTGTAAATTTAACTTACAATTTTTTTAAACCCAAAAACAAAAACAAAAAAACAATAAACAAAAACAATAAAATACAAATTATGGTATTTACGTATATATTAATTACGTATGTATTATATTAGATACAATTTTACGCTAAAATTTCCTATGAATCACGTTATGCTGTATACATAAGTTATACTCATATATCAGTTCTTCTTATTAAAAAAAAAAAAAATGATATTGTCTTTTAAACAATTTAACTGACATTCTAACATTAGTAGTTCTAAATTAGTAGATTAATGAAAATTAAGATTTATATAAAATGATAAGTAACACAATGAGCATCGATTTAATACAGAATTCCACTGTAAATGTAAATTCTTTGTCTTCTTTATTAACGAATGGAATATTACGGTCGATTAAAATGTTTTTATCGTTACCATTGCGAAGCATACGAGTAACATATCTAATTTTAATATAATGTACAATCATTACAATTATAAATAAATTTTTACATTATTAAAAATACTCATTCAGCAATTATAACTAAAGACCCATTGCTTTTTAAAAAGAAGTCCCATTGATGTATAATTTACGTATATCGATTGTGACTGATTTAACGATATGTATATTGAGTTTAATTTCCTTATTAGGATAATTATAATGTTTTATACACATGCATACGCGTGCGCACACGCACACGCGCACACTTGCTCCTTACAGCCTCCTCAGACGAGTCCCGCAGCCCCCGACGCATTGGCAGTCAGTCACAAGCTGCTTGGCTTCGTAAAACCGATCCATCCGTTGACGAGGAGGTCGAGCTTAGCTGCTGGATCCTAGATCGCCAGGCTCGAGCTCGAAGCCCTTGACCTTGTGCCGATGGGCTATGTGGGTGAGGAGGTGTGTCCTGTACTTGGCCATGTAGGGGCAGTGGCTGCAGGCGTACCGGGGCGGCTGCCCGCACTCGTACTTCTTGTGCCGTATAAGGGAACAAGCGCGTTTGTAGGTCTTGCCGCACTGCTCGCACACGTTGCCCCGTAGCTGATGAGTTTCCCGCTGAAGCTGGACGGCACCGGGGAGCTGGTCGAACTCGAGGCAGTCGACGAAGTACAGCCCTGCAAGATTAAGGATGGTCGCTGGATTAGTAAGGGTTAATTAGTAAATAGGTGGGCTTAATCCTCGCGTAGCCGCTTTTCTTTACTTTGCTTTGCTATTTGCGTGGGTATGTACGTAACTTGAGGGGAGGCGCACTTCGCCCTGAGTCAATCAGGTCAATCAGATCAATCAGACCTAACTGTTATTTATTTATTTTTAGTGGTCGTATTTTTGCTATCACTCACGGAAAAAAAAAAAAAAAAAAAAAAAAATCCGTCACAAAATAAAATATATTAAGTGTAAAATATTGTCAAAAGTCCTGTAGTGTTCGGAGTGTTCGAAATAATCTAAGGAATATGATTAATAAGGTTGTTAACAAGTTTGATTAACAAGTTTACGTTATTATGTACAACGTTTATTTGTTTATGTCGTTAAATTTTGTAGATTGTAAATGGAAATTTAAAAAACGTAAAATTTTGCAAAATTTTTATTGCACATTATTCTTTTTTGATTGCACTTTAAGAAATAAATGATAAAAAAATTACACACGCAGGCACCCGCGCATATACACACACACACGCGCGCGCGTGAGCGCGTGAGCGTGTGCGCGTGCGTGTATTAAAATTTGTGTGTAAAATTAATAAAAAATAAAAAAGAAATTCATTCGAAAAATTTACAATTTATATGAAATAATTCGATTATTTATAAAAATCTTCAACTCGGAAAATATTCAAACCAAATTTTTACTTCCTAATTTCGTTTAATATAATTACAAGATAATGTAAATTAATATTCCTTGCAATAAAATTTTCTTATATTTAAAACGTTCTAATAAATTGACTTGCAATAAGTCTTATATTTTTCGACGATTATTGTCATACATTATTAGTAAGTACGTAGTTGTTAATAATCGATTAAAAAAGGGCTTTTTCATATTCATTTAATTAAATCACCATTATTATCGTTAAAAACGATTCACTTTTTCATGTATTTTGTTATGCTTGATTAAATAATTCAATTAAATAAACTAATCTAGTTATTTTTAGTTCTAATGTTTCATGTTTCATAATACATTGTTGTGACGGCAAATTCAAATTTCCAATGTAATGTTTTTCGTAGTGTATTTATATGAAACAAAATTTATTTATGCTCTACTGATGCAGGCAGATACCTTTTTTTCTAGATAGGCTTGCGTTTTCCATATATTCTGCACAATTGTAGTAAGAAAATTTCGCAATTTTTATAACGATCCAAGGATTATTGTTTTTATTATTAAATTTATATGCTTAGCCTAATCCTCTTGCACATAATTAAAACTTTCATCCGTTGTCGTTTTTTTTTCTCTGTACTTCAAAAGATTTTCAGACTACAAGTCATGTGTACCATCATTATAATCATATTTCTGTAAGGAATTAACAATATTGTCTGTAACATATAAAAAAAAAAAAAAAAAAAATATATATATATATATATATATAGATTAATGATATTTCTCATTGGTCCCGAATGTAAATTTCAATGATAATTACAACTACATATTAAAATTATATAAAAAAAATGCATTACATGATTTTTATTAAGTATTGCATTGAATTATCATCTTATGATCTGATAAAACTTGAATCCTTCGAATTTTCGGAGCACATAGTCAAATCTAAAAACAAAGCACAATTAATAATCAAAAAGTAGGCTAATTTCAATTATATTTTAACGTAAAAAGATAAATTAATGCTAGTACCATTAGTTTTAAGTAATTAATAATTCTTACTTGGAATAAGGTTATTGAGCAAAGTAATAATTCCTTTCTATTGTATACTACACACTCGAAATTTATTTTATAACGATGAAATAAAAGTTTGTTAATTAACTCTTAAAATTAAATCATTAAATAATTACACTATTTCATAATATTTACTAATTATTTTATAAGACCAAAAAATTAGAGACATTAGCTGAAATATGAAAAGAATATGTATCTTAATCGATCATTTTTATTTTTAAATCACTAAGAAATTGTTTTAATTTAAAATATAAAAGTTCGTTTTCACTCATTTACTTATATTGGAATCAAGCTTTCTTTTAAAATAATTTACTTAACAATATTGCAATTATTAAGTATCTTAATCGTCGAACAATTTGACAACAAATTGAATTATCTACAATCGTGTCTATGATGAAACGTCGACGCTAATTGCTGACTAATTGCTTCAAGCTGCAAATTCAAAGCGTGTAAAGACTTTAACGTCGTGGGCCTTGTGGCAGCACAGAATGTGGTTATTCGTGTCCTTTATGTCTTTGCTCCGACAGGAGCAATAATAACAGCCGATCGCCGTGGCTTTTCACATTGATGGCAAACACAAAAAGTGCTTTTGTAGTCAGTAATGACAGACACGTGGAAACCTAAAATTAAAAAAAGGTATGACGATTAGATGAATTATTGCTTTCTCTCAAGAATAATAATGATTAAAATTCTTAGTTGACAAATGATTGTTGAATATTAAAAACATTAAAAAAACAAAGAAGTGAAAATTTATTATTTTTGTCCGATATAATAAATGAATCTATATTCAAATAGATACGAAATTCAAAATATACGCAATTGTAATTTATAAGTCACGAATTATCGTTTATGGCATTTCATAATTTTCTAACAATTCAATAAAATAAGCAGTATTTTAATTATCCCAGTACTTACTTTCACTGAAATTATTGTAAACATGGTGAAGATTAATAATTCCATCGATAATTCCGTACAATATATATATATATATTTTGTTGAGTAAAAATTATATTAAGCACAATGAAACTTAGGAACATTATACATTTATTATTATTATATATATATATATATATATATATATTTTTTTTTTTCTTTTTCTTTAATTCATACATTGTAAAAATTATATTTACATATAGAAAAATTGCATTACAATAATGGCGATCGAGAAATCATGAAGGTGTTATGTGACGTAGAATTTCCAAAATCCACATAGTACAAGTGAATTTAGTAATTAACGTTCTTATCACATACGCATTACAACAAGATATTTTCATTTTAATACCAAATGGTTCTCTGCTCTTTAATTTTCAATTTTCTCACGTACGTGAGAAGACATTACTATGTCTTTGTTTATTAAAAAAAATCAAATGAAAATCGTAAAAACATAAACGGTTACAATATTGATTAATCGTATTTAAAGACTATTTTAAAATATAATTTTGTAATGTGATTGTAAAATAATTGATTCGTTCATTAATATTACGACACGCGCGGCTGTAATTATAATATCTGCATTAAATTAAATTCCTAGTTGAATACTTAATTTAAGGTTAAAGTAAAAAGTTTGCTTTCATCCGGTGGTCTTATGGTCCGGAAATCTTATGAAAGATTTATTTATTTCGACTTACGTACTATGCATTCTTTATACGACTATCGGATGATTGTCTTATGATTTTAGTTAATACATCCCAATTTCGTAATCACACGAATATTCGCACATAAATTAATATGGATCAAATTTCTGTGAAATATAATAACAAATAAACCACCGATATTATTCAATTATTTATATTGGAGGAAACAAAAAATAATTGAGCAAATAAAAATTCTTTATGAAACGTTAGAACTAATAATACTTATGAGTAAGCATAATAACAATTTTTTTTTTTTTTTTTTTTTTTTTTTTTTTTTTTTATTTTTTAAGAAATACATTTTTAAAACATATTCTATTAAATTTATTACATAAATTTATCTATCGTATTACTTTTGGACGACTTACACCGATCCCTCAATGGCTCACAATAAAGTATGATAAAAAATAAAAAATAAAATATCGCGTCACAGGTATTTGGATAATGTTGTGTAAATTTGAATAACTTCTATCGTTCGTAATGGAATAACCAAATAATCAAATAACCGTACGTTGTAAGGACTGTTACAATCCTTCGCCTATACATACATACATACATATATATGTATAACAACAACAAAATAAATAGAAAAAATAAAATAAAAATAACAATGAATGTTCATATATTATTTGAATTTAAAGGTAAACGTTAGACTCTATGTAATTGTTTTTTTTTTTTTTTTTTTTTTTTTTTTTTTTTTTTGTTTGAAATGTAAAATATCCGAAAGAAATTCATTAAAGAATGGTGCTTATTAAGCCATAGTTTAGGAAATTAAAGTCGTTAATGTTTATTTTATAGAGAAAAAAAAAATTTCATATACACTACCACTCCACTCACTTTCTCATTTTCGGAATGGCAAATTCCTTACAGATATAATTACAGATGCAGATTATGGATTAACGGTATATCTCAAAGTTTTAGAATTACAATCATTTTAATTTCGTTAATTATACCAATTGCTACAATGCAAGAAATATACGAATTCATGAAAACATTCGACTGATACAAGCCATCGCATACAAATGTCACAATAAAAATATCTGATTAATAAAGCAGCGATGTTGTGCCATTTGTGTTAAATTATATACTTTAATGCCTCTGGCATCGGCAAATCCGAATTCTAAGCTAAGCTTCACCAATTTTCTATTCTCACTTACACATAAAATGAATATATCTCTTAAGCTAGTCGGCATTATAAATAGCCTTACTACATTATCATATCTAAATTTGTACTCAAATCATCTCCTACGTGTAAAGCAAATTTACAAATCTACGATGAAATAAAGAATGCTAATCTGTCGCGCAATGAGCGTCCATGCCGAGAGGTTGACGAGGAGAGTGGTCGTGTCAAAAGTCCCAGGTTATTCCGAGCCTCAGAGCGTGTAAAAGTTGACGTCGTGGCCCTTGTGGCATCGCAGAATGTGGTTCTTCATGTCGTTCTTGTGCTTGCACCTTTGGGGACAGTAATAGCAGCAGAACCGTGGAGGCTTGCCGCACTCGAACTTGATGTGGCGCTTGAGGTTGGTGTTGTGCTTGTAGGACTTGCCGCACTGCTGGCACGTGTTCCTCGCGAGCCTCGAAGCCACGCGTTGCTCCTGCGGCTTCAGGAGGCTCTCGTAGCTCTGGATTCGCAGCCTCGGTAAGCCTGGAACTTATTATCGTCGGGTGAGTTAAGTGGATGTACTGTCGGGATAGCTTGCGAACGCTTTAACGGGGGCAGCGACAGGACTCCGTTACCTTCACGGTTCTATCGTATACTATTTTATTATTATTGTTGTTATTATTATTATTATTATTATTATATACATATACATATATATATATATATATATATATATATATATATATATATATATCGGGATGTACGGGACTCACTATTATGATCAATGGCTAATCAGCGAATTTAGCTAATCGTTCGTTATCTCGGTCGATCATACAATCTTTCTTCGTTTAATTGAGGGAGGAGGAGGAGGAGGAGAGAAGTGGGGATGAGTGCAGAGACTTTTCAACCGTACCGGATAATTGCCCTTAAATTGTACAGGAGACTAAAATAGTTTACTCGTAAGTCTCGAGTAATATTTCACAATCCATGCACACGTAAGAACAGCGTATTATTTATAGTTAACAGGGACAATGTTTATAAATCAACGAATCTTGTAAGTTGTATAATAAAATTTTTATACAACATATTTGGATACGATATTTGCGGGCAAGATTAACTATATTCGCTGACGTAGTCGTCTTGATCGAAAGAGAAATAAGGGGAATGAAAGGCCGACAGTAATTATAGGATAAACGACAAATAAAATGACAATTAGAATGAAAAGGAAGAAATTGTGCAAACGTTGTTAACTAACTACATTGTAAATAAGTATGCAGACAATAATTAAATAATAGACATAAGTTGCTAAAAAAAGGCACACGTAAACTAAGGTTAATAATTTTATCGTGCCAGTGACGTTTGAAACAATGATTTTTAAATCAATCACCCGTGTATACACACACCAGTGCAAAACTTTAATTCATCATTTGAATTTTCGTAATGACATAATTTGTAAGTTATAATTAAAATGATTATACCATATCGAGCACTGTCGTACGTATACGTTAATTTTCTTAACAATTACAATACACTAATAATTAAGTAATATTACAACGATGACGCCGTATTAATTCGATTCTCATACAATGTTCAGTACGAACATTTATCAAGTTTTTAATAAATTCACTCTTTTAATTACGAATGCACGTGTATTGTTATTAAGAGTACGATGACATTGCAAGTTGAGCTTTTTTGCGCTGCCACGAGAGCGAACAATAATTGTGAAAGGAATTCGAATTCCGGTTGCATTCGTTTCTCCAATGACAACGCAAATAACATTTCCAATACTTGTAAACCCTTTTGGCCTGTTTGTCTTGTCACACCGAGACTTTTCATAATCATAATCGCATCCGGTCGATATTCCACAATCTGAAATTATAAAACAAATTTAACTATTAGTAGAGATTCTGCCCTCTGATGATTGCATAAGATCCTTACATTGACGCTTATTTTTATGATGACGATGACGATTAGCACGGCAGTATCAACGAAATCATAGATAGATAGAATCACAATACAGATTGGCTAATGGCGTAAGTCTATCAATTGATTTGGAATAATCCGAGTGTAGATGAGAATAGAGGATCTATCATCATATACCCTAAAAATTGAAATTAAGCATAATTTATTTATACGGCTACGATGCAATCGTTATAATCCATTGGATATTGTCGATGAAAAAAATTCGCCACTTGGATACACGGATAAACAATTTTACATCATCATTATTATATGAACACGTAAGGAGGAAATATGCTGTATGGCTATTGTTGAAAAAAATATTTGAAACGCATTGTCTTAAATAAAATTTTTTATTCTCTCATTAAAATTCTTACTAAACACAAAATCATCGTATACGAAAATACTATAAAATTTTTATGTAAAATTCGTAGGCGCATTAATTAAGTAAATTTAATGTCTTAAAAATCCAATATTACAATCCATGAATAATCGATCATTCTCAATGACTCGAACGATGAAGTCCGTCTCGTCTAATGTCCTAGCCACAGCAATAAATTTCTGTACCGAGAATTTTTGGTAGTACATAACGTTAGTGCGAATGAGGCATGAGAGTGAAGATTAATAAAGTATATTAAAATTCGGGATTGAGGTAATAAAGGATTTGCTCATTCTTGTGTCTTCGTTTCAAGTGCTTGACCAAGTTATGCTTATGCCTGCTACGATGAGGGCAATAATAGCAGCTGAATCGTGGCGAAATGCCACACTCGTATTGCTGATGACGCTGTAGATGACGAAAATGCACGTACGACTTCCCGCACTGTTGACACAAATTGCACGGGGATGTTTGGTCGTAAGGCCTTAGTGCCATTGTCGTTCCCACCCAGCCCTCCAGCTTCTCCTCGCCGTAAAAATTCGGCAAGTCCAGCATGGGCAGTTGATCGCTTATTTGGACGATTGGATCTATGTACAGTAAAATTATAAAGATTTTTCGATGAATTTGAGATATAATTAGTAAGATAATGTAAATGATGCGCAAGTGCGATGAGCTTAATTTAAGGCGTGGAATCCATTGTTATTTTTATTACTTCGCTCTCAATAACGCAATGATGATAATTTCAATAGATGGGTGAAACTTTGCGACTTGCGAAGTGAATTTGAAAATTTGTTGCGATTTGCAATAACTTTCCATATACAGATATAATTAGTCGATAAAAATTTATGAATTTTAGAATTTTATTGTGAGTATGATATGATTAGCTTGAGACTTTTATTTCATATTTCTGCAATGATATATTGTCATTGTCTCCCTTAGATTTATATCAAGTAATATATATATATATATATGTTTCTTCTTTTTTTTTTTGTTTTGATAAATGTCTGAATCTCTACTTTATCAGTTACATATTATTTTTATACGCTTTCATGATTAATACAAATACAGATGTTAAAAAAAAAAACAGCTTATTAAATTAAAATCGACTGCTTTTTTTTTTTTTTTTTCTTTCCCTCATTCATTTTTTTCAAATCATTCAATACTTCGTATTTTACAATATTATTATCGTAAAACTCATATTTATAATTCTGATGTGACTTCGGAGTTGCCATAAATATTACATAAAGATATTTTAAAGATTTCAGATTAAAACTAGATTATATTGATTCAGTTTCTTACGTAAAATTTTATTTCATTCTTATTTACATATTCGCTATGTCTTTATAAGCTTTTATATGACTTTTCAAATTGCATTGTCATGTACATTAATAAATTTTATTATAATTATTACACAACAACAAGCTTTCGTTTACTTATAATTATCAACGCCAATTTCTGAATAAATATAATTTATTAAATTACTCTTCCATAATAAATTCATTTTTACAAAAAATTAATACACATATTATCATTAAATATGTAAATTACACGCCGTATTTAATAAAATTGTAAATATATGATCAAACTTTATAATAATAATAAACTTATCTTATTATTTACACATACCACTTTGATGTAGAATATTATTCAAATTTCTTCGTTTACTTATTTCCTTATTTCTACAAAATTATTATTTAATAATTTAATAATTTATTCGATTATTTTCATTAAATATTTGATTATATACCGAGTAAAATACTAATGCTAATAATAATAATAAGAGAAGAAACTTCGAATTTATTCAACGAGTAAAAATAAAATGTCATCTGATTTCTGGTTATAAAATAATATTATTCTATTTCTATTATTTATGTTCTGATATAAGAAGATACAAAAGATCATTTCAACTCTCGTTTTACTATTAGATTTAAATATCCTGATTTCAATTATTCTACTCAGTATAATTACTCAAAATTTTATAAGATAACTATAAAAGATATTGTGGTAACATTCTCGTTAAAATATTTCATATATTTTTATTAGTATGTTTATAAATAATGAATAACAATATTAAAGCGAATAAAAGTAAAAGGATGCATAATACAAAAGTTTTGACTCGTGTAAATTAAAGCACTGCATTGTTTTAAATGAAATTTGTATTATGTATTTACATAACAATTGAAACTTTTTACAACTTATACTAAACCTTTCGATTAATTAAACATTTTATTGCACGTTCGCGCGCGCGCGCGCGCGCGCACACACACACACACACACACACACACCCACACACAATTTCCATTCATTAAATCACGACTTTTATACTTTAATTTTTCATATTTCAATTTTTCTTTATTATTTCTTCTTTTTTTTCTTTCTTTTATTTTCTTTTTTTTTTTTTTTTTTCTAAAAAAAAATGAATTTGATTATAAATATTTAAAGACGTAAGGACAAATAAACTATTATAATTCTGCTTTATATGAAATTCTGTATATGAAGAAAAAAAATATAATATTCGTAATTGGGAATAATTATCAAAAAATGCCGAAATTACAAAAAGAAAATTTTAAATTCAAAAAATAAAGATATATTATCAATAATCGATAGTTGTATCGGTATGTGACTAAAATATTTCAACCATTCTTCAAATAATTTTAATACGTTATTTTTTACATCAGTCTTATGTGAATTATTATAAAACTTCTACAAAATAAGAATGTTAAGTATACTTATATCTTTCAACCATCTTCCTAAATTATCAAGAAATTCTGACGATTTTCGAGAATAAAGATTTATGAAATATAAGGTAAGAATGAATAATCATCAAGTTGCGACATTATTTAGGCAATTATTTAGGCTCTATCTTTTTTTTAGGATCTATCTTGCCATAAGGAATAATTTTATTATTTATAATAGAAGAAAAATTTATGTAAAAAATGACGTATAAAATTTGAAACGCACGCGTCAATCACAACAGAAATTGTGCTAAAAATCTCCTTAACATTATAACTCGATTATCGCCTTACTGACATAGAATACAGTTTAATGGAATATTTGGAAGTCCTAGTAAGATTATGATAATAACGAAGATCCTGTTGACATTAGAGTGAAAATTATCGAGAATTACAAGATACGATAAAAACAAAACAAAAAAAAAAAAACAAAAAACAAAAAAAAAAAAAAAAGAAAAAAAAAACAAAAAACAAAAATATCAAGTCGTAGAAATAGTATAAATAGCCTCCATAATTACCAGGTGTAATGACAGGCGGAGCGCGGAGGTGATTAAGGATCGTAGGATGATGTGACTTAGGGGGTTAAGAGCAAGGATTGTGAATTTGAAGGATGGTAAAGGAAGACTCGAGGCTGAAGCTTAAGGCGCGCACTTATCGTCAAAATAATATTCGTTCTTGTCGCCGTTGTGCACCCGCGTCACGTGCTTGATCGCATCGCTCTTGTGCTTGGTCCTGTAGGGGCAGTAGGTGCAACCGAACCTCCGGGGCTTGTCGCACTCGACCTTCTGGTGGCGGTCGAGGTTGCGCGCGTGCTTGTAGAACTTGCCGCACTGGAGGCAGACGTGGGTCCCGGACTTGGGGACCTTATTGCCGCCGTCGGGGTCGAAAGCCAAGGGGTCGGGAGCCAAGGGGTCGTAGTGTCGTCGGGTTGAGGCGTGCAGGTAACCTGAAATTTCGTCGAGTTAAGCTGAAATTTAGTCGAGGTTGGGTATCGGGCTGGTTATATTTGGACGCGGATAGTGGGGCGTCGTTGTGATTGGCTTGATATTGTGTGTTAAGGAAGAGTCCTCGCGTGTGCTCAAATGGCTGTCTATCTAAGTGATTGTTTAATAATTGTTTATTCATGAATGTCGTCACATTTTCATTGCGATAGATTTTGTCTTATGAACAAGTAAATTTCATTTTGCCTGGGGCAGCATTATTAATCAAACGATTCGTTATTTCATTTAAACCACATACACTGCACATATTAAACATGCTGAGTTATTGTATTAAATGCAATTCGGTAAATATCTGTAAAGAAAATCGGTAAACATACAATAAGCATTTGTTTGGTCATTATTTTACTCGGGGGCAGCAACTTTCTTAAAATGACAACTGTGTATACTTACAACGAATGATGTTTATTCAACATTTAAGAGATATCGTCAGTGTTTGGAATCACGTTTACCTATGTATGCTTAATTATGTACAAAAGTAATATATACACACAGACATACATACACGCGTGCGCAGTATATTATATCTTAAGATTTATCAACATTATAAATGCGTTTGTTATCCTCGGTCTTCAATTATATAATTATTAATATACATAATAGATTGTGACAGGTGTAAGTTAATAAGAAATTTAATGAATAATTAACGATCTTTTTAAAAAAATATCGTTTTTGTAGCGTGGCTGGAAAATTTATTAATTATAAGAAGAATATATATTATCTTATGTACAGGATATTTCGTATTATTTCTACATAACGAAAGATACTGCGTCAATGACGCATACATTTAACTTTTTACTTTCAATGAGCTTATGAAGTAGACTTTTATTTACAATTAAGCAAATAAAGAAAAGTTTTATATACTTTTCCAACATTGGTTATAGAATTTCTTCTACAAGTGGAGCATCTTTTTTACGTTTAGCTTGAAATCAAAATAAATTTTGCGAATTTAAACGAATGATGATGCTAACGGATTCAACTAGTATTGCGAGACCCAAAAAATTCCATTATATCATTATCGCAAGTAATTGTCGAGCATACAGTAGCATCTACATTAGAATAAAGTAGATGATAGAAAGACAATCGTTGGTATCCACAGCATCCAAACAACGTGGCATTAAAAACTGTCGTTACAGACCATGTTAATCTGCAAAAAAAAAAAAAAAAACAAAAAAAAACAAAAACACTACAACATAAGATTAGTCACAGACGGTGAAATAATTAGTCACTTCTTTATCACAAAAATTTGCAAAAAATAACTTACTTCCACGTAAATATCCTCTAGAGAATTAATCATCCAAAAAGTTGTTCAATTTTATTATAATTGATAATACTTTTTAAGCAGTTTTTATAATAAGTACGAAATTCACAATTTATTAATACTACAATTCTTGTAATTATTCTATATATGTACAAACATATATAGACTTTGAAGTCGTCGAGAAATATTTTGAACTTCATCCTCAGAAGCATGAATTATTACAAATTAATATTTTAATGTAAACACTTGATTATTAATATTCGCCTTACAATAGTTTCATTACAGAGATTATGAAAATAATGTTTTATAATTTTAGTATGAGTAATAATAAAAAATGTCTCATATTATGTAAGAATATAACATTGTGAAAAATCGAATTGTTATAAATGTAAATAACGTCTTAAATAAATACTTAAATAGTATTGTGACAGTTAAGAATTACGATCCCAATTCTCAGCCTTTAAATGTACTAATTTAAGTTTTATTTTTGAATTCCTAATTTGTTGTTGTTGTTGTTGTTGTTGTTGTTGTTGTTGTTGTTGAAATTATTTAAACAATACCTCATCCTTAGTTTAATATAAGTTTAAATAGCGTTAAAGTATCGTCTTCATTGATTTATGATATTAAAACTTTTCGTCAATTCCGTTTACTTTCACGTTATATAAATTTATACTACGTAATAAATTAAAATAAATTTCTTTCATTCCTGAAATAGATTAAAAAAAAAAAAAAAAATAAAGGTAAGAGCAAATAAAAAATTAATATTATTTGTGGAATGTGTACATTTTTATTGTGCACAAGGAAAACATTGTTTTATGTACATTTGGATCTTGGTGTTAATAACGAAATAAATTATATTTTTATTTATACATCGATATGTACAAACAAAAATATTTGCATTTGTTCTTTTAAGTATTAACGATAATATATTGCTGTTATGAAATATTTGTATATTCTCTATTAAATATGAATACCATTTGGTTATTATTGATAGCGAGGACCATATGTACATATATCTAAATATATGAGACAATTGTATTTAAAAAATATAATTTTTCAATAAATTCACAGACATAATGGTTATAATAATAATGTTTGAAACGACTGTTATAATTAAAAATCATAAATGTAATATAAAGCACTTCACAAAAATTTAATGGATAAAAATCTTTCGTATATTTACATTAAAAATTCTTTTAGTGATGTCAAAATCTTTTAAAATTCAAAATTTCAAAATTTCAAAATTAGCAAAACCTACTTGCTATACGTATTGTATATAAATATTTAACGTAACTTTAATAATACAAACCTAAAATATAATAAAAAATTAATTTAAATTAAAATTTTATATCTTCTGTATAAAATATAATATTTAATTTTATCCAATTTAATTTAATAATGGTCTTAAATGTCCTAGTTCTCTTCATTAATTTCTTCACATACTTAAATTATATTTTTGAACACAAATTTTAATAATAACATAATTCTTATATATAATTTGATTGATTCGTTAGTTAATAATTTTACGTTAAAACTATTCATTATATAAACAGTATATAGAGATTGTATTGTACAATTCTAATAAATTAATAGAATATACAATTAATAATATTATGTAATAACTATCAATGTTACATAAATCTTAGGAATTTTTACGAGCGTATCAAGGGGCGAAAACAGATATATAAAAGTAAATTTAATAAAAGCGATGGTTTTGATGGTTTTAGAATTTATAAATTCTTATACATGAAGTTTTTGAAATATAAATGCTTATATATTACGAACCAAAGGGGGTTAGGCACTCATGTATACATAACTAACTATATATGGGACATTAAAAGGAAAGTCCTTTCCAAATTATGGAATTTTGTAAAGTGCGTGAAATTAGCAAAGTGCTATGGGATAATTTCTTTGGGACCTTCGAATTCGTACATTCGTCTTAGAAATTCTGCCCGCTATTAATATTGTAAATAATAATTGAATGAACATTTGAATGTGTCGCGTGTATTACATGTAATGATAATAGGAATTAATATTTTATTTAATAATTGTTAGTGATTAATAGTTAATATGAAAAATTAGAATGTTAATGCTTGGAAACATTTGATCTAAATCAATATGTAGGGGACTCGTAATGTTGAACGAGTCATGAAATTAACACGTTAATGAGAAAATAATAATCTAAAACGTATATTCTAATATAATTCAGCTTTCCATTAAATATTATTATAATAAGGAAATTGACGTGCTTACATTGAGAAAAAATAATTAAGTACAGAACAATATATATAATATTTAAAACGGTAAATTCTTTATGATTAATAAGTTAATGGAGCACTCATGGAAGAAGGCCGAATTTATTATAAGCGATTTTAATTATTGTAATAGAGCAATCGTAATACAACCTAAAATGGCAAATAAAATATAATGAGAATTGAAAATAGGAAAATCAGTCTATAAACATAATTAACCAATTTTGTCAAGCATAACTTAATATAAGGTAACTTAAGCTGTATTGTGTTATTTGCCTGATAAAAATAAGATGATTTTATAAATAATATTAATGATGTATGAGAGAATTATGAGAGAATATAATAAATGATGGGTCGCAGCTTCTGAATTATTTACGATTTAAAACTGATCTGATGTGTTTCAAACTTTTTTTCAATTCACACTCGATAGGAATAATATTATCATTCTAATTGGGTAGACGATTCTTTTGTTTTTAAACAAAAGCTCTTTGGCTGCGTATTAAAGAATAAAATAAAGAATTAATAATTCAAAGTAGAAACTATATTGTAAGCGCGGTCGGGATCATTTTCTTACTTAGAATTGAGCATGTATTATTACTAAACATATACGTAATATAAATGAATTAGAATCATTAGCAATTGAATTAAGTAACTGATGTGTGCGCGAGCGCGTCTATGCATAGATTATTATCTCGTAAGAACTTTTAACTGGAGTTTTTTTTTTTTTTTTTTTTTTTTTTTTTTTTTTTTTTTAACACGATGTAACAATAATGAATCAATGACGTTCTCAGAGAAATTGTAAAATAGTTTGGTAACATTAGATATTGAAACAAATTGCAATATTAATAAAGTTTTGTCATATGAAACTTTTGTATATATTATATGAAATATACAAGGGCGAACATTATTTTGCAGAGTATTAAAATTGATGGGTAATTTATTTTTTATTTATTTATTTTTTTTTTTTTCTATTTTTTTTTGTTTTGTTTGCTCTTTTCTTTTCATTTTATAAAATCCTTGTAAATATCTTTACAATATTTGTATTGTTCGAAATGTCTACTTCAAATAGTGACGTTTGCACGATATTTTTGAATATTGTTGTGTCTCTTTAATGGTAATCAGGCTTTTTTTTTTTTTTTTTTTTTTTTTTTTTTTTTTTTTAACACCTGTACCTATGTATGTACTTCTGCCATACAAAAGTTACACTGCTTTGCCCTATATTGTAGCGAATGACAGGTGAAGAAAACCATATTGACTGTGTGCCATCTCAGCGACCATTCTGAGGTGTCACAAGATTGTTCGAGTCCTCAACGTCAATGTAAGCGACCAACGCGCAGGGATGTTTGCTGCGAACATGTCCATAGACGTTGTAGGTACGTTTGGTGATGTAGTTGCAGTACGGACAGGCGAACCTCGGCTTTTGGAAGCAGACGTATTTGAGATGCTGAGTGAGATTGTCATGGCGATTGTAGACGCTCGAGCAATTGGGGCAGGGAAAAGATTTGTCGGCCCCGGGCTTCTCGGCAGGACGGTTTTTGGTTTTGCTGGATGGTCGTTTCGGATTGAGGAGGCCGTCAAAAGCTCCGTGAGTCTCGCCAAAGTCCAATCCGAGCCTCAGATGATCCATATCGGTAAGCTGCATGAGATCCCAATCTGGAATTAAAAGCCCGAGATTCGGTGGTTAGCAATTGTTAGGCTTATTTGCTTTTTCGTTCGCTTACGTAATACAGGCTGCATGCGAGGATCATAAGAGATATCTCGTTTATTTTGTTCGAGGACTATTACTATTATTCGAGGACGCGGCATTATATTTCTCCAGGTGGATACAGCCCGACTGTTAGAATTTGAATTTTGCGATTGTTTAACATGGCACTTCGCGCTCGACACTCGCGTCTACGTAGCGACGATAATTAATTTGTTACTAACTGATAATAAAATCACGGCGATATATGTAATCATACGTTTAATAATAAATTATTATGAATTTCATAGGACATCGGAATAAACATACTTATTAATGCAATAGGAGATATTGAATTAATAATTAAAAATGCATTATTCTGACATTAATAAATTGATTATTAATTAATCGTTTGTTTGGCTCTGATGGGGTAAGTGGGGAGAAGGAGGGGGATGGGGAGGGAAATGGGGATGGGGATGGGGTGGGGGGGGGGGGGCCGGGGGGGGGAGG
>NW_011948412.1:6433295-6496876 GCF_000503995.2 Ceratosolen solmsi marchali
GCGGAAGGGGGTAGAAAACATAATCATTATAATTATAGCTGTTTATTAGTAAAACGTTTTCACTGGCAGATAAGATTTTATTTAACGAAATTTAACTTATCATGTCCCTTATAAACAGAAAATTCATTTTAAACTTTAATATACCGTCTGGATTTGATATGCATAAGCAGTACGTATTTATCGGCATCTGAAACAATAAAGCAACGAACAATTTGTAGTATTTTTCCACTAGACAAACAATGCTACACAAGAAAAACAATGGTACAAATTATTAACAAAATATATATATATATATATATTTTTTTTTTCAGCGCATTTTCAATTTAATACAACAAACAGTACATACGTTACATTCAAAACTTCTTATTCTTCAATTTTTATTATTTGAATCATTTTAAAAACATACTAATACTATTAAAATTAATTTCAATCGATTACATTGATTTAATGTGGGCAATTCAAAAGGTAGAAATTATAAACTAAATTTACAGCAAGAAAAAATCCGATAAAATTATATCTCATATTTGCTTTATATAATAGTTTAATTATACTATATTACCATATAATAAACAACAATAATAACAGAAATAATAATAAATAATATACAATAAATAATAATAATATAAAATATAATATTAGACAAATTATGGAAAAATAAAAAAAGCTTCTTAATTTTGTATCTATTTATTTATTTGTATTTTAAGAGACTTTATATGAGAGATATTTTATTTTTTTTTAAGATTTTTACCAAAAAAAAATGTTCAAGATTTAACTGATCACACTTTGAACTATATATGAACTATAAATATATTTATTTATTAGAACATTGCGCATATTGAAGATCTTGGAATAATTCATAAAAAAAAAAATTTGATTAATTATCATTGAATGAAAAAATCAATTTTACAAAGTAATAATGCAACAGTAATTATTATATATATTTTTATATTACAGAAATAAAACCATTTGAATTTTATATATATATATATATATATATATATATATATATATATATATATATTATCTTATACAGTAAAGTAATGTACATTGTACGTGAATATAATATTGATTTATAAATTAATTAACCGACTAATTAGTTAGTGCTATTCATATTTTACAATAGTGATGAATCTCGAATGGTAAATTTGCAATATTAAACGTAAGCAGAATCTAAAGGTCATTATTCATTATTGCATTGTGTAATTGTGAATTGTAATTGCAATATATATGATAAAGCAGAGTCTAATTATCAACTAGAATTTAATTTGTCAGCCTTTAAACTATTCCACTTGTGTATATTTACGAATTTTTTGGCTATAATTTTCGGGTTTACGGATCAATGAGCTGCCTTGCCTCTGCGCGTAAGGTGATTGTGTACGTTACGTGAGTCGAGTGACATTTACAATCATAACTGGAAGTCCTTTGTATTAGTCTGCTAGGATGTAAAAGTAAAATACGTTATAAATTGTAGCAATTAGAGTTTACATGCTAAACTGCTTAGGCAATCTTAAACCGCAAACTGTACGGCATTAGATTTTTTATCCGTCTAATCCGTATATTTAAACCAATTCCGCTCCAATCTAAAAAGTTAAAAAAAAAAAAATCAGTTGCAAATTTAGTATTCCGATGATAGATTTAAGAATTATCTAATGATAATTGCAATGTCATATATAGCACAAACATAGGGAAAAATATGGATAGACATAGGACATTGTAAAAATTTGATGAATATAAGAACTTTTTGTTTAATTAAGTGAATTACTTGATAAGTCTACTTCATCCAGTAGTATTTTTATTTCATGATATCAGTAATAATAAATAATGGCAATGCACAAGGGCTTAATGTTAATTTAGATAAACAATTTATTTCATATTTTTTATATCTCGTCAAGTGTACATATTGTTACTTTACACTAGTTTCTTATTAAGTCTATTTTTTATTTTCTTCCTCTTTTTTTTTTTTTTTTTTTTTTTTTTTTTTTTTTTTTTTGTTTTGTTTTTGGTATTATAAAACATTAACAGTCGATTATTACATTTCTTGTGAAAGCATAAAATAAATATAAATTGATAAGAATAATTAATTAATTGAATGTTGACTTTAAAGCGAAGATAATGGTCTATTATATCTTTGATATAATGCTAAGTTAATTTTCTCTAAAAAAGCATATGTATGTTTTGCTGTAGTACGACATATCGAATAGAAAATATTATTTTTTGAAAGGCAAATTAAAGCTGACAATGAAAGAATCTCCAGAGAATTTTAAACGCATTATAAACGAGAAGCAACTTCATTTTCTTACAAAATACGCGGATCAAAGCACAATCGATGCTTTCTACTTTATACTTTTACTAATGCATAAGTGTTTTTATGTACGCCCGTGCCTCTTCGTTTCTATATTAAAGGACAATCTTTGAAGACTTTATTCATTATGAATAGAAATCTTCGTAAATTATATTGCAATGCTATATTCTCTATAAATAAACGATATACTGCGTAAGTGTGTAAGTGACAAAAATTTCACAATAAATTTGAATGTAATAAATAAAACCCAATAAATATAAAGAAATTGACGAAATGTTAAATCTAAGCCAGTTTTATTATATCTATTATATTTAAAATCATATCTATGAATTCCATATTAATCATTACCGTCTCACAAATACAATGTAAAACAACCACGGTGTCTACGGAATATCACATACGTCGGAGCCATAAGTTGCTAAAGTATTTTGTCGAGTGTACATCCATCAATCACTGAGCGCAATCGATTGTCGCAAACGCTCTCGCGAGAGCCTCGTTGCAATGCAAAGCGCAATAATAATAATAATAATAATAATAATAATAATAATAATAATCATTGGACAACGTCTTACGGAATACCAATGGATAAATAATGTAAATAATGGGGGAATATGGCAATTGAGCGAAAGGAATCAGTACAACTGGACGAAATGCACGCGGTTGTCCTTGTGTTGGTACCTCACGTGCTTCCCGACATCGTTCTGCCACTTGGATTTATATTTACAATAAGGACAATTGAAGCGTGGCTCCTGCCCACACTCGCGCTTCAAGTGTCGCCTGAGCGACGATTTCTGGGCAAATCCACTCGGGCAAAATGGACAGGGAAAGTTCTTCTGGTGCCAGGTTCTCTTGCGCTTTTCGGCCAAGGTCCGACGTATTTTCTCGGACCTCGTGACCGTCGTCTTTTGCGGTGGCGGAAACTTATCGATGCAAGACTCCATTATGCCGTTCGACCCTATCGTCGCGTCCATCGTATAATCCACGGGATACACGGCGATGATCTCGTATATTGGCTCCTCCTTTATATCCATGCATGCATCGATCCACGCGATATCTGATATCGGTCGCAGCGGATCTTTAACCTCCAGATACTCTAAAAACAAATGTCATTATGTAGGGGAAGGAAGATTTTACATTGGGTGGGCAGGTAATGTCCGCACTTTTTAAGAATACTCATGCACGTTAGAAATTCTTTTTGTCCAGTCGAGTCGTTGAATTTAGCGTGAAACTGTCATTAAGGAAGCGCACCTTTTAAATGTGAAATAATGTCGTCCGATATGGAAGCTGGCCACTACGAATATATATCCTGATCATAAGGATAATTGGTCATTCCAATTTTTTTACTCGCAGCAGCAACAACAACAACAACAGCAGCAGCGGCGGCGAAGCAATTTCTTAATTAACTAAGGAATTATTTCTATTTATGGATCATTTCCTGTTATTCTCCATTACTTATGCTAAATTAATGTTTACTTCGCTCTCACTCATTGAAATACAAAATATTATCGGCTAAAATATTAATATAATTCAAGTTATAATTTTTAAAGCTGGATGTGAAGTGTTTATTATAATAGAATGGGAGGAACTATAAACGGAATATTACAAAAACTTTTTCTTGTACTAGCCACTAGGATTACTACTTATTAGTTTTACGATTTGCTGCGGAGCCATTATTTGAGAAGAAAATTAGAGGAGATAGAAGTGAGAAAAGAAAATTAGATGAGATAGAAGTACGTAGGTCTTGTTCACGAGGAAAAAATATTCTTATGCTTTTTATAATTATTAGCTGCATGATTTATGTTATATATATATATATATATATATATATATATATATATATCTAATTGGAGTGAGTGCGTCTATATGCATTTACATCTGTGTATTTATATATGTACATTGAAACTATACACAATGATATGAAATTTGTCAACTATCCGTAGAAAATAATTTCAATAAATCTCAAAATCAGATTGTAATATTGTAAACTTATCGTTAAATTTATTTAATTATAATTACACCGTTTATTCAAAATATTATATCTTTATTATGACTAGTCCTAGATTAGGTAAAATATAAATTATGGTTCCTTACATAAAATTCAGGAAATTTACCTGCACACTAAGTATAATAATGATGCGTTCGATTAATTTTTATAAAAACAAAAAAACAAAAAACAAAAAACAATTTAAATATTAAATATTTTTATTTTTCTTTTACCATTTCCACCTATTTTAATATTTATAGATATACTTATAATATTATATTCTTATATACTATATAGTATATAATAATATATATATATATATATATATATATATATATATATATATATTCTTATGCTAATATTAATACAATAAATATCTTTTCATTCCAGGCATAAAATTTCTTAATTAATACACATATTATTAGTTATTATGCAATTCTAGTTTTGTCACACAGTTATATGTAACCGTTTAAACAATTGTAAAAAAAAAAAAAAAAAAAAAAAACCAAAAAAATAAAAGAATGTTATATTACGAGTAAATATCATCTCACTACTTAAACAAAATTGCAATATCACATTATTTACCCTGAATTTTGTAAAATGCTTTTGTTGAATTACGTGTAATAAAGTCGATTATACGCATGCCTGAGGACATGAAAAGTTTATTAGTCTTTCAACAAGCAATTCGTTATTGTACGCATACACGTATCCCAATAATAGAAGTTTTTAGTCTTTTTTTTTTTTATTGGTATGGAACATTGATGTATGTATATTAATGTTTTTTAATGCCTCGTACCTAATTATATTGGATTAAAAAAAATGTTTTTTCTTTTTTCTTTTTAAATATGAATATCGTCATCGTTCGTGTAATTTAATGAATTTCAAGCATGGATATTAATCTACGGATAATTTAAAAGTTTTCATTTAATGAACTATCGAAATGAATAATTTCAATATATTTTCTAAGCTAGTATAAATACTAAAGTTTATTATTTATAATATTGCATCTGTAACAAAATGGTGAGTTATGGTAGAAAATATGAAAATGTTGAAAATTTTGACAAACATAAGAAATATCACAAGTTTCACAAAATAATATGCATGCTAAATACAGTACAAGTATTTGGCAAATTCCTATATTATCGTAATAATTATTAAATATAATCATCATTATGTCAATTTCAAGTAAAATTGATTGACTCATTCTTTCCAAGTGAAATATCTTCGATAATCATAGCATACGAAATTGTTAATACATGTATTTAAATTTTCAAATTAAATTAATGTTTGCAGTAAAGCTAAGATTATTTATTATGCATTTAAATGCTGATTTGATCAAATGTTTAAAATCGATATTTATGTATAATAGAGAATATTGACCGATAGAGAAAATTAATACAGCTTTGTTATTGTTCGAGAAATAAGACTTTTCACATCATGCGCGCGTAAAGACTCTCAATGTTAAATAAAAATGTATCACAGAAGAAGGTTATACATTTCCTAAACGAAAGTTGTATGCCAATATAATAAATATCGTATATGCATTTGAAAAAGAAAAAGAAGAAAGAAAAAAAGAGAGAAAAAAAAAACGAAGAAGACGTATCGACAGTCTCATTGTTACATTACTCATCAAAGTTCATCGATTCTACAATATTATTATTCTTATTAATTTTATTATTATTGTTAATTTTATTAATATCATTATCATTACTGTAAGTTTAATTTGAGCAAGACTCCTGGCCGAATGAATAGAGCGAGAAACGAATGAACATAAAACTATCGAGCCTCCTTGGCTGGCGTTGGCTCATCTGCTCTCTACTCGCGATTAATTGATTATTACCAAAGCATTTCCAACCAATTCCACCCTGCCCGCTCAATTCTTATCCAGCAGCGAAATATCATCGACATTTAATAATTTTAAAATACGACGATTGAAACGTGTGACCTATTTCACACATTTAACGCTAAACGTCCGTCGAGGCGTTGTGCCCCACTCCGCCCGTCTCAGCACTCGAGCACTAAGAGCAAAGAGGCTTGATCGCAAGTCTCCTTCCACTAATTCGAATTGGGCACATTTTTGGTGGGCGTGAGCATAGTACTCCGTCTGCCGGCCATGCACGTCTCATCCGCGTAAATGTCTACGCAGTAGACTCGCTGACCCTCGTGTTTGTTGCGCACATGATTGTAGATGCTGGAGGTCCATTTGGTCCTGTAGGTACAGTAGGGACAGGCGAAGCGAGGCTCCTGGCCGCATTCGTATCTCAGGTGACGTGTCAGCGATCCCTTCTCGGAGAATCCCGTTGGGCAGTTGGGACAGGGGAAGTTCTTCTCTTTAGCCGAGGCCGGCATGCGCGGGTCCGTTCGTCTTGACTCCGCAGGATGGAAGCTGAGCGGCAGTTTCGTCAGGGACTTTAGCCAATCTGTAAGCAGAGGCAAAGCAGTCGGTTAGATAAGGATTAACGCTCGGAGGCCTCGACAACTAAAAATTCTCGTTTTGGAGAAGAGGATCATCCTCCGACGATCGTTGGGCCCAACGTGAGTGCATTGTTATTGGTCGTTGAGAAAGATCGTGATAGTGGAACGGCTGATAGGGCCGAGGTGCGAATGCGAACATTTTGGGAATCATTATCAACTTAATGCTGTTTTCGCTTGTACTAATTACCTGCCATTTGTCCTCTTGTTAATTATTAATTATTTAACGCTATTACCGGCAATCGGCCTAACAAAATGGGCAATTATTATAATAAAGGTATTCCCAGCCACGGTTATCGGATATCAATATCACGAATATTGTCATATAATTCTAATATACATTTTATGAAAAAGTGTCGGATTAAATAATATCGTAAATGTGATCCCAAACGCGTAAGAAATCTCTATATTTATTAGTATTAGATTATTTTATTAATTGCAAAAATTGATAGCATTCGAAAATATATCACTCGTAAGCCATTGTATTATTTTAAAGCATAGAGTCATTATATAATGAAATAAATTGTTTATTATTAGAACAAACATTTTTTTTTTTTTTTTTTCAATAATTTAGATGGCATTCTATGACGACATATAGTCATTGATTTAATAAATTGTTAAACCAATAATATTGAATATTGATATTTTAGATTTGATTATTTATATTAATGACGAATTTCAACCCGCTGATTTGCCCGAATTTTATAAACTTTACTTTAAAAAAAAAAAAAAAAATAAAAAACAGTACAAACGAAAGAAATAAAAATTTAATGAAATATGCTTGGATTATATAACACCTTTCTATATTGATAATTGTGTACTTTATCTTCTTCTTTTTATTTTTTTAAATGAAATAATTATGATCGAATAAAGAATAATGTTATAGCGATAGATTGAAAAACTATCTTTATCTTTACAGATTCGCAGATGAAAATTTTAAACATTAACAAATCTATATAATAATCATAACACGACTTACACGTTGATTTGATTAATTTTCTATATTAAGCTTATAATTATATTTATATTATTTACATTATTAAAAAATATGTTGTTATTGAATTTAACATTTATAGGTTGAGTATGACGTCTTTGTTTGATTTTATCTATATGAAAATTCAATCAGACATCTTTTCTTTATTCATAATGTTGTTTGTATTGTTCATTAAGTTCGCGACACGCGCGGTTAAACGTTTCTGTTTCATTACAGTAATGAATGTATATTGATTACTCACTTCCGGTCAGCATATTTAAATCGTGGATCCTAAAAGTACTTTAATTTGTCACGTTGATCTTGAGGTCGATGATGATTAAAAGTTTTTGAAGTACTTAAAATCTATCGGAAACATTGGCTTTATTTTATCTAAATTTTACTTTTTAATAATTATAATTGTGCGTTATTTTCATTTGACTCTTGATTTTTTTTATAGGCGACTACAAATTATTATGCTTCGAAGTAATCGCATTTAAATAATTATTCTTGAAAAAATTCGGATATTTTCCTCATTGTCACTGTCTCGAGGCTTCGCCATCTGGTTGCTCATGATTTCCTTAAAATTAAAATAAAAAAAAAAAACGGAGATTAATTCTACAAGTAATGGATACAGTTTCATCAACTTCTGAAATATCGATAGAAAGTCGATAGGATAGAATCGATAGGAAAACCTGTGAACAAAATATTAAATTCGTTAATTTTTAAGATTGTCATGATATATTATGAACAAAATAGAAATTGGTGGATTAAAGTAAAATTTTATTATAAATATTGTTGAATCATTAATAATTATTAAATAGATTTCGTTATAAGGAGATAGTTGGAGTATGTATTCACCAAATTATTTACTAAACGCAACTCATACAAAATAAAAAAAAAAAAAAAACAAATAAAAATAAAAATATCATGGATCCATTATTAAAATTATAGATGATATAAAAAATTGCTTATATTTTTAATACGATGCTTTATGCAATATGTATTTTTAAACAAAATCCATTTAATTATACAGTTAAAAGTATAGAATTTTTAATAAGAATATGGAATTATTTGCAAAATATATTTATTCGAACAGTAATTATACAAAATCATGAGTTCGTAGCTCTTTATAGATGGGCAGACAGGTACATATATTGATACAACCGCAACCACTTTATATTTGAATGTATTTTTGTTTAAAAAATGATGAAAAATAAATAAACAGAAGCGCAATAGAGGTGGCAAAATATTCATTTTACGTGGATAATAACATGTTTGTCAATAAATAATATTGTAAAAATTGGTGCAAAGTAAATGATGCTACGTGATAATAGCAAAGAATAAAGTACAATTTTTATTTCAAATTCAAAATCTCTTCTACAAATTTCAGTTAATCTTAATTGAAATGCAATGCTATGTTCTTCAATACTTTGTAGATTTTTTCAATCATGAATTTTCGCGTTTTATATATATATATATATATATATATATATATATATATATATATATTTGTTTATAACAAGATAAATTTTTTCATTTACAGATTTAATTAAATGTGCACTTTATATAATTATAACTGTGATGATAATTTTACATCATTGTTTTATTTAACTTTGTTATGTACAAATATTTCATATACCTAATTCCTTTTTTATAAATATTGATTCATTGAATAATTCTTTGTTTAGGAAGTTAATATTTACAGTTTAAAATGACAAATTTAAGCAAGGAATAAAATTACTATATTTAATATATTTCCTTATATTCCTCCGAATAATTCTCACTTTATTAAGAAATAACATATTGAATTATTAAACATATTAAATAAGAATATTAAATTAAGAATAGATTTATTATTGAAATTTTTTTTTAATTTCTACAAGGCTTTGAATATTCAACTATATATACTATATTTTTTTTCTTTAAATAAAAATGTAATATTGAATAATATAAACTTATTATGTCATTAATTATGACTATTTAAAAACTTTTCACATTTTGCCAGCCACGGCTTTTAAGAAAATATTGTAATTTAAACATTAGCACGAACGTCTCGTAATTAATATAATTATATTGAAAGAACATCTTCTTCGACGATGTTTCGATGATATTTATTTCTAAATAAAGGTATACTGATATTATTTTCTCGCTTTGCGTGTATTAGGGCGCAATATGCGTGGCATGATTATCCGTTTATTTAATTGGTCGGTCAGAACGTAAACTGGCGATGGCTGAGTTATCGGGAAGCCCATTGGTTTCGGTAAAATAAAAATCGGCTTTTGGCAACTTTGCGTCGTTTGCGGCGTGGCGGTAAACGCCAATGGATCCGCATTATGACAATTGCGAGACTGTGGCACGGTAAATGACGTATCCGTAAGGTCAATGAACTCTGGTGGCACGACGATGTCTAATTTTTGATGGAACTGTGTTTTCTGCTGCAATTTTGGCTTCTTTCGCTTATGCTGCACATCATGACTCGGCAGATTAGGTTGATCGTCTTTCGATCCTTCACTTACACAAACATCTGGTATTTTCGAGGGTAGGACGATGCAGTATTCACTACCTAAAATAAGAAGATAAGAATAAAAAATTAATGTATTGTTTAGAAATAACGTCGGTTTGTCTTGTGGCCCGTTAGAATTCAATATAAAAGTATAATATAGTTCGATAAACCGATTTCATTAGTATTAGTGTAGCAAGCAAACAATCTTCTTTCAATGATTCGCTAGAACTATGATGAACGAATTGGGGATGTAAATATATATATATATAGTTTATGCGGAGATCAATCATTACATGAAAATAAACCAATACATGTACAAATACATCCTGTTATTATATAAATTTTGTAATTACTTATTTCGATATATATTTCGATAAGGTCAATAAATTTAAATTCACTATATATAAAATATATTTAAACTTATTAACATTAGTTCGGTATCGAGTTAAACAAAAAATTACGCCATTAACTTAGAATTATAATAAATTACAAACAATCATCGTGATTTATATAATATTTGGAACAAAGTAATAACCAAAATATTGAGTAATTGAATGAAATATCTCAATATGATAAATAATTTATCTTTGATTTATATTTTTATATTATTCTATGAATACAATATAATAGTCGTAAATTATAATGCAATATTCATTTTAATAAATAATAGATGAGTGAGTATAGTATAATATGAGCAATAATTAAAAAAAAAAAAATTGCATTGATATAATACAAAATTTGAAATTGCTTCCAATATGATTGATAGACAATTGTCCCAGTACGATTACATGATACATGTTTTATATAAAAACAAAACAAAAAAACAAAAAAAAAAAAAAAAAAAAAAAAAAAAAAACAAAAAAAAACAACTCTTTACAATTCTATTCCAGCCATTTTTTTGGATAAACTAACAAAGTATTTGTTTCATAAAATCAATCGTTCGAATAATGAGTGTATACATCGAGTTGCCTTGTAATTTTAAAAATTATATAGCCACCAAGAATTTTATGACATTTTTAACTAAGGAAAAATAATAATGATACTGAAAGGTTACATAAAAAAATTATTTCTATATACTTTATTTTCACCTTCCTTTACTATTATTTACAATGTAAAAAAATATTTTGAGAACATATAATATAATAGTACGTTATATATTTTGTTATTAGCTTGAAAATATTATAAGTAATCGTAATATAATGAAAATAACATAGCTTAAAAGCTCCTTATACTTAATTTAACATCGGATTAAAAATATCTTTTTCTTAAATATTACTTTTCATTTTTTATTTTTTTTTTTTTATTAAAAGCGTAATGTCAACATTATCTTACAATTATGTACAGTGCACCGATAAAAACTAAAATTTATGTAAAATGTTGTTAAAAGTACTTTATATCTAATTTTAAAATATAAAGTATTTGCATGTTTTATCTAAGCCTATTAATTATATTTAATATCTTAATATAAGAATTGACGTGATTTCGTGATTTTTGGATACAACACATTGTATTTCACATTTGTAAAATGAAAATATCTAATGATACCTGATGTTCACATAAAACCAATTTGGAAACGATTTTTTCTATCAACAATTATTCTAAAGCTACTACAGTTTCGTTCAAGTACAATAAAAAGTCCGTGGTAGTTAATAATATAATATTGCTAAATTAATACAGGCTTTTGTAATTGCTAATTTGTATTATTTACTGTTAGTCGAACATATGAAATTTCAAAAAATATAATTTAATCGATATAAAAGTATAATATAATCGATCAAAATTTCGATCCTATGGATACATAAACTGTACTTGTTCGTTACGTTTTTGCATAATGAAATTTCAAATGCTCTAACGAAATTCCAATTGTTATTATTAATTTTTTTTCTTTTTTTCATTTTTCTCTTGTGTTCTATCTTAAAAAACGTAAATATATGTACTTTAAACTTAATATAATTTTTAATTAGCAGATTTTTATTTTTCTTTCTTTTTTTTTAATTAATAATTTGTAATGAGCATGTAGATGTATGACGCATCAAGAATTTTTTTTTTAGAATAGAGAAAATGTATCCCTTCAAAAGCTGATGGATTAATTTATTTTGCTTATGTGCTAATAATGGAACATTTTGTTTTTTTAAACTTTAAATCTAAAATAGTGCGAAAAAATTGCTAATCAACATAGTATATTTTACAAACAATAAGTAGAATATTTAACGAAAACAAAAATTTTACACCATTTTTATAAAAAACGTAATTAATAACATTATCCTATTTTCGATTATTTAAACGTATGAAAGACTGTAATTCTTATTATTAATTCTCAATTCTATCGACTAATTGACAATTATAATATGTAGATTAACATTAAAAATCTTCTTGTTATAAGCATTGTTGAATTTCACATCTATCAATAAATATTAAAAATAAGAAATAAACAAATTCGTTTTATTATTTAATTGGTAACTATATATAATTAAATTATATTAGATTTATCTGAGAGCAAATAGAAAATAAGAAATTATAGAATTTCAGAAACATTGGAAATTACAATGCAATGCACAAGCATATGTAATATTATTAAATGACTATGGGAAACTTCTACTATTAAAATACTAATCGTGATTGGCATCATTTGTATCTGATATTTACGCATAATAAGTACGATAAAAATTATAAACAAACTTTTTTATAATGAAACAATTTTTAATTTTTTCAGGAATGATAAGACCGTAGGGAACGGAATAGATTTTACATTGAATATATCGTTTCTATAAAAATTTCATTATTAATTTACTTCTATCTAATACTGCATTAAATTTACCGTTAATCTACAAAAATAGTATTTATACGTTATTCTCAAAATTAGAAACTTTATAGAAAAATTATTTATTGAATTTCTATTTTTATAAAATCGTGAATATATCTTATTGTTGCAACCTTATTATTGTTATTTTAGATACTTCGGTTAGTTTTACATGAAATGTAAATTATATACGTAGATTAATTCAATTACCTCTTCGTACACACAAAGTATATACAATCAATTCTTTCATTAATATTTAAAAGTTTAAATTAATATTTAAACCGCTTAATATGTTTCATCATTATTTAGATAAAAGCTATTATTATATCGTGTTATAAGTGTTAAATTCGTATTTATTACGATTGAAATTCTAACATGGCTGTTAGAAGATCCATATTTGATAAAGTAAAGCATTACTATTACACTCGGTACGTATTTATTTTTTATTTGGCGAACAAATGTTAATTTTTACAAATTTTTACTAATTTATTATATGTTGCATTTATTCAACCATTTTTTTAAAAATCAACAACGAAATAATTCCTTGAATTATTATTTTAAAAAATATGAATTTTAAAAATATGAGATTGTTGATGTGCATTCTTGAAATGTTTCTCGAAACGTAATAAAATGTTTATTATTACGTTTTGAAATTGAAGATATTTGACGTTTATATCGGATAATCTATGCACTAAATTGATAAGAATACAATGAAAAATAATTTTAACATAAATAATGACTCGAAGATATTTTGATATTTACTATATGAATTTAAAACGATTTGGACATGTTTTTAAGCTCTAACGAAACATTTCTATAATCTTATATTAAGAATTAAGTAACGTTTATTTAAAAAAAAAAAAGAACAAATATGTATGTTACGAATAATTTAAATATAACTAATAAGATTTATCATTATTATTTTTCTTTAAAAAAGATATCAATTTGTTTTATAAAAACAAAAAAAAACAAAAAAACTATAACGAAATTATGAATAATCCTTTGCTTATACTTAAGCGCAACAAACGAAGAGTATATTTGATTAAAAAAAAAAAAAAAACTCTTCTATATTAACGAAATATTCAATAATTTTTAAAAATTGAACGGATGAAATATTCGGAATATCTAGATAATTATGTGTGAATTACTTATTTAACTATTTTTCAATATGTCCGACAACCTATTTATTCTTTTGTATTATGCAACATAACGATATAACGCGTTGAAAAAAATATATTTTTTATGAGATTTTTATAAAATGATTGTATAGTAAATACGAAACAGAAATAAAAAAAAAAAAATAAAAAAAATAAAAATAACGCGCGCTCGAACACGCACACTAAAATATTTGTACATGATATAATGATGATAATGTTAATACCGTTCATATATATATATATATATATATATATATATATATATATATATATATATATATATATATATATATATATAACTAAGTACAGTTGAGCAAAGTCTTTATTAAATATGGACGCTTAATTTGTTAATAATACAGCCAGGAATAAACATAAGAGAATATGGAGAAGAATCAAAGGGGATTCTATGCTCGTTGTACTTATTAACCATCTTTTATTATATTTATTAACTTTCCCGAATAATAGTACTTATAACTTATAAATTATAAGAATTGTATTATCTAGTGGGTGAGAAAGCCCTAGAGAATAAATCATCGAACCGAATGCCATAACAGGCTTAATTAATGCCTATTTCCGACGGTTCTTTTGTCTTCAAATATTTTCAAAAATATCCGATTTCAGCACATAGATAATCATAAAGTTGCACATCCATGGACTTGGCCCATATTCAGAGCAAATTCTTATGCAGAAGGACGTCAATGACGTAAACCTGCTGACTAGGATGAAGTCTTCTCACATGCGTCCTGACGTTGGGCGAGTGCTTGGTCCTGTACTCGCAGTAGGGGCAGTTGAAACGTGGCTGTTGGCCGCACTGGAACTTTAGGTGGTTGTGCAAATTATTTTTACGCGTGAAACTCGTATTGCATCGGGGACACTGGAAGCGGCCGTCGCTTTGGGCATGTACGTCCTTGGGATGGGAGGGCAATTGTTGAGGCGCCGTCCCTGGAACATAATCAACGCGGATTTTCATTAGTGTTGGTGGCTTGGTCGTCTATGTATATTGAGCGACGGGGGGCGGGAGGATGATGTCACGTTGAGAGAATAGTCTCATTGGCATTGATAGATTCGTGTCTTTACTACGTTGTTGAAACACAATGATACAGACCTCTAATGCCATTTTCTTAGACTGATACTAATTATTCTTACATGTAATGACGTTTCTCTCTATTTTTTTTTTTTTTTTTTTTTTTTTTTTTTTTTTGATATATGGAAAAGATAAGATAAATTACAAGCGTGGAAATGGTACTGATGATGATAAATTAAGTTATCGTTTGTGTGTAGTCGCAGAGTTAATTCGACTTAATATGATTATTTAGTTATTTTCAACTTAATGTAACATATACAAATATTATTCATTATTAATCTTTGGAATTTTGGAATTTAATTTAATTGCAGAAATTTAAGTCCTGGATGGGCCGAGCAAGCACTTGTTCTAACTTTCTTCATTAAGCCAAGAATATACAATGTTAAACATCCATCTTCCATTGTAATTGAATATCTGCCGATGGACAGGCAGTACACGTACAAATAAACAATGGTCTTCTATCGTCGTAATCGTTGAATTCCTTGTGTGCGTCGCCTTATTATGCGTGCAATGCATTTCTCTGGCAGCTCGTACTCCTTAATAGCTCTAACTGTTTCAACTTTTTATCGACTTTGGAGAAGACATTATCATGCAACTTAACGAGTCACTCATTATCCATGAGCGGTGTAACGCCGATGAAACGACACTGCACTATAAATATTAGATTGGTTCGTTACCTTCGGATTTCCAAACATTAAATCCAGAATCTCGTATCGATCATTATTCTATGTTTAATACCGTGTTTAATGCAAATGTGACGATTAAACATTAATTGTGGCGAGTAGCGTAATGAGCAGCGAATTACAATAAAATATTGGGAAGATAAAAATGTTTAAGCCACCAATTCTTATTTTAATATTCAGTGAAAATTACAAAAATATCTTATTTTTATAACTTAATATATACTCGCCTATTACTATTATCATTATAATAACATATATTCAGAGTGCTTAGTTTGCATATTGAGTATATGTGTGTAAATTGCATATCTACTTCTTCCCATTTGCGATAAATCTGATTATATACTGAAACTTTCTCAATTTTGTCTTTTAAATTAAAATTTCATATTAAATTTGCATCACTGCATTGCCGTTAACATATTTTTAAATCATGACAAATTATGAAACACACTGAGAAAATATGTTCTTAATGTATGTACTCGTATATATTTTCATTTACATTTGCGGCATAATCACTGAAATATTTTGTTTTTCTATACTTAACAAAGTTTCCTTGTTTTATATTAATAATAATAATAATAATAATAATAATAATAATAATAATAATAATAATAATAATAATAATAATAATTGTAATAATTGATGAAAACGCGTCGTAAAATACTTGATGGGTGAATTATAGTAAAATGGTCGTAATATAATCTTCTTTAACAATAATAAACAAAAACAGCTGCTCAATTATGTTATTTTATTTAGTTAAAATAGATAGAGCTATTAATAATTGTTTTAATATGTGAAATATAATGAATAAAGTCAGTATCAATGTCATTATAGAATAAAATCAGTCGCTTGGATGAAAAACGATCGATAAATTATAATATAATTTATTTAAAAACATAAGGTTATTGATATACAAAATTCGGTATTCATAGTAGCAGTTTTAAAAAAATTTTAAATTCAATAAAATGTACGTAATATTTATTAAAATACCGTTTATCAGTACAGAAATTAAAATTCGTCATTAAAGTATATTACATTAGGGACATAATTTTATAATACTTTATTTATTTATTTATTTATTAAAAATTCCATTTCTTATATACAAAATGATAATTTATATTCAAGTACAAAAATTTTAATTTACTTAATCATTACATTCAGTACATTAAGCAATCTATTTATTGATTATATATTTATATATAAATATATATACATATATATATATATATATATATATATATATATATATATATATAAGGTAAATGGATTACATTTCAACAAGTCAGACTAGAATTGATTTTGGCACATCCGTGAGGCATAATTTAAAGCTGATTATATTTTACATTTCGTTGAGAGCAATTTCTTTCATTGATAATCATTAATGTACTTTTACCATTATTGTATAAAAATTTAAGATTCATTGATAAAGAAATACTCGTTTCGTTAAATTTAAAACAAAGAAAATTATTTCCATCTATTTGAAAAAAATTCTTTATTCATAAAACATTTATATTTCGTATGCTTATAATGTTTCGTATGTTTATTTATATAAATACTTTAATTTTGTTTTTTTTTTTCGTACTACTTCGGTTTTTTATTAGTTACTAAACTAAAAATGATTTCTTTTAAATTTAAATTAACTTCACCAAATAATTGTATAAATATTTCATTCAAATTTTAGCAGATTCGCAAGAATGTATGAGCACGTAAACACATGCATACCCGCGTGTATAAAACTTTCCACTAAAACATGGAAAATTATTGAGAGATAGATTAATCGAGAAAAATTATTTGTACAAATATGAAGTTTCGTATTTATTGATCAAGGACAGTTATGAGCTTTTAATTTAAAGCGAGATAAAAATTCTGGATAGCTTTATGTGTTTGATCGAAATAAATATTATCAAATACGAATTCTTAAGGGGAATCGACGATTCTGTTAAAAGAAATGCAGACCAATACTTTCTTATCGATACACACGCAACCTGACAGATCAACCATAAATCATCCCAATTGAAGCGAGTGTGTGCCAATAAATGGCCAATGACGACTCGGATAAAGTGTCTCTTTTGCAACAAAAAACATCGGCCGTGATAATGACGTATGACTTGATTGATACCCTGATGCATGCGGATAGCCCCAGTAGCGAGTTATTGTCCAGGAAGTTTGGATAACGAAGAGCAGTGGCGAACGTCCTTGGCCTTGGGAGCGCCGAGCTTCGGAGATGCTTTTGGTCGGTGGAGCGGGGCTGGACTCCTTCAGTTGAGGGGATCGAAGTCGAGGATGAGAGCTGTGCTCGGGCCGTGCAGGTGGGTCTTCTCGTGGTCGCGCAGATGGTGCCGGTGCTTGAAGCGCTTCTCGCAGTTGGAGCAGCGGAACCGCGGCCCGACACCGCACTCGAGCCTCAGGTGACGCAGGAGATTGCACTTGTGGGAGTAATGACGACCGCATCTCTGGCAGCCGTAAGGTGGCCCATCGCTCGAGAGAACGCTCGGCGCCATACGTCCTGGCCAACCTGAAACAGACCAAGGGTCGCCAAGATGTAGTTGCGCTCCGAGGTGCGAGTGCGTTTTAACGAGTCGCCCTCGGCCAAAACTTACCCTTCCAGTCCGCCTTTCGTGCTTGTATTGGGCGAGAGTTTTCATTCGTCAAGTGATGATGGCTAATAGGATTGGGCTTTTAATAATGCTAGTGGTATTGGTGGTAGGGATGCTGGGATTTTAGTGAATTAGGATACGAAGATTTTCATGGTGGGCGATGGGCCGAGGGTGCCTCGAAGCGACAAGGAGATGTATATCGTATCACGGCAGAAAAATTTTATTGTAACTCAGAGTTTAAGAAATCGCGAGCATTGATAAAAATTGTTATACTTACGTATTGTCCAATGATAAATTTATCGTGATTAGTGGGCGAAGGAAGGAGAGGACTGTACCATGTTTATAGATTTGTACTCTTTTTACCTGCTCGAATTGGAATTTTTTTTTTCTTTTTGCAGCATTTGATTTTTAATGTAATTTCAGTGTTGCGTAATATTTTTTTTTTTCTTTTTTTTTTTTTTTGTAATATAAGGTATTTTATTGAAAGAATTTTTACAAAGTAAATAACCTTACGCGATAATGCTTTTAATCATTAAGATATCTAAGCTAATTCATATAATTGCTGGAAATTAATTGAGTAATTAATTAATTCTAATTACAATTACGGCATTTTAATGTAATACGCAATACAATGTAAATGTATAAATTATCAAGTAATTAACGTGTAATTTTATAGAAAACAACAAATGGCAAATTTCAGTCTCTATTTTACTAGTAATCTTGACTAGTTTCTTACTCATTTCCTTACAAAATCCTAGATTTACAACGCATTTGTTTGCCAATGATTACTCGTAATGGTAACATTTTAAATGGTAATATTTAGGTTTCATCGATTTTCGTCGATAATAGAAATTCGTATAAAAATTATATATTATGAAAAAGTTATTTGAGCAATAACAATTTATATATCATCATCATTTAACCAATATACATACGTATATATATATATGTATATATATATATATATATATATATATATATATATATATATATATATATATATATGTATACATATGTAGGTGCAACACCTACGTACGTACGTGTATACATGTGTACACGCATAAGCGAATGCGTACGTAGAGAATTAAATGCTCGCGTGCGCGTACGTACGTAAATGCATTAGTGCGCGCGCGCTCATATCGCTGATTGTCTCATACTTGTACATTTGATATGTACGACAAATTTAAAGGTTTACTTCCTTTTTTAAAAGTTTAATATTTATAACAATTTATAACAGTTATGTACACATTTTACTTGTTAGTAAATAAATGCTCTCGTGACTTAATAGACAGCAAGATTATACTTGCTTGATTTAATCTTTCCATTAAAATCTATGCCAATTTGCAAACTTACATTTTACATTTGCAATTATGCTATGAAAATTATCGTTGTTACTTACGCTTAACCGTAAAGGATTCATTCAAAGTACTTCAATTGCGTAATTAATATAGAATATTAAGCTTTCTTATTATTACAATGTTTACTCTACTGCGGTCAGAAGAATAATGCGCATCTTCCTTACTAATTCAATAGTACTCGGTAATAAATTTTCCGATCTAATAATAATTAATTATTAGGATGCGCAATGTAAGTACACTTGTAAAATTCGTATCAACGATAATGGATTAAAAATAATAGTTTGTCTGATAATGAAGGAAGCGAGATATCATGTACCCGCGAGAGGACGAACGAGAGCTTAAGAGGAGCTCCGCCGCTATCAGACTGACCGAATCTACTTTGATAACCCCAGGACTAACCCTCTCACGAAACCCTCTTAAGGACTCCTATGGGGAATCTCAATTCACCAATAGGGAATGTGGCAGTAAAATATACAATAACTCAGCCGAATAAATATTCAAACCCGACTGAATGTTGATAAATATAGAAGGCGTCGCGAAAGGTTCTCGTAAGGACGATGAGAAATAATTGGGATTATGACTTCTGGTGGGTCCTCATGTGCAATACGAGGTTGTGCTTGTGCTTGGACCTCTTGTGGCAGACGGGACACTCGAATTGCGGCTCGACCCCGCACTCGAACCTTATGTGACGGTTGAGCGAGTGCGGGCGGCTGTAGGCGTTGCCACATCGGGGACAGAAGTAACCCGGACTATCGCTCGTGGACGCCAGCCTTCGTGGCCTGTTTCTCTCCTCCTGCGGACGCTCCTGATCGTCGCTGGGCTGAGCCGCGGACGAGCCGATCTCCTTCTCGGCCAGGAGTCGCAGATAGAGCGACTGATACTGATAATAGCGATCGATCACGGTAGAACCGCGCGCACTTGACTCTAGAACATAAGACAGAGGGAGACATGTCGTAAGGGCTGGAGCTTTCTACCTTTGGTACCTTTTGCCGAACGAGGATAACTGGTTGATTGTCTCGGTTATAATTGGTTTATACACATAATCGAGAGCTCGTCGCGAGACTAGGCAGTTCTGTTTTAGCGACTTGTTTTTTTTTTTTTTTTTTTTTTTTTTTGTTGGCCTTGTTAACTTTTTATACTATACCATACTTCAGACAGACAGATAGACAGACAGACAGACATAGAGAAGAGAGATAGATATATCCGAGGATGTATTTAAACTACCCTACGGATTATTATTCCGCGTACTTTATCGGCTATTTTCGTTCCGATTGGCCTTTCACCATCTAATGCTAATTGCTCTTTATTATTTTCTTTATCTTAGCAATGTTAACATTGAATTGCCAGCATAAATACGAAATAAAAAGTCGGTAAAACAGCACTTACATGTTTCCCATATTTTTTGAGCAAAAGAGAAAAATTGTTGACTGTTGAATTTACAAATTAAAAGCAAATTTTATGCTCGAGTAAATATATAACGACAAGGTTTTGCAATTATGCTTTATTATATTATAAAAAACATTTTGCAAACAAATATTAACATGTCGAAAGCAATATATGTAGCGACATTATTTCTTACACAAAAGAAGGCTGCTTTAGACAAGTTTGATTATAAGTAAGCTCATTTATATATTGCCAAGAGCAAAGTAATAACAAAAAAATCTTCACTGGTCGCAATTGATTCTAAATTATCTCAAAAAATATTTGGAGCTTGAGTCAGCACATAAAATGACGAGGTACGGACGAACACAAACAAGCTTCTTGACACACGTTTACCAGTCACCAAAAAGCCACCACGAGCCCAGGTCTTATCACTTTCTTATCGCTTTACACAATTCATTTCATACATTTTATTTAATTATTCTCTATTGCATTGTTATAACACGTACATTGCCTTTACATACGTATACTGTAATTATTACATTTATAATAATTTATGCAAATCGATTGTGAATTGTGATACGGTTGTTTTTAAACATAAAATATCTTGTATAATTCACTACACTTACGATAAACATGACATGTACAAGCTAAAGTAGAATGAAAAATGAAAATGAATTACCCACGATTACAATTCTTCGGTTACATTCTCACTTATTCTTAACGACTTCTCATATTACCCTGGATTACAAATAATATGTATGTAAATAACTGAAAATTATATGTGACAAGGTACGTCTAGGGTTCAAACTGCCTAAACGCAAGCATCTTTATTTATTAATAAATACAATATTTTCAGCTGTTAAGGAATATTAATTTCTTACAATGTGCCTCGTTACAACAACCAATTAACATTCTGAAAAGAAAAAAGTACTTAATAAATAGGAGAATAAAAATATGTTTACTCAAAGATTTAAGAAATATTTTTGCGGTCATTCTTAAGACAATCTTTTCTTCCTAGAACACTACTCTTCGTAGTCAATAATTTTATTCATCATTAAAGAATAAAGAAACATACAGACTTACATACACACGCGCGCGCGCGCGCACGCACACACACACACACACACACACACACACACACACACACATACATATATATATATATATATATATATATATATATTAACAATTTGCTTTATAAATACTGCTCTTGAAATTATTGTATCTCAAGTTTAGACCAAATGCAGCAATATATATAACTTTTTTCATCAATTCTCATCCGAAATCCAGGCACTTTATTACTCTCTCTCTAATCAATCAAAATTTTTTACCATATTTGCCCTCATATATATATATATATATATTGGAGGATATAAATGTTGCTTGGAGCATGAGCATAATTTCTAATTTCTAGCTGTCCATGTCAAGTGCATTCACAATATTAACGTGTCTGAAAGAAAAATGTCAAAATATCAGAAAAAAAACAATCGATAAAGTAAAGTAAAAATGACAGAGAGAGAGAGAGATAGAGAGAGAGAGAGAGAGAGAGAGAGAAAGAGAAAGAGAAAGAAAGAGTAATTAATTTGGAGGTTTGGAATGTTTAATAAAGAAAAATATAACGACAGCGTCGTTTGAACAGTCTATGTTTATTAATTTAAAACAAAAGTTTTTCACTCTATATTTTAAACATTTATTTATAATATACAAAGTAAAATAAAAGTTTCCTTTGAATATAAAAAATAATAATAGCAATTTTTATTATCTTTAAAATTTTTTAAAATAGACAAATAGTACCTATATTTTTGTCATTCGAAATTACTTTTTCATTAAAGTTTTTCAGATATAACATGTTCAGTTATTGCGATAAAGAAGGTTAATCGATGGTTTCATTTTTATTTATTTAGTTGCTCAGAAACGTATAAACTATTCATCTTCATTTATCGTATCATAATATCAGCAAGTACAGTTACATGTATTATACGCTTATTAAAGTAACGTTGGTATTATTAACATTATAAATAATTTTCTTAAAATGTGTAGGTTATATTTTTACATTATAAATTTTACTACTAAAATTAAAGAAAATAAATTCTATATGTAACTTCTAATCAATTAAGCTGAAACTAATGTCTCTGTTTTATTTGTTAATAAAACTGCTCATTTCTTTCATATAAAATATACATAATTTTATAATTGTTGAATTTAATTAAAAATACACTTAATTAGAATTACTTATTTAATTATAAATATATTTACGTGTATAATTAACTATAACTATATATTTATTTATAAGTTTATAGTGTTTTTCTATAATGGTTTGTACAAAAAAAAAAAAAAAAAAAAAAAAAAAAAAAAAACATGTAAATCAGTCCCTCAATGAAATGAGTTCTTAAGAATAATGTTGAAGTAAAAAAATTCAAACATTTTTCAAAATAAATATTTCATATAAAAATCATATAAGTATTCTATTACCCTGCTTTAAGCATACAATTGCAATCTTTCAATGTGAATACTGTTTTATTAGCAAGTGACATTGCAAATGCATTTGTAGTTTATCCTATGACAAAACAATTTAAGTCTTCTTTTATACAATAGCAATTTGTATGTATTTTCGGAACTTTTATATATATATTTTTATATATATATATATATATATATAATAAAAAAAAAAAAAAAAATCCGAAAATACATACAAATTGCTATTGGAATGTGTAATAAAATATATATAAATATATTATATCACAATTATATAAATACATTATTTATAAGAAAATGATAATCGATCTCTGTATGATATTCACAACACTTAAATCGATGTCTTTCGGCTAATATTTACATTTTACATATTCTCTCGAAATTAGTAGGGTGAATCAAGAATTTTAAGCATAAACAATTAATTTACATTTTTATACAATATATTCTACTTTATACGTTTAGATTAAACACCTTAAAAAGCCATAAAGTGCACACTTTTAAATATAACACGTGATTTAAAAAAAAAGAAATACATTCATTTCTATAATTTGAATTTTTTATTCTTTAAATTTATTCTTTAAATTGTAACTTGTACTCTCATACCTTCCAGTTTGTGTTTTCCATCCTTTTTTTTCCCCCTAATAACCTGCCAGTAGGAGATAAATTAAAATTCATATTTATTTCTTGTAACTTAAATATGTAGGTTTAATTTCTTGAAAAGATGACCGTATGGTCACTCACATGCAGCTTCCAACATCCCATTTTTCTTTAAGTCCACAGATCTGGCAAATTTCTAAATGCACATGGCGTATTAGAAGAAAACCAATTTTTTACCAATCCGCTTCAACCGTAGGAATTTTCGTTGCCGCTACTTTGTCCACCCAATTCAGTGATTCTGTGCTGCGACACAATATGATTCTTCATCTCGTATCTGTACTTATACTTCCGATCGCACATGTTACAAGCGAACTTTTTCGCTTTATTACCACATTCGACTCGCTGATGACGTCTCAAACTATCCAGCCACTTGTACTTTTTGCCACAATTCAGGCATTCGTGCTGTTGGGACGAAATTTGCTGCTGCTGCTGCTGCTGCTGCTGCTGTTGTTGTTGTTGTTGTTGTTGTTGTTGCTGTTGCTGAGGTTGCTGCTGCTGCTGATGCTGATGCTGCTGTTGCTGCTGCTGTTGCTGCTGATGATGATGCTGCTGCTGCTGCTGGGTCTGATTGCCCAGGAACTGGCCTTCCGATGACTCGAAGGGTAGCCGATGATAATCCGGAGCGGACTTCGAGCTACCGACGAGCCCGAGAGTCTCGTTCTTCAGCTCTTGCAGCGACCATAGCGGATTGTACGAGTCAAATAGTAAGGAGGACGACGACGAAGTCCCTGTGAAAAAAGAAGCAAACGAGTTGTTCGGTTAATTTGGGGAATGAGAGGTTCGTGAGAGAGTTTTGAATAGTTTTAGCCAGGCGCCTGTCCATTTCCGAATAAATTAAACTATTTAAGTCTCGAGGAAATCAATAATAATTCTTATAAGAACAAACCAAACAAAAAAAAAAAAAGAAAAAAAAAACCCCCAAAAAAACTAAAAAAAAAAAATAATAACAAACAAAACAAAATAAAGAGGACAAGAAGAAAAAAATGAAGGCAAAGAAAAACCGAATACGAAATAATAAATAAATATTTAATAGTAAATATTTAATACTGATACTCTAGTTTGAAGGATTTTTCTATTTAAATATTAAGCCTTTGAACAATCGGTTTTCCATATTCTTTATTCTAATACGACTGCTTAATTTACCAACAACCATAATATTATAATAAAAATAATAATATTCGAAAACTATATTTATAACTGTGCTTCGTCATAGGATTTTTCTTCTGAAATATTGAATGACAATTGTCCTAAACAATCGAGAATGGAGCTCTGATTTCCTCGATTAAAGCATTTCTACATTATAATTTCTCTAATACAATTTGTTATTTCTAAAATAAATATTGTCAATAATAATTATTACACACTATGTTAAAAAATTGTTTAATGTGTTTACGTAAGTTTTATATGAGAATTATTGTAATAAAACTTGTATTTACTTTGAAATAAAATAAAATCATAAATAATATCGTGCGCGCATGTGTGTGCGCGTGTGCGTGTGTGTGTGCGTGTGCGTGTGTTACCGACATTATATACAAATATATTTAAAAATAAATATATGGACTCCATAATAATTAATAATATTCTTAACTCTAGTTATTATTAAATACATTATTAGTAATTTTAATACAACAATACCATTTTAATACGATATAATAAGAATGTGAAAATTATTTTTTATTGGATTGCAGGATGTAAGAAGGAATTCAATATATAATAATAATAAAAGTAAATATAATGTAAGAATCCAAAATACATCGTTTTATGAGAATTTATTTGTCCTGTCGAAAGAGTAATGATGTTATATTATATGTACATTTTCTTAGAAAACATTCGAGGTTTTTCTATGAATTTTAAAGTCACAAAACTAATCGTACATGATACAATAAAAGTTAAAATTGTTTTCAATGATTACACGTATATTATACTGACATAAAAAACAATTTATTTATTTAAATCTAACATATTTTATTTATATTATTCAATTTGTAAGCTTACCAGAAATAGAAAATTCTAATAATTACGGGAATTAAAAATTAGAAATCTTATTTTATTAATATCACTATAGTTATATATATATATATATATATATATATATATATATATATATATATATATTTTTTATTAAAGACTTTTTTGTGTTTACAAAGCATATTTTTAAAAATCAACAAATAATACTATCCAAACACTTATTTTGCATCGCCTAAAGTAACAATAAATAGAAATTATGCATTCATACATGGAAATAAGAAGTGTATCTATTCTAACATATATGACATCTCAAAATAATTATAATTCTTAGATTTATTTGGGTTTGTTTATACAATAAACATATAATAAATATATAATATACATTGAATTGCAAAATCATACAGGACAGCGGGTAATAAGACTTATGATTAAAGGACTGATGATTGCACTGAAGGAATTGCATTGGATCTCGAAGAACCTGATTTGTAGTTTAATTGCTGGGCTTATCGCGAAAGTGTTGCTCACGGTGCAGCATCATGACGGAATGCGTGGGGAACTCCTCGTCGCAGATACCGCAAGTAGCGATTCTGGTACCCGGGCAGCTGGCGCGCTTGTGCCGGTTGAGGCTCGTCCTGCTGAGGTAGACCTTCTTGCAGCTGAAGCAAGGGAAGCGGGAGACGGGGTTCAGATTGCGATAGTCATCCAGATGGGTGCAGTTAACGATGTGCTTGTTGAAGGATCCGGTGTACCTTATGATGCAGCCGCAGGACAGGCGTGGGTACTTTACCTGGGAAAACTTGGCCTCGCTGGTCATTGGCTCGTAATAGCCGAGGTCGGATATCGTGAGGCAGCCCTGGATGTCTAGGGCGTCACGAGGCTCCGAGCCGCTCTCCTCCGAATCTGCAACAAAGAAAGTTCCTCTGGTTGGTGGAAGTTCGATAGTATCGCTCTGCACTGAGACAATTTGCAATATTTCAGTCCATTTTAATTGTGGTGCTTGGCATTGTGAATTATACGTGTATAATAAACAATTCGAGTAATTTGATGTCATTCGGGACTCTCAAAATGATTGGCAATTTGTTTATAAAAGTTGTCACATTACATCCCACTCGCTGCATAATAAAATAGTTTATAAAAATAATGTTAATATTGTAAAATGTGTGCCTTATGTATGTATTAAATGCGTCAGTGTTTTTTGTTTTGTTTGTTTCGTTACGTCTTGTTTTTGTTTTTTATTTTCTTCTTCTTCTATAATCAATAATTGCTCTTTGCATTCTGGATACTGCGATAATTCATGATAATAATATTTGAAAAAATTTCTACATAAATACACAAATTCTAGATAAAATCTTATGCAATTGATAAAATTTCCATTAAAAGAAATGAAAAATAACATTCCTCGTTACCAAGGATAACCGAATTTTGTCTTCTTTTAAATGCCTATATGTACCAATGAATAGATAAAAATGCATAATAAACAAAAAACAAATTAACGTATAAATTAAATCATAATTTGTGGGTTTAGTCAGTCAGCTCGCTAATAATCTCCTTGATCGTGTCATACTTACAAGTTGATTAATGTCGCTAGCAGCGCCTGGAGGAAATTAATTTTTAACTACGATAGCTTTCATTAAGAAGAAATTTATTTTTAAAATACAAATGACATGTGATTAGGACACTTATAAATTAAATATAATATTAAGAAGATGCGTCGGAAATGTCGTGGTGTAATATAATTAATCCACTGGACAACTCAATCTTGAAAGTTCATCAGCACTTGATGTAATAAACATATTTACTTATAATACATTTATTTTCATTATTCTATCTGATATATAGACAACACTTAAATCTAACCAAATTTCCAACATTATTTCATAACTTTTTGCGTTTACAGTAAATCCTGAATGCAAATCGATGGACAATAAATAGTAAAATATTTTTTAGCGTACAATTATTTTCTTTGTAATTTTGGCAAATTTTTATCAATTTGCTCAAGGCATTGTGAACCTCGCTTAAGCCGAGACAAAAATTTCTTACTACGAATTGAATTTAATACAAGCAGTCGGAAACAACGATACTTATTTTAATTAGCATATCAATAAATGTAACTATATTTGGTAATGCAATTAAACTAATATTTTGAACGGCCTATTAATCTTCTATAATTTATTGTCGATAATATTAATAATAATAATAATAATAATAATAATAATAATAGATAGATAGATAGATAGATAGATAGATAGATAGATAGTAGATAGATAGAGATAGATAGATAGATAGATAGATAGATAGATAGATAGATAGATAGATAGATAGACAGATATTACAAAATGCTTAAAATATACGATTTTTCAGGTTTACTTCAAGCAGTTGAATAAGAATTGTAAAACACTTAATACAATTAAACAGAACAAGTCAATAAATCAGCAAATCGCTAAATTTACTTAATTCAACAGCTTATTGTTATGTTCTTATCAATTCCAAAATTTGTACAAAAATATTATTTTAATTTTTATAATTTTAAACAAAATATACGATTTAATTAAAAAAAATTAAATGCTTTTCGTACAATTTAAAAAAATATGTTTCCATTTTATTTGTATTAATAATTCACACATATTTTTTACAATAATATTTTTGTTTTATATAATTATTTAACCACTACATACTTAGGTAATAAACAATCATTTTTATAGTTCACTTGATATTGGACAGTTTTATAGTTTTCAAAACAGATTATACATATGCAATTGATAGTCAATACTTTTGTCACATAATGCATACATAAATTTTTATTTATACATCAGTTTTTACTATCGTCAAATATTATTCAATAGCTACGACATTAAATAAGTATCCCATTACATTACAATTTAACTTAACATAATAATGAAACACCATATTTAATTGGATGAAAAGTATTATCATCGGCTTACGATAAAATATAAAAAGTTCATTTATTAGTTAGTACATGCACTTTCATAATTTTATGTTAAAAAAGCACGACTGCTTTTATGGCACATAAAATAATAAAAAATTATTTTAGTAATTATTTAATAGTATACAAATTTCATTGTTCCAGTATGAAAAATGAAGTTCGAATATTATTATATCTAACTATATAATTAAACATCAATGTCGCCATTTATTCTCGTTAAATTGTCATTAATTGTATCGATGGAATTGACTTACGAGGAAAATAAAAAAAACTTTGCGGTATTAAACACGTTGAGGGCTGGAAAGTGAGACTGGAAGTTTTTGTTTGCAAAATACGGAATTTTAATTAGTAAAAAGTTTTGAGCAAATAATTTCATTTCCAATAAGCTTCCTATGATAATTGCAATAAATAACGAATCATAAAAATGAAACATTTTATATTTTCCTATTATTGGCAACGCTTGCTATCTCATCTATTATTACCCAATATTTTCACTGAGATCCAAATTATTAAAAATTTTCACATCCACTCGCTTACAATGTTCAATGTATTAAAAAGGATTTTATGCTTAAAATAATTTATTACTTCACTATTTACGAAAATAGTGAATATAATGAATATAATGAAATAAAATTTAAAAAAAAAAAAAAAAAAAAAAAAAAAAAATTGCTGCTACAAAATGATACTAAATAGGGTGATATTTTAATTTGATTTATCTTAATACTGTCACTTTATTGTTTCTTTCATTTTTCTTTTATCAGTAAGCTTGACAAGTAGTTTTATATCAATTTAACATTTTATCATTAATGTAACACATTGTTTTCGTAATCCCGTTGGTGCCATTATAAAATAAACAAAATTGATCGATAATAAATTTAATGGTTAAGTCAGACAAATTTTGTTTTAGAAGGAGATTTTTAATAGAGTAAACACGAAATACCAAGTAAACATTACAAAGTGTCACAAATGATCTTTTAAAGTAAGTAATTTTCTCCTTTCTTTTATTTTTGAAACGAATGAAAAATTTCAAATAGTTCGAAATAAATTGATTATTGCAAAAAGTTAAATTAATACATTTTGCAAAATATATTCCGGTACTGGTGACTGTATTATTTCATACTCGATTCTTTCATTCTTTATAACAATATGCATTTTAATTTGTTATTTGTACAATAGTTGTGAAGTAAAAGAAATTGATAAGGAAAAATTTATTATCACAACTTCAATACACTACCATAACTGCAGTCTAATTTTTCTTTATTTAAATTGTTTGTAATATGTCTCTTTGTTCTAATATTACAAAAATAACATCTTGAATTTCTTTTAGTTTGAGAAGAATATATGTACTAACGCACTATTAGCTCACGTTCAATTATTTTTATCAGCATCAGCTTATAGTTCTAATTTTTAATTATTTAAAATTATGTATATAATCTATAAACTCGACATTGTGTAATTTCAAAAGTCGTTGCAATTTACTAATTGAAAATTCGCACAGTTAATCAATTATTAAAACTGATAATTGATGGAAAATCCGAATACGTGATACATGAATAGGCTTTTTGCAATGGAGAAGTTATTAAAGAAAAAAAAGAATTATTGCGAGAAATGTAATAAATATCGCAATATTTCGAATAGAAATTCAAAATAATGCTACATTAATAAAAATGTATTGTTAATTAAGTGAATGTTAATAGCGTGATGCTTTGCTTTCTTTTGGCTAAATTTTTCTTCTTTTTTTTTTTTTTAAATTTAGACAAAACTGCCTTTGTACTGGTAACTGCATTTGTAGTATCCTTCAAGAAAATGCAAACACCCTAAGATGTAGAAACTGTCTTTGTTTGATGATTTGTTAAATAATTAATGATATAATAAGGTTTACACGTGGCATCAGGACTTCAAAGCCTACGAAATGAAAATAGATAATTATTAAGTAATCTACAGTCACTTTCGAGTTGAATTATTGTTTAAAGCTTCGGGGCAACACTCGATATTTAACAAAATAGTTTGTTTTTCTTATTACGATTTTCATTTATATTTATCTATTAAGTTTTTTTATTTATTTATTTTTGTTTTTGTTTTTTTTTTTTTTTTTTTAACGTCGCGAGAAGATATTGAACTGACTGTGTTGCAATACTTTCACGACACATATATACATATATATATATATATATATATATATATATATATATATATATATATAATCGGTGTTCAATCATTCGCCACCGTATCATAGTAGTAAAAAATTTATAATAAACACTCGAACAACAATAATTATATTAGCATTAATATATTTCAAGAAAATGAATAGTTCCATGATTTCGCAACAACTGTCATCTTACGAATCGAGATATTAGTTAAAGATTGTAGGCAAATATCCATTACCATTAGTCGTATAACACGGGTAAAGGGATAAAAAAAGAAAAGAAAAAAGAAAAAAGAAATATCAAGAGCAGAAATGTAAATGCTTACCCTTCGCGCTTACCAAAATATAGATTTACCCTTTGGATGGTATTAAAAGTTGTTGTATCTACCTCGGCTAAAGTTTCCCAATAATCTTGCAAATTCTTTCTTTATGTGGTTAAAGAATTTTTTTTATACAATATATTCTATTATATCGTTAAGAGGCTTTTATCTTTATTCTTTATCAGTAAGTACGATTGATTAATGATGAGTGAGCATTTAGCTTTATATAGCTGCTTAAAATCCTTACAAGTCCCTTTAAAATTTAGGTTGTAATTTTTTTTTTTTAATTTTTTATTTTTTTTTTTTTTTATTTTTTTTTTATTTTTTTTATTGGTCCTTCGTTATAACAATAAACATCTTTTCACGATAGTACCGTCTATGGAGTAGATACGCGAAATGCGTTCTTCCAACGGTCAATATTGTAAAATTCTGCATAGGTTGAATAAATTTTTAGAGCGCGGCCATTGTATGTATCGGTTGTATAATAAATCCACGAATTTTCTCAACGCCCGAACCGAATGATTTTCGACTTTCATGCCTACGTAACGCGCCTGTGGAGTATTGTGAGGGGGGAAAAAAAACGGTGAATAAAATGCAGAAATAGAATGAATCGCGCGAATAGAGTCGTAAATTAATAAGAGTGTAAGAACATGTATTGGTGCGACGCTCGCGTCATAAATGTGAAATGAACATTTTTCCTACGGTCAATAAGAGAATGCATGCAGTATAGAAGTGAAATGATAATGTCACAACGAAACGACATCCTGGGCAACTTGAACCGAGGCCTCGCGTTAAGCATCCCCGGCTATTTAAATCGGCCGATCGATCGTTATTCGATGGTCGTGAAAGCTCGGTTCAAGTAATCCAAAGTGCGAGCGTTGATCCAACGTCCGTCGCTCACGTTGCCTCGTCCTGCTGCTCCTGTGCATCGGCACGAGGGCGTCGACCTCGTCGCCGACGCGCCTTTCCTCACGTTGGCGCCGGCGACATTTTCATCCTCTGCTGGCGCTGCTGCCTCTGCTTCTGCTGCTGTTTTCGGCGCTGCTGTTGCCGCTGCTCCAGCTGAAATTCGCTCTTTACCGTGTTCCTGCAGTAGAGCTTCTCGTGGCGGCGCAAGCTGTCGGTGCGCGAGAACTCCTTGGTGCAGCGAGCGCAGTAGAGCCGCCGCTGGACGCTCACCCGGGGAGATTTGACGCAAGTGAGGGAGGTCGGCAGTAGATTATCCTGCCAGAGCTCGCTGCTCTCCGGCGGCGTCGGCAGGTAGAAGTTATTCATATCGATCTCGAGGAACTGCTCGGGGACCATAGGATCTACGAGCTCCGCCTCGACGGACTGCTGGTGCTGCTGATGCTGATGCTGATGCTGATGCTGGTGGTGGTGATGGTGCTGCTGCTGCTGATGCTGCTGCTGGTGATGGTGGTGATGGTGCTCGACGTTGTCCTCGTCGGTGACGTCCGCGAGCCAGACGCTCGTCAACATCGCGTCTTCTGCAAGAAGGAGAGGCGTGGTGTCAGTGTTGCTTGCCGTGACTCGAGCGAGATACGCGCGACTGCAGCGTGGCCAAACGACTCTCTCACACACACACACGCGCACACACACGCACGCACACATACTCTCTCTCTCTTTCACTCTCTCACCTCGAATTCTTTGGAGCAAATTTATTAAGCTTTTACACTTCGAGCCGTAGGCTTTCGATTTTCCGAGCTCCCTACTCACTCTTACCCTGCAGAATCAACTATTCGTTGGCCAGAAATGGGCTAATGAGCTGGAACTTTGTTCTTTACCGTTAGTATGTATTCAATGGCAATAATGACAATTCTCGGGCATCGATAATTTAATTAAGACAAGCGACTGGTAAGCGAGTACACAAAAAAAGAAAAGAAAAGAAAAGAAAAGAAAAAACGTTTGCCAAAGAGACATTTTAGATAAGTTGTAGCTCTACCGTCGGTACGAAAAATCAGTAATATCAGCCGATTATTGTACGATAAAATAGTAACGAGCGTTGTTGTGAGAAAGTAAGAGAGAGAATTTTGCGCGAAAGCCTTTAGATAAGTTAAGTAGTATTTTCAAATCAGAATTTGAATTTGATTGAACTTTACTCCAAAGAATGTCGAGATCGTTGTGCTATGTAACATTTTTTATACTGTTTATTTATTTATTTCATTTTCTTTTTCTTTTTTATAAAACAAACTACCAATTATTTCAAACAAGCAAAGTGAATTTTAGCTTTCGTTTCCTTTTATTGTATCAGTGAGTTAATAAACAATCTAAAGGTAATATTAGTTCGATGGGATGGTGAGTTCATTACCTAAAATGTAATACAAAGATTGTTTGAATACTGGAGTTTGAATACAGAGTATAACTTATAAAATTAATTGGGAAAATTGTAAAGGCAGATGATTATTATAATGGAAAGTAAAATAATGTTGATGAAAATCAATTATAATATTTTCTGCTTTAAATCATTCTTATATTTAATTCTTTTACACTTATATCCGTAACACCTTATATAATTATATAAGAAGTGAATTACCATTATTAATTAAAGTAAACACGATTATTCTTATTGGTATAGTTATTCCAATATTTTTAATGTCCTGTTTATCTGTCGTATACTTTACCAGAAACGCATACTGCGAGTTTTTATAATAATGACAAAACTTCTCAAATATCTTAGTTTACATAAATATGTTAACGTTAGAATAGATACTGTGAGCCGAAATTTTATTCTCAAAGGTTAAATATCGAAACTTTGACGTAACGTTGGGTGTTCAATTTTTTTGCAAATCCTCAGAATTACAAAAATTCATTGGGATAGTAATTCGTTTGATGAAACGGCATTTTCAGCCGTACAATCGAATTCATTGGAAATGCCTATTATCATAGTAAAGGAAATCCTTATTTGACGAGTCGAATGAAATATCATTAAGAATATTTGAGTTTCTTGCCTGGCCGTTCTTAGACATCTGAAACAAAATTTGAATCATAAGATTAAGCAAACGATAAATTTTAATGATAAAGTTAAAAGTTAAAGCAGTAAATATAATATCTTTGAATTGCTCCACATTATGTATTAAGAATGTATGTGTAGTCGATTGTTGCAGCGCCTCGTTCACATGAAATTCACATGAAAGTACTTTTGAAATATTACACATATATGTTTATAGTTTCATTATACGGTATATTAAAACAATATCATGCTTAAAGATTTTTTTTATTCAGCTTATTTAAATTGCAATACAATGTTTCGTTCTCATAAATGCGAGCAAAATAGGTTTTATTTAATTACAATATAGACACTTAAAAACATTATTAATATTAAATTTTTGTATAAATTTATAAAATACAATAAACTTTTGGTTTATCATATTCAAATTTTCTTTAGCTTTAGCTCCCTATAACAATTTATATTACATTATTAATTAAGCCATAAATTTGTACATAATTATTTCTATATTCATCACTACGTGAATTCATTTAAATTGAGAAAATATATTTGATTTGTTTAGTTACTTGCTAATGCTCTATAAATAAATCATACACATCGTAGCCTATTATTATTTTTAATAAATTAAGTCAATGAAAACATAGGTGTTATTAATCTACTAATAAATGTTTTTCCATTTTTATTTGCAGCTAATATTTTCTATATTATATTAATTTTATACCATAAAGCAATGTATTATATTTGAATATTGAACGACATATATATATATATATATATCATTATAAACTGTAAATTAATTCAATTTATGTCATGATTAAATGACTTATGAAGTTTATCTATTCCTATGTCTATAGCAAATACTTTTAATAATACAATAAATTACTATAACACGAATAAATTAGATAAATTATTTGACAATATCTTTTTATCATTATTATTTATTTTTGTACTACTGTATATACGTGATATCGGTTAATAACTAAAAACGAATGAGTTTTGCTATAAAGTATCGGTGGCTTTAGTTTTTTTTTTTTTTTTTTTTTTTTTTTTTTTTTTTTTTTTTTTTTTTTTTTTTTTTTAAAAATTTTTTTTTTTTTTTTTTTTTTGTAAAGAACTCATATTTTCATTTCATTGTGTTTCAACAATGAAAAATCCATAATATAATGAATTTTAACACAAAAATTGCAAAGAGCGCAAGTAATGCGATATTAATATTCACGTATGAATAATGAATTACCATTATTATTAAAGTAACATAAATATTTAATATATTCAATATACTTGTAATTTTAAAATATTTATATTCTTTAGGTAACAAGAAATTTTTAATTCTAGCGAATCTTCATTAAATAACGAAATTCATTATCAATAATAAAAATATAAAAAAAATATTTTGGCAACTAGACTGAATTTTTACTCATAAATATTCAACTTACTTTCAGATGAGTACAAAAAGCGTCTGTTTTCGTTGTTTATCCGACTTTTATAAGATCGTATTGTTATAATTTTAAGGGAATTATTGATTTGCCCGTTTCCTTATGAATAATCTTCTTTATAGAACGTAGTTGAACGTCGTGGGTCCGGGACGTACAACGTTCGAATAAATGGAATTGTGATTTTGAAACGAACAATACAAAACTACAAAACCTAGAGATAAATATAGAGGAATAAATATTTTTCGCTATCTATGAGAAAGAAATCATGTCTCCATATAAAAATATTAGCGTGTCCCAATTACAACGGTGGAATTAATTAATTTTGACTCGTACTTTTGCGCTTTTCGTACTTCTTGTGATCAACGAAGCTCGGTCGTTCCCGTGCACGAATGTCCATTTTCTTCTGGTTTTTCGAAATTACGCATATAATCGATAAATTTTTCTTCGGCTTGCTATTTTAGTATTGGTTCCAAAAAAAGAAAAAAAAGAAAAAAAAAGTCATTATTTAACCTACAGCTTAAAATAATAATTGTTAAATGTTTAAATCCATATGATTTCCGTATATTAACTCTTACAACGATTACTTCTACCTCATAAAAGAATAATATATCCTCTATTGACAATTTAAGTATGATTAGAAATTCAATGGTAAACGCGAATGTATCTTTTTCTGATAATTGTGTGCATTGCTAATTAGGATCAATTGCAAATACATAAATAGGAAATTTTGCATAAATATTGCACTTGCAATGATTTCAATAAACCGATTCGTATATTCATCTGCCGATACTAAATATCAATAATTAACGGAGGTGCGCGGTACACGGCCAAAAGGTAATGAAAATCCTCTGTTAGTCGCAAATGTATTTAAGGGTTAACGAAGTCAAGGGCAAAGATATCCGACGAGCGATTCTCCGAACGATCGTCGTGACGATCATGCGATGATCACGTGTGAGATAAATAATGACCGTCATCTTATTAAGCTAACGAGCCGTGTTTGGTCGAGCAATGATTCGTAAGCTCGTATCGCCGGTAAAAAGTCTTGTAGCACAGGTGGCATTGGTGCTTGGGTGCTTTGCCGCACTCGAGTCTCTGGTGCCGTTTGAGATTCTCGATCCATTTGTAGCCCTTGCCGCACTGGATGCATCGGAAGTTCTGGTCCTCCAGGGGCGTGGAATTGCCGGGTCTGCGGTGCCGGGAGGCCATGCCCGTGGGTAACGCGAATTGCTCGCACCTAACGAATTCCGGCAGCAGCTCCGTCTCGTAGATGCAGGTGCCTGTAACCAAGGTAATAGCAAGTCAGATACGTCGATCGACTAGAGCTCGAGACTTTAGGAGGCTCAACGATGGCAGATTTTCGTTTGGGCGCTGCGATATCAAGCGCTGTCATTCGCCGTCCCTCTCTCTCTCTCTCTCTCTCTCTCTCTCTCTCTCTCTCTCTCTAATGCCTTTCGCAACAGCAAGAGGATGCATATTATTTAAACGCGTTAATTTATTAATAATAGCTATCTTATATACTTTGGATTCCAATTGCACATAGCAATACTGCTTTTAGTTTACGAGGGTGAAGAGAGGGGGAGACGGTGGTGGTATGGGTTGATCGATGAAGGAGATTCTCGGGTTAAGCGGTAGATGTGAGGTAGTTGGCGGTAGATGGGAGGGAGGGCGAAATGAAAATTCTCGCTTTTATAGCACAAGAATTCTACACAGAAAACGTGCATTCATTGTGCTGTAATAGTTAGGTATATATCTCCGTGCACCAAAACTATTCTACTTCAACGCAGATAAATAAATAAAAAATTACCTTTCTCTACTAAAGTGTCCTACGTGATACGTTTCTAATTTGAAAAACTAACGTTCGAAGAATGGTGTGACTTTTCAGGCATTATTAAATAAAAGCAACTTGACTGAAATCAAAATAAAAAAAAAAAAACAACATATAAGAAACAATTTTCACGCTACACAATTACAAAGTTTCGTATTTATTGTTCTGTTGCGATAACGAGGACAAGTTGAAATCGTTAAATAAATGTCCGATGCTGTTTAAAATTGAATAAATTTATTTTCTCCGAAGCAAAACTCTCTTCCGCACCTGTAAAATGTATGCAATTAATAATTTCATAACAACGTACAAACATATACGCATAGAAATTTGTTAATTATGAATAAATTACAATTGTTTTATCATCACAATACCAAAATTTATATAAAATGTGATATTTAAATGTTTATATATCTCTAATATATATATATATATATATATATATATATATATATATATATATATATATATATATATGTATACATATATACGACGATAAAAGTATAGATACGACGTAAAACAAAAAGTTTCAAAAGATATTTACCTAAAAGAGAAAAAAAGAAATTCAATAATATAATTCAAGTACGATTCACTAAATATTTATGACACTTTATACGGTTATACAAGGGGACATTATTTCATATTTAATCATATTATTATGCGCGTAACACAATATTATCATCTAAATATTGAAATTTATGAAAATTATGATGTATAATTGATATTCATAAATTTTCCATCCATGATTAATCAATGAAATTATTAAGTATCACTAGACATTCATTCATATTATAATGCATTTACGTAAACATTATTATTAAATATTAATATAATAATAAATTAATATTCAGATTTCATTAACAAAAGATTCTTAACAATTTCTCAAGTGAGAAAATGCATGTGTTAAACAAAAGAAATATAAAAAATAGATCTAAATGAAAAAGCACGCTCGATGAGATGATTCAATAGAAATCTCAGAAGAGAAAGTCGGTAATAGTGCTGATGTTAATTATATTATAAGTGAGTAATTTGTTGCGAAGTAATTAATGTTGGGAGGAGATGGCGCGAAAATCCAAGCGAAATTAACTTGATCATGATAAATCAGTTGCTTGGCACAAATACCGTGAAATCCAAATAATCATTAATTTTTTTTTATTCGATTTCACGTCCACGAGCTGTACAAATGTGCGTATAAATCCACTTTCGACAATAATCTCGGAAAATAATAATTCCTAACGCACCATCGTCAAAAAAAAAATGAAGAACGCATCTTTCTCGTCGTACTTATTGACTAAAGAAGACATACTGGGACAGAAGGGGGCCCGTCCCTCGTAAAAGATATTTTAATCGCTCGCTCGATCAATGAATTAATCATCGCATTATGTTTGGGCATTGCGAGCCAACGGGCCATTTACGTTTCATCTCAGCTCGCGATAGAATTCGTTTTAATCAAAAGCCCCAGGAGGTGATTCCGAGCTTACCCACCCACTTCGATTCGCGTATCCGTAATGATGATCGATCGAGGACGAACTTGTGCCTGGAACGGGCGAGGAAGCTGCACTCTGAGCCTCGGGTTTCGGTCTGCCGGTGACGTCACCGCCCGGCTAACTGGGCCGTTTGATAGGCTTTGGTCGATTTTGAGCCGAGAACATCTGCAATGAGTCGGAAAAGAGATAGCTTTAATTACGGCACTCCATAACATTTGCTTCTCTTTTTCATGAGCTGCTTGTACCGCTGGAAGCTCGGAACGACGTCATTTGTTTTTTTTGTTTATTTGTTTATTTGTTTATTTGCTTCTATTGGGCCGGCTCATTGCCGGACATCGTTGCGAAAAGATTCTTATTGTATTGTTAGGAAAGAGCGAGATGAGGAAAGCTTGCAAATTGTTACATTTGGTGGCGAGTGTTAAGCTTAACGTCCATTAATTATTGCTGCAAAGTCTAGCACGAGACAGACATCATAAAATTATAATAATGAGATAAACGATTAAAAACTCAATAATATCGACATTTTGTGGCTTTATGGTGTAATCAAGGAGAACATAATACAATTGTCGTCCAATTGTCGTACAATTCAACGATATTTACGTAGAAATTTTTTTTGCATTGGATAATTAAAAAATGTGACTCGTTACATTAGAGCACATTCGTTGCGATAAAATTTCGTAAATTAATATAATTTTGTAATAGTTGTAAGCGACGTAATAGCGTAAATTCGAGAATTATTAAAAATGTCACTAGCGATATATCGGCCAGTCGAAGATCTTCCAAAATATTTTACGCTACGAATTTTCCATTCATTAGTATTATCGTATAAGAAAATTATCGTTCGATTAAATTGATTGAAATATAAACTGTAATAATAGATTGAAGGATGATATTGAAGATGAAAATAGGCGATGTAGAGCAGCTCACTTAACAGAAAGTTTGGTTTTTTTTTTTTTTTTTTTTTTTTTTTTTTTTTTTTTTTTTTTTTTTTTTTTTCCGAATGTATACCAACACTGTAACAATGAACAAATAATACTTGTTTAATCCGTGTAAAAGTAAATAAATGAAAATCGCTCAATCGCTCAAGATAAAAGTGTCGTGTGCGCATATTAAAATAACGTACTTTAATTTCAATGTATTAACTTGCTAACCGCATTAGACTCTTTAGAAGAGAGGTTGAAAAAGAAAATAATACGATCATAACTGATACCTAAAATAATTAAATCCAGTATTAATCAAGATAGAAATATTAATAATTCGTCATAAAAAAAAAAAAATAATAAAATAAAAGAAAGGCTGTAAGATAATAGGCTATTTTATTTGAAATAGCGAATTACGTAAGTACATTGCACACTTTTATATAAATTTAAGCACGTCAAGAGCATAAATAAGAATAACTATTATTAAAATGGAAGAAGAATTCGAAGAAGATGTACGAAGAAACGACCAATATTTTAAGTGTCATATATATATATATATATATATATATATGTATTTCAGAGTGATCACATCACACTCGATTCAGTCGCATTCGGCAAGACGACATCGTATGTCGATTCAAATGATACTTCCTCTTGAATCGACTGCCGCAAGTCACACAGACGTATGGCCTGTGATTATCGACACAATCAGCGTGGCTGGAGGAAAATTTCGATTGCCTCCTTCGATTACGAGGCAAACGAACGAATGCCGACAAGTCTGAAAAATAAGAACAACAAAGGCAATATTACGTTAGTGCGAGAATTTGCACGTGCAACAACGGATACCAAATATATTCACTTATGTGTCTCTTAAAATGTATATTTCTAGCTTGAATGACGAAAGCGTATATATGTAAGCCTAATCATAAGTGAATTAATAAATGATTAATTCTTAGACATTTCTGATTTATTTGCGCATACATTTCTTACATCATTTACATAATTGATAATGGCGAAATTTACAAAATCACTCCTTTTCAACCATATTCACATTATTTAATACATAATTTATATGAGAATAATGACAAACATTTTTCGACACAAATATCAATATTATTAATTAATTAAAATATCGTGCATTATAATTGTAATACTGAGGTGTACACATTGGAACACAATTATATTAATATTGAAAAGCATCTAATTAACATTTAAAATAAATATTTATTAACTATATTGGAAATGACATGTGGCATAAAATAGGTAAACGATTTGGGAAACAAGTGTATCTTCCTATTGTCGTATACAAAATTACATGTAATAAATTACAACCGTTAAAGTAATGAAAATTATGGAAAATTTATTTGTAAGATAGTTGAAACTAACGCGATTAAACGAGCAAAAAATTGAAGAAAAAAAAAAATAATTAATAAAAAAAATAATAAAATAAAAGAGATACATTGGAAATGAATGAAGCTCGAATATTACGTCAACTATACGAAGAAAATAATGTAACGATTTCGTAATAATTCAGTTAAAGAGAAATTCCTCGGTTTACTTCGATAAATTACACATCACTGTGTGACAGCTGTTAAATACAAAAATATCACAGGTAAGTTTCTTTGTTAAATCGCTTTCTTTCGCTAATGAGGCCCTTCAATGGACGTAAACTACCTTAGATAATTAATCTTCAAGCCTCCTTATATAAAGATTTTTTAAAAGACAATACGATTAAAGGGAACAAATTTAAGGCATAAATTTAAGACATAATTTATATAATATTTTTATAGCCTTTGCCGTATTGCTACAAAAGTTTCTCTATTTCCAAAACTAATATTTTTATAACGAGCAATTGCTTAAACGATAAAAGACATTTTTAGTTGCTTTTAACCTAAGTAGAAGAAAACTTTTTGCGTGAATCTTGCCAATTAATATAACTAAAACTTTTATCTGTTTTTTGTTTTTTTGTTTTTTTGTTTTTTTTTTATTAAAATTTAGTATTTACACTAAGGTAATAATAACATTGATAACAATGTCATTAGTAGTGTGGTAGTAGTAGTAATAGTAGTAGTAGTAGTAGTAGTAGTTAAAAATATCCTATAAAATTTGCACGCATTTTTTAATACTCACTACCAACGATTATGATAATTTTTCTCCATATTTCAAGAGCCGGAGGTTTAATTACTTGTAATTGATTACCCACTATGTAGCTAATTTTTCTTGGTGCACCTGTAGTGCATGCGTAAACATTATAAAATTATGGTAAAAGGCTTTTTCGCATATTGGACACTTGAACTTTGGTTCCTTTCCGCACTCGTGCCGTAAATGCCTCTGCAAAGACTTTTTCACTTGATATGTTCTTCCACAATTTCCGCAAAGCCAGGGTTTATCTGAAACAGAATTAAAATTCATAAAATTAGCATGAGAATGATTGAGAGGCAACCTTTATTGACCATATAAAATCATGTCCGTCAATCAATTTCATCGTACATTAGCATTTTGCTTCGGTTGTCTAAAATCAAATAATGTGGTTGATTACAAGACAATTGTTTTATTATAAATTTCTCTTTACATTTTATGAAAGTACATTAGTTATGTAAGACAAATACATTTTTATTATATTTGCAATGAAATAATGAAGGACACTTTTAAAAATGAATATGAAAAAATATCACTCCATGTCTTATTAATGTAAATAAGATTTTTTCTTACCACATTATGCTATTTGTTTAAGAATTAAAAAATAAGTCTTTGATAATAAAATTATTGTGTTTATAACTACACAACATCACGCAAATCACTTTTGTATTAAAATTTAACATTCCAATATGCGTTCTATATAAAAAAAAAAGAATATTTAAAAGATAAAAAAACAATATTATATGCTAGAACGATTATATTTTGAAATAAATAATATTCATTCAATTACTTAAAATTTAATTATTTCGTTTTAAAAGAGAAACTTTTGAACAGTGTTCGAATAATTACTCTTCCATAAAATATTATAATCTCTCTCTCTCTCTCTCTCTCTCTCTCTCTCTCTCTCTCTCTCTCTCTCTCTCTCTGTGTGTGCTTGCGTACATGCGTGTGCGAAATGAAAATTTAAAAATAAAAAGTTGGAATGAAATGCTAAGACCAATAATGTATGTGAAGTTTTATTGAGATTGTCGAACAAGAGTCGTCGTCTTTCCTCTTTCTAACCTTCGATTTTATTAATTTCTAACCATTTGTTTTGTCTATTCGATAAGCGTCTTTGTCCTAGGTGCCTGGCAACTGGGAAAGCGAATTATTTTCAAGTAAATCTTCATGAATGCATGTATTTGTAATTGAAGCGTTTGCCACATAAGAAATAGACAAACTGCGGTTCTTTTCCACATATCCGTCCGTTCACATCTATGTGGAGGACTTCCTGGTATGAGCTTTACCACAGTTTTTGCAGAAAATCATGTTTCGTGCTGAAAAATGAGAATTATTCGAATTGGAAATTTAAATTCAATTAATTTGCTTAATCATTCTATGGTAGATATACATGTAGAGATAGTAAAATTACAAGAAAGACGTACTTCATGTAATTATTGAATTCCTCTAGATTTCTCTAAGGTAACGCGCTTAGAGAATTTTGAGATCTAATTATATCTTTAATTGTATGGCACTTGCAAATAGTTGTGAAATTTTTTTCTATAAAATATCTGAAATGTTTATTAAAACTAGTAAATTTATAACACATAAGTAAACATATTTGTAAATATACAAAATAGTATTGTTGAACGATGGAAGCTGTTGATTGATAGAAAGTATTTTGAGAAATTACCAATATTCATTGAAATTGCTCAATATTTACTTGTGAATTGGACTAGTTTAAAGCCACGATAATAAAAATATTGTTTCGAAGAAAAAAAAAACGAAAATCTTAATAAGAAAGACTTAATACCATTAAGTAATAATTCCTTTATTTAAAAAAAAAAAAAAAAAAAAATACAGTTAATGCATATTTATAAAATTTATAAACGAGATCTCATCTCCTCGTAACGATCCATTCGACTGAAATAATTAAAATAAATTTTCTCTTTAACGAACAATGTTATTGGACATGTTCATAGGGTTGAAAATATTATTATTACGCATCAATTGTTTAACTACACATAATTCATAATCAGCAATGATTTTATGCATCCATGTGTGAGATGTAAATTTGAAGATAGAAAAGATCCTACGATGTACGAAAATGATAGAAATGTGAATTCGACATCGATTTTAATGAAGTAATCAATTAATTTTACCATTACATCGTTTGAATTGTGAATACAAAAACTTGGCGACGAAAATGCTTCTGAAACGTTGTTTTATTGACAAAATAAGTTTAACATATTCGCATATTATTGTTATTTATATTGTAAATAAACTGATTGATCACATAGATGATTGTTCTGACATTACGTTAGACGCACTTTCATATTTATTTGGGAATCAGATTTTTGTAATAATTACAGCAATCATTTTTCATATCGTACATAAAATTATAAATATTTGCTGCTTATATTATATTGACGAACAAGTTTAACTTTGCTTTATTTACACAAATGTCTCTTATAAATTATATACAGATTATTCAGCCATGGACTTTGATTGATTAGATTTGATTAAAGTAACGGAAGGCACAATATAAGAATCATCACCCGAGTGGATCTTGTCTGTGAATACGCGTATTCATGTGCCTCGTGAGATGATGTTTGTGTTTGAATCTTCTTCCGCAAAGTTCGCAGAAAAAACTTGGTCCTTTTCCGCATTCAAAGCGTATGTGCAAATTGAGGGATTCTTTACGCACATAAGATTTTCCGCAATGGCAGTTGAATTTTTTCTTATTCGCAATTAAGTTCGCAGTTTGTATCCGACCGTAATAACCTAAAAACATAATAAATTTGCGGGTTTAATGTCTGATCTTTTTTTATATGTGCAGTTGATTTAAGATAGAGTACTGGCAAGATAAAAAAATATGTTAAAAGTTGATGTTTACAAAGCATTCGTGTTCCAATGAAATTTTAACATTTATTTCAAACAGAATTTTAACATTTAAAACAGCATTATTTAACGCAATTTGGAAATACTTCAGCAACAATCAGGTTATAAGGAACAATGGAATACGCATTTTATAAATTATTTCTTGCGTTATTTTTGACAAACAATGTATTACTTGCGTCATTACAACTAATTAACAAATAGTATATTTGTCCTATAGTTTTTTTCGTGTTTGCATTAAATAAATCCATAAATGTTTATATGCGATTTTGTTGTTGTTGTTGTTGTTGTATTTTTTTCTTTTTTTTTTTTTCTTTTAATATTGCTTCCTATACATGCAAAATTAAAGATATCTTATATACGTTTATTTACTTTTTAAGCGTCAATAATTACAAAACATATTATTTTTTGAGCATATTATTTTATGAACAATTTTGATTAATTTTGAGCTCCATTATTTTTTCATATTTTACACATAAATAAAGTTTTGAAATTGATAAATTTTGCGTTTTACATAATCGAGATATTGCAGTTTAAAAACGATATTTTATATTTTTCTACATCGAGGCTCGAATATAATTTATATCTTTTATTCATCATATTATTATTGACAATTTTATTTTAGATTTATTTTTGATATATTTTATTCCGATGCATATACACATAATAAAATTATTTAAATTCTCTATAATATTATGATATTGGTATGATTTTTTTGCATGTTTTTTTTATTATTATTTTAAAAAAAAAAAAAAAAAAAAAAAAAAAAAAAAATAGAATAAATTGTTACACGCCACTTCTACACTACACCAGGGGTGAATATTTTACTTTTTATTCAAATTATAAATTAATGAATCTTGGATAATAACATAATCCAGTTCTATATATTATTTATTGAAAATGTGTCTATATATAGGTATTTATTGAAAATGTATGGTTATAAGATAATTTTTAAATTGAAAAATTTATGCGTACTAAAATATATAGAAAAGTCATTGGTTGTTACCCCATTTCATCGTTAACATTCTTTTTTTATTTATACTCTCTTAAGATAAATGTCACTAATTAGAATATCTTAAATATATTTATAGAAATATAAACATTAACATTCTCAATGACTTTATTTATCATCATTGTCAACTGTCGATGCATATAAATAGTACAAAACTGTATTTAATACAATCGGAGCAAATACAGTTTTTTTTTATTCATCATTATTTTGCTTATGTTTGGCAAAAAATAGATATAATTTCATCACTTTCGCGAGACAGACGATGTCACGATTTCTGAAGAAATATTATCCTTCGTGTTTCCGAAGCAAGGCTCTTAGGTTCCCCAAGCACTTAATATTATCTAAATTATTATTAGCTTAAGGATGAATTATAATTGTACGCTGTATAAGTTAATTACAACAGATTTATATGTACAATTACACAATAAGCATAGAAATAAAATTTTCTGAAAGTGTCAATGTTTTCTTCCACACATGTTACATAATTATGTACAGATCGTATAATTGGGCAAAAAATTCGAATGGACTAGAATCGACTAATATGATCGAAATAAAAATCAATGATCTTGATTGAATGATATTATGAAAGATTATAATAGCAAATAAAAATATTAATTTTCGAAATATTGTTTTGATAGTTTTGTTCTTTTCAAGTGATATATTGCAGATAATATATATAAAATTTTGTTTTAGTCGTTGGACAATGCCATTTGGGCTTGTATAAAAGTATTTCTAAATTTATATCGTGATTACTGGTGACAAAAGTACATAGGACTAAAGAAGAAAAAAGATTATCATTATATCTATATATGTTTAAAGAAAATTTCATAGAAAAAAAAAAAGAAAAGAAGCAAATTTCCATTGCGTATCTAAAAGCACAATTTAACGTCCAATAGCTCGATGAATTTCAACATGATAACGTGGTAAATGTCAAAATAAAGTCAAGCGGGAGAGAAAATCAGATTATGTTTGATTATTACAACACCTCATGCTATTAATAACATTGCTTATATTTACAGGGCTTACTTAAAATACTATATCACACACTGTATTTCGGAAGCATAAAAATTAGGCATTGCGTGAAAGTAGATAGAGAGAGAGAGAGAGAGAGAGAGAGAGAGAGAGAGAGAAATTGGATATTATCATCGGTACCATGATTTTCGCGTCACTTATCACTTAGTTAGACTCTTGCTAAGTTCCTCCTACGTCGTTAAAATACAAGCAACGGGCGGGAAGGGTCGAGAGGTGTGACTGGTTGAGGAGGAGAGGGATGTTGATGGAGGAGAACCGTGTGGATAAATGTGGGCCTATTGTGCCATCCTCATCCAATTGTGGATCCTGATCATATGCTGCTGGCGGTGATGCTTGTGCTTAAACTTGTTACCGCATATTTCGCAGATGTAGCGCCGCTCGACGCCGCACTCGTGCCGTTGATGATGGATGAGCGCACCCCGAGACTTGTATGACTTGTCGCAACGGGCGCAAACGATGCTGCAGTGCTCGCAGCCACCTGTAACAGAAAAGAAGAGGGGAGGATGTCAGCGAGCGTCTTCTTCCCGAGCGCGACTTTCGGTTCGGTTGTTAAGGGACGAACGGGATGTAAGGTGACGAACGACGTGGGCTAGGATCGGGGGAAGGAGGGACGATGATCGCTCGTGATTAAAGGGAAACGGTCATTTCTTAAAGTCTGATTTATTTACACAAAATGAGCTGGATCGGTACAGAATTTGACACGACGATCGGCGTAAGGTCGTATAAATCATTCACTCGACACCTTCTTGTTGTATTTCGTTAGTTGTTGCCAGTGACGGATGCAGTAGTTTATAAGTTTATTATTAATGATAATTGTGTGTATTATCGTTCGGCGAAGTAGAATCGATTGATTATAAATGCCGTAATGGCACGATCTGCGCGTTTGTAGCTTCATTGCGTTGCTTATACATGAATCCAATGCTCAATAACTGAATAATGAAATAATAAGCACAATGTTACGTGTGATGGAAGTTTTTAATTCAATGGCTGGAGATGGATTTTCATGAAGAATCTTTATATTAATTTATCGTTTAATTCCTTTAATACGATAATACGTATGAGATCTCCTAATGACGATATTCTATGTTAGTCATATAAAATGAAAATATATCGTATACGCTCCCCCCATTCATGTGTTGAATAATACGTAATTGTGTAGCTGTAATATTTATATTAAAATCACATTCGATACGTTCGATTTGAAAAAATTTTTTATTTATTTATTTTTAATTTTTTTTATTTTTTTATTTTATTTTATTTTTTTTTTTTTTTGTTTTAATTGAATTGGTTATTGAAATATTCTATTTGAGTGATTTTTACATCCATGAATGTTGTTTTACTTCTAATACAATTTGAAAACGATTGCAGTACGTTTCATTAAATATGTTACAAAAATAATCGATTTAATTACAATTAAATAATATACACGTTACACATTTAATTAACAAACTTTTGTCACTGTTCCAATCGAGAAGTTTGTCGAAAAAGAGGGTGGAACGTTTCGCTATTATGTCCAATTTTATGATAATTTGAAATAAATGGAGCATTTGTAATTATTATGATTCGTGAAATATTGAGTGTTAGACATTTCGTAACATACACTAGTAATAATAGAATAAAATTGTAATATTTATACTTTTATTATCTATTATATTCGTGGTAAAGAATTTGTCTATAAATTTCAATAGAAGATTGAGGAATTGTATTTGCTAACCTAATGATAATCTTATTTTATACATAAAGTTTAATTAACGATAATATTTAAGATTTCATTGATTGTAATGGAAAAATAATTCAGATGTCTGAAGAGTTAAATTTAAGTCTATTTAGTTTAGTCTATGTAGTTGAATTGCAGCATACAATATTTTTACGAATATTCGAGTACGTGAATCAATTTCATTTTTCTATCTCTCATAAATAGTGTCATTCTTTGTGAATATTCATATTATCAAGTTGCGAATATTTACATCAAATCAGGTATATTTGTACGGGAAATCTTAAGACTAAAATTACAAGAGTATATAATAAATGTATTATTAGCTTAATAAATAAATAATTTAAACTCGTTTCTATCACTTTTAGTCTCTAAATTGCCTATGAACACACATCCTCGTTTGCTTTTCGAAATTCTCAGAAATATATAGTTACATACATGATCGAAATGTTCGTAAATATGAATATACGTATATATCTAAATTATAAAAAAAAGAAAGAAAAAGTTTTATATAACATATTTATAATAAAGTATCGATGATTTCAAGTTTAATCGTTAATCCGAAAAATCTGTTGGCCAATTGCCGGCAAAACTACGGATTCTACCTTTGTTCTAAAAACTGAAACTTGTTATATCGTTGCTGTTGTTGTTGTTGTTGTTGTTGTTGTTGTCGTTATAATTGTCAGAGTAGCAGCAACAGCAGTAACAGCAGAGCAGCAACAGTGGTAGCAGTTGTAGTAGTAGGAGTAATAATATTAGAACTAGTATATGCGGTTGTTGTTGTTGTTGTTGTTGTTGTTCTTATTGTTATCATCCAAAATTAAATTTCTTGAACGAAAATGTAGAAGAATGATTGCGCTATGAGGTGATTTAAGGACGATATATGCTTTATTACAAAAAGCCCTATCGGTACACTTTACAATTATAAATTAGAAATTTTTAAATTTTTTTTCTCTTTTTTTCTCCCAAGCATTCGACGTTATTATCTAGAATATATTTTAAACGATGAATTTAGTTCGAACTTGTATATCTTCGACATTATTATCAAAAGTATTTAGACATCGAATATAGCTATTATAAAATGCTTATATCAATGATAATGTAATCGTGGGTTATAGTGTGCGTGAGAATGTGCAACGATAAGTCAGTAATGCAAATGATGTTTCGAGACTCGACACGAGGGAGCACGAAATACAAAGTTAATAAAGAAAATAAGGGTGCAAAGAACATAGAAGAAGAGGCCCTAATAAAAGCATAAAATTTGCGCATATGTATATGTATATGTATATGTATATATAAGTGTGTGCGTAAATGTGGGAATGCGCGGGAGGCGAGCTGGTAGAGGAGCACAGCCGACCATATCGTCGTATCAATCGTAAAAGAATCGAGCGCGATAACGGAGGGCGTGTGCGAGAGTCTCGGTTCTCGTTTCGCCGCAGCTCGCCGAAGATCAATTGATCTCGACGCGCGAGTGAGCCGAGGCCATGTGCTGATTGAGCACATCCCGGCGCTTGTACTGCTTGTGACAAAGCTGACAGCTGTACTTGACGTTCTTGCCGCACTCGGCCTCTCGCAGGTGCCTCAGCAGGGACTTCTTCCATGTGTACTCCTTGCGACAGCAATTGCACACGTACGTCCACTTGTTGCAGGTTCTCTGCATCCAGGAGGGCACCAAGTGACCGGCGTAGGTTTTCTCTAGCTCTGCAACAGTGTTCAAAGTAATTGTGAGTTGTGGTGTTGGTTGAAACGCGAAGCTGTTTTCTTGTTTCGTGTCATGGATTGTGAATGGTGATGGGTGTGTGCCATTGTTCGTTTCGCCCCTCTCCTGGAGAATGAAAAAAGTCAGTGAGGAAGCATGAAAGTCAGTGCGTCGAGTTTGATATTATGTGCTGTTAATTTATATTGAGTGTTGCACTTTGGGCTTGCAGCTGGTAATAACCAGACAGCTGATTGTCGTCGAATTTCCACAAACTACGGTTACGTCTCCTTCATAATTTAGCCAGTCGTTCTGTTTGCGTTTGCGTTTGCGTTGGCGTGACAGTTGGTGTGTGCGTGCTTCAGTCGTTTTATGCCGAATGAAGTAGGGAATTACATTCGCACTGCTGAGCTATGAAATATTTTACAATTGTGTGCATGAATATTCGCATAGACAACGAATGGGCAACGGTTGTCTTGGAATTTCATTCAATGATTATTCCAAAGGCACGAATTGACGAATTAACACCGTAACCAGCGGCTTCCTCGCACCATCGACATTTTTCAATTTCAATGAAAAATAATAATTAGTCGAGTTAATAAGTCAAGTCACTTGGCATTGAATTTTTAATGAAAAATCCACAGTAATCGTGAGAGTATAATATTTCGTAATAAGGATGAAATAAAATCACGAAATAATTAACAATTCCAGTAATTTATTATTAATTTTCTTGCAACGGTATAAGAAAGTGTTAGTACATTTTCGTTTTTATATATTTAATAAATTTTTATAAATTGAAATAATCTAACAAATACAAAAGGCGAAACATTTTGTTTTTCTCCATAATAACTAAAAACTCAGTTTCAATGAAAATAAATTTCGAATAATTTTAAAAAACATAATGAATTAGCTTTTAATGCGTGTATGCATACGTGTGTGTGTATATATATATATATATATATATATATATATGCGTATATGCAATATGCCCATATGGCATATGTACGTATGTAGGTGCGTAGGTGCGCGAGTGCACGCGTACACACACGCGCGCGCGCACGCATTTCCGTCATAGGTATGCATATAACCTTGTTTCCAATCAATTGGTTAATTACACAATAATAATAATACTAATAAAAATTTCAAAAGTTTAATTAATTGCCTAGAGAATACGAGCAATTATCGTTTATAATAATATTAATTATCAATCTACTGTTTAACCCAACTATTGATATGACATTCGTAACTCTAATCTGAAAATATATTATATATGTACTGTTGAGCTGGTGCAAAAATATCAGTCACAAACAAAACTAAAAAAGTTAATTCAGTCTTTCGCAATATACATTTATTTTCGTATTATTCTTAGCCTTATAGCCTTAATGAATGGCCCGAATGTTAAAATGTAGTGGTAAGCCAGCGGCATTGAGATTAAAGATTCGTATAGTCTGAAAAGAGACAGACAGTGTATCCTTAAGGACGACGAGTGAGCACTGTCGAGAAATTATGTGATTTGACGCAGCGACAGATCGATTGCCGAGCTAATAACATTGGGCACCCTACAGCGGCTTTCCCCGTTAATTTAGCTTACATCTGTCGAGTTAATTGGCGAGAAATAATATCATGGCCTACCAATCCCGTCGTCGAATCTTTGGAATTTACGGACTTTAACGCCTACAAATTACGAATGCATTGAAGTACGTAGTAAAATAGAAAAATAAGCGATCCGACTGCTCGCATTATTGGTAACTCTAATAATCGAATAATATGAGGGCGAGATGGAGGCTCGCGGGGCGAATCTTATGGAATCGCTGGAGAAAACGTATTGAAAGTAACGGGGTTAGGTCCGCCTCATTCGTTCCCACTCCCGCTAATGCACACGATATTGTGCTTCTCGATTAGGTGTCTCTTGAGCTTCCACTTGTGCCTTATTTGCTTTCCACAGACGGTACAACAGTGCTGCGGTCCCTTGCCGCATTCCTCGCGTTTGTGCCGGACAAGCGACTGCATCCATCGGTACTCCCTGCCGCAGATTAGGCACAAATGTCGGCCGACCCTCTTGTAGTAATCGCCGCTGCTGCTGTTGGAGGCTAACGGGTCCGGCTCTGTAAACAAAGAGGATCAGCCTTTAGCATCGTCGACCAATCGAAGGTGCTCTGTGTCATTTAAACGGCATTTTCGCTTTTGGCTCCTTAAAGCTGCCTTAGCGCCATCGGCTTTGTCGGCTTTCATTCATTTTTATAGACGAGGAAGCCGGAAGTGCTTGATAGAGGGGATTGCTGTTGGGAGGAGAAGAGCTACGTTATTAATGCAATCCTTCCGTATAATTTGATGAAGCTATGCGATGATCTTTAATTAATTATACCCTTTGACTTAAATGTTCAAATGAATAACTTAAAATTAATGTTGTTGCCCCGAGTATTTACCATGGGATTAACGAGCTTCCGATTAATGATATTTCAACATGATTTTAATCGTCAAGCGTTTAATAATAAACGTTTAATTATAATTATAAAGCTGCTGATACTCTCTCTCTCTCTCTCTCTCTCTCTCTCTCTCTCTCTCTCTCTCTCTCTCTCTCCTTATCTAAGCCACTCCCTTCAAACATTAAAGGATCGCGTAATGTTTATAATAAACGCTATTTTATGTCTGATGTAGCTCGAGTTTGTACACTATCATGATTAAGTTTATTGATTTTCTAGTAAGATTATCTTTCTTTCCTTCTTCGCGAGATCTACAATTTATGCTACATCAAATGTTTCATTCATTTTTTTTTCCATTTTTTTTTTCTTCAACTAATTATTAACATGAAACTTGAATGCACAACGATTAAAAATCATTACGAATTTACTACTAGCTAAATAAAACAATTTGTTAAATATATGATAATAATATTTATTTATCTGTTAATAGCTTTTTTACTCAATGATAAGAGGTGAAGCACTCATTTTATTTATAATTAAAACTATACCAAGAATCAATCTTCCTGAGTCAGATGGATTAACAATAAGCCGGCATTGTCTGAAACAAAAATTATAACATGTTAATTACTCTGTTAATATAAACATATGTTAATTATATGTTATTTACGTAAATTACGATGTTATAACAAATCATTACGAATAATTTCCTTCTAGGCAAACATTATTTTATTCTAAATTCTTATGATCTAGCTTAAGCATACGTCTAAGTAGCAAAATGTTTTTTCTTCACAAACGTCATACAAATGTTATACGGATTTTTATCAAGTGAATTCCTACAAGGCTCACTTACCATAAATGTCTCTTATCTTAAAATTTTATTTCGAAAGCCAGGGGCAGGGAATAACGAAGTTGATTGTCCGATGCAAAATATTAGTATACAACCGCTAGGATAAATTTACCAAAATAGATTTATCACAAAACAAAATAGAAAATCTTTTATGTTAATAAAATTCATTAACCGACCATTAATTTAAATATTTTCTTTTAAAAAATTAGTTATATTTGTATGGATTAAGAAGCAATTATACTTACGGAAAACTTGATGCTTCGTTAATTGGAAAGGAAATATAATTAGAGAAATCAATTGGATCGATTTAAAAAATTTAATTTGACAATTAAGTGTTCTTTATGATTTGCCCCGGAGGACTTTCATTCCCATACAAGTTCATTTCATTTTCATCAATCCATGTAAAAATTTAAGTACTGCAGTGATTGTATTGTAAACGGATTACGGATTTTTTTTTTTAATTTTATAAATACTTTATTAACATAAATTTCATCGTTATTGTTAAATATATGTTAAATATATTGTTAAATATAATATTGTTAAAATATATTTTATTAAATAAAATGTTGATAAATAATTTCATAAAATGTCATAACATAAATATAAAATGATACGATTTACTCTCCCAAACAATTAATACATATTTTGTTCTTACATTACTTCCTTGCCTTATGTTTCGTTTTATTAACATTATAATTCATTATTAATTAGTCGGTCAAAAAAAAAAAAAAAAAAAAAAAAAAAATTGTATCATTTCGATAAATAAATGTAACTCAAACTAAATCTTATAACTAAAATATATCATTCTTGATTCTTCTTTAATTCGTGAAAGTATGTGAATCAATCTTTCCAAACATAAATAAGATTTCTAAATTGGATAATTAGGATTTATAAACATATAGATCGACTAGAAGATCGAATGATATCATTGACGATGTTATCAACTCTTCGATTATGTTTCTTATGTGAAATAAAATCAAGCACTCCTTATGGACAAACCTGAAAAAAAAAATAAAATAAAACATTTAAGAACATTTTAAAACAATTAAATAATAATTATTGAATATAAAATGTGTAATATAAACATAAAATATCATATATATTTGACATTATAGATTATAATGACAAATATTATAATATAAATAACTTACTTGTAAGTAAACATTGGATAGTGGAATAAAATTTGGTTTGGGAATGAAAATATCTAAGATGAATGTGTAATTCCATGGCAATTGAATTTTATTTGTAAGCATCATACGTTTTTTATATTTCTTTCGATATAAATCTTAACTATAAAGACAATATTTATTCGTAATTAATTCATTATTTATAGTGTTTATAAAATTCCTATAGGATCCTGTTAACTCTGAATTTATTGAAATTTATTTACAATTATTATTACGAACAATCATATAATAAAATTATTATCGACATAATACACCACTCTATATATGTATATATATCTATACAAAGAATATAATAAAAATCAATAATACTACTAGTATTATTATTATTATTAATGTTATGTGCAGTACATTATTTATTCTCTATAAAACAAAATTATCTTCATTATCTTTTATAAATAAGATTATTAAAAACTTAAAAAAAAAAAAGAAAAAAAAATAGTTGAAATGTGCTATTACAATAATATTTTGTAAACTAGTATGAAAATATTTGCAATTAAATTATTAAAAATTGAAAAGGTTTATGAATCATTATGTTGTCTCGTAAGTCTTTTACAAGTTTACATAAGAATTATAGTCTTCGACTTAAAATATCCCAAAATGCTTTTGATCTCGATTTTTGTCGAGTTAAATATCTTTAGCATTTAAAAGCATTAAGCTATTAAAAGAGTTTGCCAATATTCTTCTTAGCTGGTGTATTTGTCGTTTCAGACGCTCTTGTGCAAATATAATCTTATGAACTTCGTATGAACTGGAATATCTATGAACTTGAATAAAAATAATGTTCACATTTTTCTATTTTATTTTAAAATTACAGTATCATTATCACACATATATATATATATATATATATTCATTATATTAAAATAAAAAGATTAATATAACGATAACACATTTCTTACAAATAAAAAATACAAAATAATAAATATATATGTATATAATAATATTTCCAAATTTTTTTCTACTAATAAATTTCTTATACTATAATTACATGTAATTTTCATTTACATATTTACATGCAGTATATTTAGTAAATTTACGTTTCCGTTTGCTTGTAATTAAGAATGAAACGTAAAAATGGTAAAATTTGTAACATATTCTTAACGTTATTTTCTTCATCTCTTTTTTTTCTTTTTTTTTTTTTTTTTTTTTTTTTGAAAAAATGAAAAAAATTGGAGAAAACATGCATACAATTGGTAAATACATAATCTATATTATAAATAAACAAGGATAAACCATGAGAATGACATTAATTATAAACGTTTTGCATAATAAAAGGCGTACAAAATTTATATTTATATAAATATTTATATTCATTAATAATAATAATAATTATATGTATAAGAAATTTTTATTAACTTAATTTTTGATTTAATTAGAAAATACATACACATAGTTGATACAAATTCTTTAGATTTTTTTTATTGTAACAACACATCAACTCTTATTTACTTAATGATACCATTTTAATGCATAAATAAAATTAATATTATTCCGTTAAATGTTAAAGGTATATGAAATGAGGTCATATGAAATGATTATTAATTTTATAAATAAATATTGATTTTGATTATTAAGAATTATATAATAAATTATTTATTATTAAATATAGAAAACATCTTTACAAATAGACTCAGTCAACCTATACAAAGATAGTGATCTAAATTATTGTATTTTAAAAATAAGAATATAATAAAATATTCCCTAAGGTATTACTAAATTTTAACTTCAATTATATTATAATTATATACTATCGTGGGATTAATAATAATGGGATAATATTTTTAAATAGGTGAAATAAAATAAAGCAAAATTTGTTAATTATTTGAAGTTTATTGAAATATTTAAAATCACATTGTAAAATAAAATCATAAAATGTAAATGCATATATATTATAAGTTACGCAAATTATTTAATAATTTAATATTTTCATTAGTCTATAAATATTATAAAAGAATATTTATAAATTAATTAATATTATTTTATAGAACAATGTATCAATATCTTAATATACGGTGTACCGTATAATTAGTTTTAAATGTTTCATTATCAGTATTGTAAGATATATTAAATAGTTTGTCGAATATTAATAATTACAATATCTAAAACGCCAAGTAAACAATGAATAGAAAATTAATAAAATAAAATACATTAAAAACAAACACAGTTTAAATTATATAGTTGTCATTTAAATATGGAATAGGATTGTCTGCGACTAGACTTGTATTAGTTATTATATATAGGAAGTCCCTATTGAATCATATATTAATTATTTATAATCACTTACTACATAAATAAAATTTAATAATAAATAAATTGGATTATCACCTTGTTGACTTAAGCAACCAATTTTCATTAAACTGTTTCAAATTCGCGGCTCTATAGTCTATATTTTACAGCTGCATAGTCATAATCTATATTTTCAGTATAAGTCAATTGCGGATTATTGGTGGCTCGACTTTTATCGCGAGAAAGTGGAATTTCAATTAATCTTTCGTGAAATGTGTAAAAAAAAGAAAATTCTAACTAATACTGAAAAAATACTTTTCAATTGTGTAAGATACAAAAGTATTGAAAAAATAGGTGAAAAAATACTTTAAGAAAAGAAAAATTAACATCAATATTAAATATATACTTAGATTACATATATGGTAATTTCATACTGCAAATATACAAAAGTGTAATAGATGTCTTATCTTATAAAGTACATTGTGATAGCTTTCGTTATGAAATTAATATTACGTATTACAAATGCAATATAATGAATACATTTTACTATGGAAAGATAAGTAATAATAAATCCTGAGCTCAAAAACATATCATTTCGTAGATAATCAAATTGCAAAATATTAATTTCTTAGATTATCACAATACTATAAATAAAAGCAACGAATATTTTATTAAAAAAAAATACCGTAACATAAATAAATATACATCATAAGTTTTAAATAAATTAGATCAATAAATGACTATCTCTTATATGAAAATACATTTTACCCATATAATTTTGCCATTTGTATTGTAATTTTATAAGGTTTGTCTGAATAATATAGAAATTAAGCTAAAATTTCAATTATCTCATTCCGTCATACGAAAGTAACTGAAAGACTGAAGTGACATTAGATCATTAATTCTACATCGATGAGAATTGAAAATTTTTGAAAATTGTAATTTTTTTTTCCATAAATTGCAAAAAATTTTTATAAAATCTTTGAATATATATTCTTATTTAATGTTGCAGCATTTTTGCAGCAAAATTGGCAAATTACTTCTCAAATGTTTTAATGATACTTGTGACGATATATTATATGGTAATTTAATAAATTTATATAAATTTCTTCCATGTTCTCTCTCTAGCAAAAATTAAATTTATGCGTTTAGCTCTCTAAATTAGCATCACTATTGAATAATTGATTCAATATATGATATTACAAAATCATTATTACGTGTATATAACGTTTATTTTTTTCAACTAATTTAATCGAAATATTGCATTAAAAGCTAAATAGCTTTGTATTTGAATATAGTGGTGTATCGACAAATGAGCAATGTACTAATTAAAAAAGATTCGATACACTATTCTCAAATTATATAACTTGAAATTAATGTATTTTGTTTGTAATCAATCGATTAAATTAATAATCAGAGAAATAGGCAAATGTACACTAAGGAAAAATTGTCAAGATAATTTAATATAAAATGGAGCGAGAGAGAGAGAGAGAGAGAGAGAGAGAGAGAGAGACACACACACACACACACGCGCGCACAGAAATATTAATTCATATATTAAATTCAGAGATACAACATAAACATAAATTTTTATCTTAATACGTAATAGCAAAAATATATTTGGCATTATGAATTCGTACAACTCCTAATAAATACTTCAACGATTTGTGACTTTTTTTTTAATACTTGTAAGTCATAACGTTACTGTTATCGTAGCAACTATAATGAACTGAAAGCATCTATCTCCAATATTTGAATTTCATACTGACGAAATATTGAAATTGAACTTGCATAAATATACTGAACTTGTACTTACGGAATCGGTAAAGTATCACGTATCCTATTACATTCGTAGTGAAAACAATGTGGCAATGATCTGTAAACATAGAAAATCGTTAAGATTAATTTTGATGTTTAATGTTACGTTATAGAATGAATTTATAAAAGAATATAATTGTAATGGTATCGTCAAGTATATTACTATTATTGATTGCTAAAATTTATTGCACTTCATATACTTGAATTGGAGGCTAATTTATAAATTTATTTTAAATACTTTTATTAATAGAATTTAAATATGTCTTCTTGAATTCGTGTTTACGTCCAAAGATATTGTCTCGTTAATTATTTAAACGTTTATTACAATTATCAATAGTTTTACTAGAATAGTAATTTTTTAAATTCACGTTGTTATATATCGTAAGATATTTCGATTAATTCGAGAAAATCTATTCAATATAAAAATATTCGATATGAAAATAGGACAGATATAATTTCTCATGAAATATACTACATATTTCAAATTAGATAATGTGTCTTTAAGAAATTTTAGATAAGATGATTTGAGACGAATGAGAAATTTTTCGCGTAACGATGATAGATAAATCAATAATTACGTTAATATAAATAAATTTGTTAAATTTTAATATCTTCATTGATGATATTATTAGAACTTACCAATCTTCATAGTTGACGCTTGTGTTCACCTCATTAAATCGGACAAACTCATTAGATTAAACTTTATGCTCATAATTGTATGAATAATTTCAAAATAAATGATAAATATAATTAATTGTTTTTCAGCACAAAAGAAAATTTTATATCAGTATTTTATTATATAAAATATTCTTACAAGAGTTCTCGATATAAATAATATGAAAAATATCAAAATGAATTTTTTTTTTTTTTTTTATTAAATTATTAAATAAAAATACAATTGTAGTGAAAAAGTAAAAGAGAATTGAATATTGAAATAAAATCTCATTTAAACGTACTAAATACTTTTAACTTTAATTTTAATAATTATGTTTTAATATAAAATAAATGTAAAATCTTCGTAATTATAGTTGGCATTCGTTATTTTAATCTTCATGGAGCTGATTTGATTCTTGATTTCCGTTCGTGAATGTTGCATCGGATCTTCAGTTGACGTTGACAATATTTGCCGAATAAAGCAATTAATAAAACGACTCGTGACCATTTAATTCAAATAAACATTTTAATGATTTTATTATTTTCAGATGATCGACTATTTATCATATACGCAGATAATAATTAAATACAGTTTGTAATTGTCAAAGAAATAAAAAAAAAAAAAAAAAAGAGCCGAAAATTGACTTTCGTCACATCGACATTCTTATATCGAAAATATAAATCTTCTAATTTCTTATAATTGCAATGAATAATCTAAAGGATTTAATAAATGTTTTTAATAAATGTTTAATAAATAAGGCCAATGTACAATTATATAAAAAGTGGAAAGATATCGTGAATAATGGAAAAGCACGCAATTTACTATAAACTACCATTTAAAATGATATAATAAAAATATAATCACTATTATATTTCCTCTAATAACATATTTTATTATTTATCTAAAATTTTATACATAGTAACCCGTTTACGGGTGCATTAGGTGGGGGCACAAAATGTCCATCTCAGTCTCGTATACTCATACTATATAAGCAAATGCAGCGCAACAGCATAAAAAATCATAACCATCATAAAGTCCAAGTCAATGATTTAAGAGTTAACACGTATCATTTACATTCATTAATAAAACGAACGTAGAAATTGTAAAGCAGAAAAGGCACTAAATAACGCAGTGGGTATAAAAGAGATATCATTTAACACGTTGGATATCAACAACAAGGCAATGACATAATAATTTGATGTATATATAAAGTTAATGAGCAAAAAGAACAAAAAAATACTAAGAGGAGGATGTCAAGATTACATTGCCCAAGTCGATCGGTTATAAAAAAGATTCAATTTATATATACAAACAAAATTTTCTTTCTATCACAAAATATAATTCGAGGCAGAATTCAATTCAGCAGTGATTTAATATCGAAATTGAATATAAGTCAGGTCTCATAATAGTATTTATTAAATTAATGTTTTTTCTCTCTTTATCTTCTTTTTTTCCTTTTTTCTTTTCCTTTTTTTCTTCTTCTTCTTTTTTTTTTTTTTCTTTTTTTTTTTTTTTTTTTTTTTTGCTTTTTTAAAATTCTTAACACCTATCATCTAATGCATTTTATTACTCAGCCTAATATTAATTTCTAAAACCTCGTTTATTACTTTGAAATTATAGAGATAGAGTTTTTGCAATACCCTATGTACATTAATAAACAAGTACGCGTGAACTTTTAATAACCGATTTTAAGCTTGCAGGTCTGTATTTTTTTTTTTTTTCGTTTTTTTCCCCTTTTTTTTTTTTTTTTTTTTTTGCTTTTTTAAAATTCTTAACACCTATCATCTAATGCAATGTATTAAGATGTACTTAATGTACTTATTGAATCTTTCTTTATATTGCGATTCATATATATACTTAAAATAATTGTTTAACAATAATTTTGTTTTACTGCATGAATAATTAGGGGTATTGTTGGTATTATAATTATATATAAATCGTCTAAGTACATAATTTTCTAAGAAATAAATTATACGTAAGTTGGAATTTGGATGCTTAGAAATAAATTTACTTAGATTAATGTTTTAGAGAGCTACGTTTGAAAATTTGGCAATATAGTCTCAATTTCTCATTTGAATTACTTTATGTTACTCATATAATTGAATTACATATAATACTAATAAATTTCGTTATTTTACATTATACAATCACATTCTTTTGCATATCTCAAAAGAAAAAAAAAATTATTTAAAAATTTACCGTAATAGATCAGTTTCATTAGATCCTAATAGTATCAAAATTATTATTCAAATACCTTTCAATAGTCAATTTCGACAGTAAATATGGCACGTTAAAGAGTAAAAAATAAATTTTTGATTATAATTAAAAATTCATTGTGTAAATCTAAGCTAGAATTTTCTAAAAATATTCTCACAAACTTTGTTTCTTATCTATTTTCTAATAACAAAAAATGACCAACAAGGATATTTGTACAGTTTCTAATACCAATAAAGCTGTTTTAAACAACCTTCCATTTTTGCTACAATTTTCATGAAAATTCCCATCCTATTAATTATGAAAAGAAGATCTTACATAAGATACGATATGGAATTAGAAAATTTCCTCTACGATCATCATCTATGTCAAACATCTTAAATATTTTTTAAGCCGCCTACCCATAATTAATCAAAAGTCTTTTAAACTCTAATGTAAAAGTTAAAAGTTAAACGTAACTATATTAAACTACTTTAATATTATAATGTAATCAACTATAATAGATCACAATATCTTAAGCTAGTGAGAGAAGAAAATTTTATGAAGCACCATTTACACATAAATAGTAATAAAAAAAAAAAAAAAAAAAAAAAAAAAAAAAAAAAAAAAAAACAAAAAAAAAACAAAACAAAAATGCATCAATTTTTAAATAACCTATACTTTCAATATTAAAAATGTATACTTTTTGATAAGAATCGTTTAATGTAAAGTGTTACATATATATATATATATATATATATTGAACAGCGCAGCTATTGAAATAAAATTATCAACATTTGAAATGAATTCTCTATGAATGAACGAAACTGAAAATTGCATGCATTTTTCTTTTAATCGACAACTTAAGAGAAGGAGAGACCATGAAATCAGAAAATTTGCATAAAAAAATGAAAAGAATCCTTAAAATATAGCATTATGCGACTAACGTGTATCGTAAGATGTTCACATTAAATATTAAAAATCTAGAAATGCTCAATGGATGCTTAAAATAAAAAAACACCTAACACCGTCTCTTATTAACTGATACGTTTGCAAAATCAGCTTGGATCTCAAAATCAAAAATCAAAACTTAATCCACGTGAAAAGATTCTCTAGAGACGAGATCCTTAAAAACATAGCAATTTGTTGCGTCCACATTATCCGTCCCAACTTATCTCAAAGTCTAAATGGCACGTTGCCTTATAACCTCCTATGAATTCGTTAAAACCAAAAACAAAAACTTAATTAATGATCATCCCCCCGCCCCCTCCCTGTCCACCGACCATTGTAATACGTATACAAAAAAAAAATATATATATATATATATATATATATATATATATGTAA
>NW_011948412.1:6496912-6511255 GCF_000503995.2 Ceratosolen solmsi marchali
AATAATAATAATAATAATAATAATAATAATAATAATAATAATAATAATAATAATAATGATAATAATAATAATGATGATAATAATAAATCACCCCACCCCACCCCACCCCCTCATTTCTCGTATTGAAATAAGTTTAAACAAATGTTTAATGTCGATATCGAGGCCCATCTCCTCGCAACCAATCCTCATCTCCTCTACCCAACTTCATCTAACACAACGGTATACGTAATCTATGTAAACTGCTCGCCATGCTCTTCCCTTGCCCACCCCCACCTCCCCCGCCGCTCTCCAACGCGCTCACCTTCTCATCACCCATTCACCACCCTACCCCACGCCACTATCATATTCTCTAAGGCATAAACGAAAACTTACCGAGTATTTAAAGTAAGGATCGTCGAAGCAGTCAAAGAGTCGAGTCTCAAAAACAAAAACAGAGAGAAAAAAAAATGAAGAAAGTATAATGTCCGTAGCTACGAGCTGCCGGGAGCTACCTAGATTAAGCTCCTCGGACTCCCTCATCTCTGCTGAATGCTAGAACAAGCCTCGCTCGAAAGACCAATGTCTAGATGCTAAATGATTAAAGGCATCGCCGACCAATATCAGTAACCCTCTAACATCCTCCTTCGCCTCGTGCCTCTCTTCACTGATGAATCATTGAATCGTAAGAGACAAAAAATCCTCCGAGAATACTAAAGAATTAAAGGAGAAAGGTGCTCGCGGAGACTCTTCGCGATGAGATATCCGTCCTCGATATCGGTGCTCTTAAAACGGATTGGTGTTTCTCTTCTCGTTGAGGACGAGGACGGGACCTCGTGAGGCCGAGGCCGTCGACCGCTTGCCCACGACGTACATGCTGCCGTGGACGGTCGCGTTGTGTCGCTGGAAGTTGGCCTTCTGCTTGAATCCCTTGCGGCAGATGTGGCAGATGTGGGTAGGATCCTTGCCGCACTCGACTTCCTGGTGGCGCTTTAAGCTGCCCTTGTTGCGGTAGGACTTGCCGCAGTCCCGGCAGAACCAGGGCTTGAGCTTGTGAGTGCGCGAGTAGAGGATCGAGGGCCGATCGACGTTGAAGCCTGCTAGACAGACGAAGCAGAACGAGTGGACCATTATTAGTTCGTTTGTCTGGGCCTAGTGACGGGATGGGATAGGTCGAGCTTACTCTCGGCTTAAACATTAGCGAAGCTTTTGCTTATGGGATTTGGCGGCAGCGCGAGCGGCGGAAGCTGTCGGCGACGGTCACGGACTTGCCCAGCAACCCCTTTTCATTATTTAAAGCAGCCGCTCGCTTAAGACTGTCTACGAGACCTTTGCCCGCCATTGTGATCGCATAATTTCATGCGCTATTTGCGGAATTTTTATGCTGCGCATGGGTCAGCGATTAGCGAATAATGAGTGAGCCGACTTTTGGAGCCAAAGTAACGAGACGGCGCTTAATGTCGCCCGGGCGCATAAAATTATGCGATCACTGCTACAATGGCCTTTTACGTGTTTAATGTGTTTAAAATTGTGCCTTATAATTTTTTATCTAACTATCGTCGCCCAGCTTGGCGAAAGCGACATTATATTTTATAATAATGCTCGTGCTCGAGATAAATGCGCGCGCGCGTGTGTGTCTGTGTGTGTGTGTGTGTGTGTGTGTGTACGATAATCAGGCCAAAACTACGAAAATAAAGTATTCTAAATGACAAAGATTGTAATTTACTGTTAATCGACGTTATTTATCGACAATGTAATTTTATGTAATATTAAGCACAACTTTTTATTTTCTTATCCGCATACGCAAGAGTCATACATCATGTCGCTTTTCTCTATAAGCATAATAGTTTTTCTCCAAACTCACCTAATAGCAGCTTCGATATCTTCGGTGTATAAAGTCATACGAGTATACATAATAATTTTGTAAAATAGAGAAATGCATGCTTTGACATTAATTGCGTGTTATTTAATGGAAAAAAAAAAGAAAGAAAAAAAAAAGAATGAATGAAAAGGAATATCATTAAATGAATATACATTTAGAAAATATGTATGTTTCGTGACGTCACATTCAAATTGCTGTGTAAACTGTAGCTGTTTCAAATTTATTTCTCACATCAAATATTAAAAAAAATCTCTAAGTATTAATACAAAATAAAAAATGAAATAGCATCTAACGACTATGCCGTTACGAATCTATAAAGCATTAACTTGTTAATTGATTCTTGGTTTTTTTCCCAACTACGACACACTTGCGTCTTTAATAAATGAATTCTATACTATAAATATATATGAAATAGATAGAAGAAAGAATTAATTAACCGAATAGAGGTGTACGCTCTCATTTTTTCTCTTCTCATCACGAATTTTATATTTCATATAATTAATCTTGTATGCGTAATCATTACCGACATTACACATTGGTAACTATAACTTTAATCTAATTAAATTTTTTCGTCAGTTAACGAGCTGATGAATAATGGACCCTTCCAAGTGCACAAATATATACTTTTAATCAATTTACGATGTATATATATATATATATAATAGTTGTATTTACATGAAAATAAATTTCAAATTCTTTGTTTTTTTATTTTTTTTATTTTTTGTTATGTAACTAGTTACTTTACGAATGTTTTTGCTTTCGGACTAAACTTCTTTTTTTTTTTTTAATGATAGAGATTTTAAATATTAGTAGTAGTAGTATACTTATGTACTTTAAACGAACAAAATTAATCTTTATATATGCTTCTGTTTAAATTTTTTTATTAAAATATGTTTTATATATATATATATATATATATATATATATATTAAATGTACGCAATACTGAATGTGTATGTCGAGGACTTCTTTGGAATTTGTTTTTTTTTTTTTTTATTAAGTCTTCCAAGTGCTAAGTAGATCTTCGATGTGATAAATATATCTTCAATAGATGACATATATTTTCAATTGAGTTGATAGATCTTCAATATGATGATTATAACCCGTCTTTTCGTGAATTAGATCATTTATGGTTATGTCATTATTACATTTTAACTCCAGCAGTTCTAAAAAAATAAATATGTTATATTAATAAAAATATTATTCGATATTTTTAGTTTTATTTGAATTTCCACTTCCCTAGTTCGAGAATAAAATTTAATAAATTGCTTACGTTGATGATATTTCAGTTTCTCAAGCTTATAAATAATTCATATGGCATTTACGAATTACTAATTATACTTATTATTGCTGAAGGAATTATATATTTGATATAATAAACAATATTTACTTGGTAGATTACGTTATAAATGAATAATATCCATTAGAAATTCGTATGTCGTTATGAACCTTACCATTTCATTAGCGTTACAAGAGCTCGATTCCCTATAAACGATCAATCTTCAATGTTGAATTCTTGTAATCTTGAAATCATTATTTATAAATCTTCGTAGGTGAAAGGATTTTTCGAGATTTTATAATGAAAATAAAAAAAAAAGCATAAAATGTGAAAATATTCACAGTTATTCTTTTTATTAAAAATATTTTAATCATACATTACATTATATGTAAAAATTGTTGATTATTATTGCCAGAGCAAGAAGTATTAATAACTGTCTTTCCCTTTAAGGTAGTAAGAACACATTTTAAGATATAATTGTCTTTTAAGACAGAAACTTATTAGATATTAAGTATGTAAATGAAAACTACAATGTGATATATAGTCGTTGGGAGAATAATAATGATTAATAATAATAATAATAATAATAATAATAATAATAATAATAATAATGATAATAATGATAATAATGATAATGATAATAATAATAATAATAATAGCAATTGTAATAGTAATAAAGGATGGCTCGAATCACCTACATAATTGATCTAATTCTAAAACTTTGTACTTCTTAAATATATTACTTACTATTCTGTGTTGTTAATTGTGAAATTGGGCCGTCATGCGCAGTCTAACATTTTATTTAATGTCATATATTCCTATAATAACAATAATGTCAACAAAAAAACCTCCTTTTATATTTCAATTTCTAAAGGAATAATTTACAATTTACATTTATTTTACAAAACTTATTAATTTAGTAATATTAATTTAGATTTTTGTTCCTAATGCTTAAGTTTAAGATCACTTGAAATATCACAATTTTAAAATTTTCCCTTACAATATCCACAAGAAGAATAAATAATATTTCTCAATTAACACTCAAATAACAGAATAGTTTAATAAAACTATATAGCTTAAGGTCTAGAGTGAAATTGCAAACATAAAGGTGACGAACAGCCTTTGATTTTCATTAATACATTCGCAAATGAACAAACCATGTATCTAAGTATATTAATAATGGATTTTAAGCGCCTTCGGTGCAAATTATTCATCTTCAGTGCTGATCTTCGTGTAGTGTATTTATCTTCCTTGTTGATTTAAGTCTTCCGTATATTTGATTTGAAGCTCGAGTGAAAGATATTTTGATTCGAAATTCACTTGAGTACTTACGAAAAGGAATTCGCATCAAAAGAAGCACTGTAAAACGTATACGGCTAATTAATTTATTTGCCAGACTTGTACTTTCTGTTGGGAGAAGTTAATTAAATCCTACTTTGATAAAGTCTAGTGGTAAGAAAGTTGTAAGAAAAAGATAAAGATTATATAATAATAATTGATTGACAAAATTGATGCTTTAATCTCTCGTGTGACGCGACAATAGTTGAAGGATAAAACGAGCCATCTCTGTGAGATTTTTCGAAAACTTTGACCTCGATCAATAATCTTTTATCATCGAACCTTTTAAATCTTTTTCTTACAGCATCGATTACACGATACGATTGCCGGTTAAGTTGCTAATAGCGCGGTTAAGAAGCTACTTTATTACCGTCGACGATTAATACGATAATTGTTACGATTGAGTGAAAAATTTATTGGAAGTGAAGAAAAAGAAAGAAATTTGATTAATTTTTCTATAATTTAATGTTTTATTTCCTCTCACCACCCCCCCCCTCTCTCTCTCTCTCTCACTCTCTCTCTCTCTCTCTCTCTCTCTCTCTCACTCACTCTCACTCACTCTCTCTCACTCTCTATGTATCATATTATGATCCATGATGCAAATCGAAGATTGTTTGTTATACTTTAGGAATCGCAATAATTTCATGATTTTAAATCTAAATGCAGCGTATTCGCGTCTCTTTCATCCTCTACGGTTAAAGATGAAATAAAATCTTCCTTGACCTGCGCTATTTATAATAGACTAGATTCGTGGTGCGTAGATTTGTCGGTAAAATGACGTTTAAAGCAAATGGTGTTTAAATAAGAGATTAGAAATCGGCTCGGATGCTGTACGGTAGCGGTTGGGCGCGTTCGCGGTGGGGCTGGTGAGTGATGGGATAAGGGCGTTAAAGATAGTGTATATTTGTTGTGATGCAACTCACTTGATGTTGGACAAGCGGCGCTTGCAGCTGTAGACGCGCACCTCGAGGTGGTGTTGGGTGAGCATGTGACGCTGGTAGCTGCTGCGCTGCTTGAAGCGTTTACTGCAAAATGAGCAGACGTGCTTGGGCTGCTTGCCGCACTCCTCGCGCCAATGACGCATCAGGCAAACCTTCCAGATGTAGGTCTTGCCGCAGAGGTGACAGACGAAGGGACGCTCGCAGGACTTGGGCATCGAGGTCGAGAGGGAGGTGCTCGTCCCTTGAAACAGACGAGAGAAGGGCAACGTTACTTTCCGTCAATCGCTCGCTCTCTGGCCGTACATTTCCGTCGTCCCGTTGCGTAGGGTCTGTGCGTCTCTTGTGCTTTATTAGTTTCGCTAATAATGATTCTCATTGCAGTTGGTCGGCAAACAATGGTCAGGTAATGGTGGATGAAAGCTTATCGCGTGAGGTGAATTGGTAAGTGGTTAAACAGTCATGTTGTTGAGTTGCAGACGCAGGGTATAATAATGCCGGTGGTGAGGGCTTGCGTGAGGCAGGTCTTGAGAAACAGGGCTGAGTGCGTTTGAAGTTGCGAGGAAATGAGAGAAGGCAAGCACGCGCCTTCGTTCGATCCCGATAACGCACCCAACAACGTTTCTCCCTTTCACTGGACTTAACGGTAAGTACGTTGTGCCAGTTTGCAAATTCGCACTCGCACGTTTCTTGCAAAGTTTAACTCGATACGCCAACGAACGCACTTTATTATGTGCATCTACATGTGAAATAGCAAGAGCAAATGCTGCATTAATATTAATTAAGAATTAACGAATAGGATAATTAATGAAGATAAGTACCAAATCATGCGGCAAGATGCTAATTACGAACTATCAAAATAGCCTTCCTCCGTCTCGTTGTTACAAATTACAATAATTTGGCAATTATCTTAATAATCAATTCATTCGTTCATTAATAATCGTCAGTCTAATCTACAATACCACTTCCAATTTGTTAATTAGCAATTTTGTTAATGTTTAAAGTTATACTGTTATGGAAAGTCTCCTTAACCGTTACTTATTGGCATGAAATACTCTTGCATTATACTTTCCTTAGGCCACAAAATCAAACAAATATTTACGTACGTAACGAATTGTGCTGACTATCATAATAATGATATAATGAGAGGCTGAGCCGTATGGTGCAAGTCACATCACAAGGATACGGAAAATATTCGACTAACCAGTTATTCACCACCACCATGCGAATATATATATATATATATATATATTTATTTTTTTTTTTATTTTTCCTTTATTCGAATGCAAAAATTGCATACAAATATAATCGCGTCGAATGCTCTGATTATCCTGAAAAAGCAGTTATCATTTGAAAGTCATTTTCCAATAACTGATGGATCTTACTTTTATTTACATGAAATAATTAACATTATTTTAGATTTTACATAAATTTTGTTTTCTTCGCAATTACAGTTACAATTAGATACTGTAACGATCATTGGCATTGATTAAGAATCGCTCGTAAAAATACTGAAAACATCAGAAAATAAATAATTATTAATGATAGGCATATATAATAAAATAATTATTGCAATAAATATATTCAATAGCATTTACTTATACGTATTATGCTTTACTTATATTATTTGCATCAATTTGAATCTTTTCATTTGTTTACGATCCAATAATAGTGCAACAAACGTACATTACATATATTGTTAATAAATTTATAATACTTATGATGTGTATATAATAATATTCATATAATTCTTTCCAATAGCTTAAGGCGCTGGATAATACAAAAGAATAATATCAATATTCTGGGCAATTAGAGGAGGTTGAGAGCCAACAATATAGGCTATATAATGTAAAGTAACTGATAAATGAATTTGCTCAAAATCTTTTAAGCACCCATTTCTAATTGACATCATACAGATTAACAAAAAAAAAGTAAATATCACTGAATTTTAAATACGAGACATCGTTCCTCCTAAGAAAATATATAAAGAATTTGCTAAGAAACTCACCATAATCGTCTCTTATAATTGTAATCGACCATCATTTAAAATATATTAAATAACTTGAAACCTGCGATAAGAAAATGTATATTGCTGTAAAGATTATTAGTTAATTTTATGAAAATATTTATTTTAAATAAAAATGATAACATTCATAGTTTTTATTTTAAAGCATTATAGAATATCAAATAAAATCTGTGAAATCAACATTATGAGGATGCTGTAAAAATAAGAAAGTTTAATGAACAAAAGATAAATGGCAGATGTAACAGGGGGGGTGGGGGGGGTGAGGTCAATTGAATCAATAGGAAATAATTAAAACGACTCGCTAGTTGTGAAAATTTGATAAATTCGTTTTTATTATTGACCATTTTATGATGAGTGTTTGTGCAAAGTTACAGAGAAGGGAAAATTTATGCGATTGCTGGAAAATAGAGTCCAGAAAAGTAAGAGAAAAAAATTGATTGAAATTTTCTTTGAAATCAGTGAACGATAGATAAGATAATTTTAAGTACAATATAAATTCATTTGATAAATATCAAATAATTATAAATATCATCACGAGTGAAACTTTAGCAGTGTATATAATAAAAAAAATTCTAATCTCAATTGAAACAACTATTTTTCAATTAGATTATTCACCTACATTACAATTCATTGTAGTATTATGAAAATTAATAATTTTTTTGTTTGTTTTTGTGAGCCTTCGAGACAAAATAAAACGAGAAGAAAACAAAAAAATTACAGGTCGCTGCGAAAGATAGCTTCGTTTATTATTGGATAAAAATAATTCTCATGATTATTTCATTAATCACAATATGCACAATGCACGATTCTATTAAAATATTATACATGCAATTTTTTCATTATTATAAGATTCCTAATATATAAGAATACAGTTTCTCGAAATGTATCGTAGCTGATATATATTAAAAATAATAATTGACTTCGCTGATTAATGCATGGCATTAAAATATTAACTCAAACAAAATTCTTTAACTAATCTTCCACACTTTTGTACTGTAAGTACATCACCGGAATGGTAAAGAATTTTTAAACTGTTATGACAACAATAACAACAACAACAATAATAATAATAATAATAATAATAATGATGATGATGATGATGACGATGATGATGATAATAATAATAATAATAATAATAATAATAATAATAATAATAATAATAATAATAATAATAATAATAATAATAATAATAATAATGATAAGGGGGCGTAGGAGAAGAATAAGAGGAATGAATGATTTACCGATAATCGAATAAAAAAAGAATGCATAAAAATTGTAAAAGACAAATCGACGTATGAAATGACAACGAGTCGGTCTGGGTACCTGAAATTATTGAGGGGCGATTAAATCAATCTACACTTGTTGCAATGCCAAATAGCATTTCTTATTTTTATATCCATACATGGATTCTCAAGTACTTTGGCCAATATTACATCTGACGCTGGGGCATCGAGAATCGTCCATCTCATATGCGCGCACACGTGTCAACGACACAAACAGCAGCAAACTTCATGGGGAATAGCTCCATAAGAAATAAAAGTGCACGGTAGGTAAGGATCTATCGCTTGCATCGCACCAAGTAAGACAAGCCTCGTCAATCGTCGATCATCCAACTCGTCACAGCCAAACAAGCCACGAGTTGTCCCCCCCCCTCCCGCCCTTCATGCTCGCTCATACGACAAAGCCGTCGATGAAGACGCAAGGACGCTTGGAACGCTGGTGCCTGCGTAAGTGATAGGCTCGCTTGAAACGTCTGCCGCAGTGATGGCAAAAGTAACGGGGCAGGATCTTGCACTCTTCCCTGAGGTGACGCAGTAGCGATGTGCGCCAGGAGTAGGATTTGTCGCATTTGGGGCACTGGAAGGAATTGTGGTCGGCGGCCATCGTACCGACGTTAAGATCCACGCCCAAATCCATCGATGACCTGTACTCGTCGTTATTCCCGTCGTCTATAAGAAAAAAAAAAAAAAAAAAACAAAAAATAATAATAAAGAACGTTCGATTATTGGTGCGGATATCCGAAGTACTCGGCAAATTGTTTTGTGAATTAATTGTAGGTGATGGAGTTGCGTTTGGAGTTGGGACCTCGATGTTCTTATGTTCGCAGACACATTAGTATTCGGGGATTGGACGTATCTATAGAACTTTTCAGTTTTGTCTCGTGACATTGTTTATGTGAATCCTTGTATTGTCAGGTGCTATTATGCCTTTAAGGCGAGTTGTGTTGTCTGGCTACGAGATTATTAGCGTTCGTGGTTTGGGACGACATTATTTGAAAACGGACTACGCATTAGGAGTCAATAGTTCGTCAAAAATGTCTCCTCGACTTTTTAATTCGTTCGTGCGCATAAATTGGTCGTTACTTAATGCAACGACGTAATTCTTATTAGTTAATTCAATTCAATGGTAATAGGAAAAACTTTTGCCTTAATAGATGTTAATAATTGACATTTGCCAATAATCTATAATCCAATCATCGTTCTCTTGATATTACTATGTTAATTCTCTATGGGTTAACATCGATTTATTGTGAAAATGAAATGTTCTACAGATATATCCTTCTTTATTAAAACACATAATTTATCAACGATTATACTTATGACAAATGTAGACAGCATTCGCATAGGATCATACAGTATGCTAAGGTTATACTGAGCAGGTTTTCTAGGTGGGATGATCTAAATAATTTTGAGGATTTCCATATAGAACCAGCGTCACATGCAGTTAAATTCTTGGTCATTTACGAACGATTTACGAGAATTTACGAGAATATTTATGATCGAAGAAATAACGATACGCACGAATGCATACAATCGTACGAATTACATACAAACTAATATTATCCTATTATATTTATAACTGGTTGTCAATTCATATAATACTATCTAAGAAATTACATTTATAGCTTATAAAACAGTAAAAATTAGTGGGTGTAGGCAACGCAAATTTTAACACAAATAAAAATGAGCAAAAAATTTTCATAAGCCAGAAAATAACGAATCATAAATACAGAATTATTACATCTAATATATATATATATATATGATGAGCTTATTTATTGTATATAACTTATTTAAAAATGAGAAAATAAAAATTACAAAGTAAAGGACGAGAAACATACATACAATTAACATTAATTAATAATAATTTTTCATTCGTATGTCGAGGGGAACATGAAAAATATTGGACTTTTAAATTAAACATTTTATTTACATCATATAGGTGGTAAATAATTAAGGGAATTTGCATTTAAAGATTATTTATTTTATTCTGGAACTTGGCAATCAACCCAAAGATATTTATACTATATATACACATTAATACATGCACACCAAACAAAGCATTCTCAATTTTTATATTACATAATTTTTATCTTTATGTACAATAATACTATAATAATCAATGATTAAATGTAAACAATTACAAGAAATTAAATATTTGCATAATATTTGCATAAGCAGTTACATCACTTAACTACAGTCTTGTATTAGCCTTATTATTAAATGTCTTTTATTGTATTAAAAAATAATTTTATTATTTTAAACATTGATAGTACATAAATATTAAAAAACAAAAATTTCCGTTTGAATTCCGAGGAAAGCAGAATTGTTAGCTTATTTAATTATCTTCTTACAACTATTTAAAACAGCAATGAAAAATACCAACAAGCCATTAAGTTCGTCAAGTTGATCTTATTATTGCCAAGCCGATGATAATTCATATCCATTGGCTACTTTTGCTTCTTGCAATGTAAGGACTTGTCGTGAGATATTGCCACCAACCCTAAAACAACAAACTCTAGTCAGTAACAAAGAAAAAAGAAATAAAAAGGAAAAATGTTATTACTCACCGGAAGAAATCTGGTCGATGCCGAAATATAACTATTTTGTTTTACATACCAAAACAAATCATCATACACGTATTTGATTTAAAATAATAGAAATTCTTGATTGACATTTTTATTGTGACTGCTGATTACATATACAATAAAATTTTCGCTCACATACAGAGAAGGAAATTTATAGGAGAAAACGTTTTTCACCTTATCAATAACTTGTGAATAATGAGAAAAAATGCTAACATGTTTAGACAAATGAGCTCGATTTTAAGAATTTTAATCCATTTTTCATTTTACTGAAATACTAATTTAATTACTAAGTCAAATGAGCAAATGCAAATTTTTATAATTAGGATAAAAAGAAAAAAGAAAGAAAAAACTGCACAATCGGTGAAAATCATTAGGTCATTAAGATTGTCCAAATCACTAATACAAAAATAATATATTAATAATACGTTGATAATATAAGGTTGACAATATATTTCATTATTCAAAAATAAATTAATTCATTTAAAATTTTGTAAAATTAAAGGACAATATAAATATCATAATATTTTAATTATAAAATACGATTAAATAACTACAATAAGTACAAATTAATATTTGAAACTTGGTAATTTATTTTTATTACAAAACTTTTTACAAATTCACTTATGTATAAGAGTAAACGCTTACTATAAAATATTCATTTAAAATACTCGTAAAATGTAATTTGAATTAAAATGTAATTAAGGATCTAGGAATAGTATTTACTTGGAACTATTTACTAGGAATAGTAGAAACTTATTAAAAACATTTTAAATGTTTAAAAAATCACTTTAAATATTTAGAAAAATATAACTTACGGTATGCACAAAATTGTCTTAACAATATTTAAGTAATGAGATCGTTGTACAATTTTTTGTTAATTAATTTATGCGACTCTAACCTTAATACATTTAAAGTACAACAATAATAAAGAAAGCTTAAGTTTTAAAAACTATTATAATGATTTAATGAAAAAATTGGCAAATCAACGGCAATTTTGACTGGAGAATATATTATCTCTTAATGACACAGTAAACGAATTATTCTCTGCCTATATAATAATGTATAATGAACTAACTACTTCAATAAAATATTTAACTAGTAGTGTTGAAAGTTTATCAACAAACATATATATCACTATACATTTCTTTATATATTCTTGATAAATGATGAGACTTCGCTACGTAAATGAAGTTCCTTATTATAATATTTTTATTATTAAACAAACATTTTTGTACAATGTATATTCTCTGATTAATAATATTTTAATTCATTATGGAATTGAATTAACTTGAATTAACAAACGTTAATATTAAAGAAACTAATACGAGATAATTTAATGAGAAGGAGAAATAAGTGAATAATGAAAAAGCATATATAAAATTCATAAGCTAGAAATATAATTATAAACATTTACTTCCATCATTTTTAAAATAATAAAATAATAATAAAGCATGAAGAAAAATTCAAGAAACAGTTGAAAATAATAAAGATAGAGACGACAATACGCTGGACTGAGAACAAAAATTTAACAAAAATTCAACGACAAATTGCCTTCAAAAGCCGAATAAAAATTTTATATGTTGGTGATGACTAAACCTAGTGGTAAACGCGATTAAAATCACACCTTCGATTATCTAAATAACAATGTAAATAAAAGTCTGAACTTTCTAACATGATAATTTACACAAAATTCTACGAATGAAAATTGAATATTAAAACAAAAAAAAAAACAAAAAAACAAAAAAAAATTACAACATTTTGGATTAAAAAAGTTTCTTTTGCAAATCTCGTAAATTCATTTAGCTTGTAATGATACACACGAAAGCCACGATAGGCTTTCACTTAAAAGAAAAGAGAGAGAAAAAAAATTAACTCCCACAATGTCATCGAGTAAGTTCGACTAAATGTGACTCGGCGTCAGTACCAATATAACGATTAAAAAATATACTCAGCAAGAAGTAGTGCCGCGTTAAAAGCTATCTGGCCGCTTAATTCAGCTTCCGAGCGTCCAGTAAAACTCGGTAAAAGTGGCTTTGATATACGCGTCGTTAAATGAAATCTTACCAAGCTCGTGAAAGCTGAGCAGAGGAGAATTAAGCTCCTTTAAAAGCCAGCGAGTCGAGTCCTCTCATGATGAATGTCTCGCGCCTTAGGCCAAGGCCTAAGGATAGCCGAGTATGTCGATCGAAGTTAGGATTTTCTCGGTGTCGATAGCCTGGGGCATCGGATGCATGGCGTTCCGGTGCTTCACCAGATGGTGCTTGTGCATAAAACGATTTCCGCAAACCTCGCAAACGAACGCCGGTGGTTTGCCGCACTCGATGCGCCGGTGCTTAAGCAACGATTCACGCCACTTGTAGCTCTTTCCACAGGCTGGGCAAACGAAGCGCTTTTCCATATTGCCAGGATCTACGTAGAGACCGCGAGAGCTCTTCTTCCAAGCCGACTGGATCCAACCTGGGGACAGGAGCGAAAATGGGGGCACGATGGTGCGGTTACTCACTACGTTCGAGCTTAGATGCAGATTTGGACGTTCCTTTTGTCCATGTCTAATTGAGAGCTTCTTCATTGCTGGGAGAGCTGTGGAGTAACGTTGTTGCTTAGGTAATAAATTATTAAACTCGACAGCTGCTCGATCAGTCATTGTTACCACGAAAATTTAACAGCTCTCCTCGACACATTAATCGTCCTTATTTTATTCGTTTTAACTCAATGGCAGCTAAGTGCTACTTAATATCATACACCTTCGATATTCCACATTATATTTGACATTCGTTAACATTGATCGTTAATAATGAGAAGCACTGTTACTTTTTCATCGCAACAATTACTTTCTTTATGAAGATGAAAAAACTCCATTAGACAGGGACGACGAAAGCTACTCTTTCTTAACTTAGATCATAAACAAATGATTTATAAATCATCTAGCACTATATTGCGAATGAAACTTTCATAATACGTGTCTTCGTCTCTTGACAGATGATTAAGCTATCCGGGTGCTTCGAAAAACAAACAAAAACAAAAAAAAAAAAAACGG
>NW_011948412.1:6511265-6512417 GCF_000503995.2 Ceratosolen solmsi marchali
GAGGTAGGGCGGGGGGGGGGGAAGAAAGAAAGAAAAAAAAGAAATGGATTCTCAAAATGATTGTCATTAGATAATGCCGCGTGTTATGCTAATTCTATTCAAGGCATTAGAATGTTTTGATTCTGCATTTCTTCATGAACTATGTTAATTATGATTGGAGCAATCGTTTCATTTTAAGCAAATCATGCATTTTATAAATTTGAAGATGTTTTCTCTACTTCGCCCGTCATTTATGAATATTATATATATTTATGTATATATATATATATATATATATATATATATGTGTATATATGCATATATATATATATATATATTATAAATAACAGTTCTTTTTTTTATTTATTTATTTTTTGCCCATTTATCATCATATAAATATTAAAACTTGGAATTATGAGCAATTAATGTTTTTCAATTGGAAATTAATTAAGTGCAATGTAACTTGCAAAGAAAAAAAAAAAAAAAATGAACCAGGAAAATGAACATCTTGGAAAGGAAATGCTGCATTAAAATAAATAAATTTATAATATTTATCTATGTAAAGTTGTATTGATTAGTAATTAATTGTTTAAAAAATAATAAAATAAAATTTGTATTATAAGCGTAGCGGCATACATATACATAAAGCAAATAAAAAAAAAACGATTTTGCGAGAAAGAAGCAGGAAAATATGAAACATTAAAAACTTATTGCTTACGGTTAATAAATGTTTTTAAAAATATTATTTAAAAATCCATAATATACATGTAACTTACTATTAACTTTATTATTTTATAATGATGTAAACACTATTTTATTTGCTTATACATAGGAATGCACATAAATTATTAATTTAATTTTTTAAAAACTCACTGATACTAATTATCACTTTGTTGTAAAACAGAAAAATATTCTTCAAAATATTTTAGACATTGAAATTCGATTCCAATATTAAGTTGATACAGTAAAACATGATCATTACGGATAACCTAAAATTAAAATTTATATTAATTAAACAAACATTTGAAATAAAAAATATCGTAAATATTATTAATAAATATCTAATAAAGTTTATAATCTTACGTATATGTGTGCGGGGGAGGGGCATGGCGTGGCGTGGCGTGGCGTGGCGCGGCGTGCCGCGGCGGGGCGGGGGGGGGGGGGGGGGGGGGG
>NW_011948412.1:6512454-6534954 GCF_000503995.2 Ceratosolen solmsi marchali
GCGCGTGGGGCGGTGGCGGGGGGGAGGGGGGGGTGGGAGAGCGCGCGCTCGTACGTCTATGTATGTGTAAAATAATTAGGGAGATGAAAAGGACTCACATTTTGTTCAATAATTAAATTTACTTCTTTATTGATCATATTTTCATCTTACTAAGACAATGGTTATCATAATTTACATTCAAAAGTATAATTGAATTTTGAAATTCGCAAAGTGAAAATTAGAAATAATAAATTATAAATCGCATTGTGTTAATTTTAGTATTTCATATAATATCAACTGAGCGTCTTATGAGACTTATTTAAATTTCTTGATATTATCGAATTATTATATCAACTTGTTCCTTTATTATACACGTATTATTTATTTTCTCCTTCACATTTATTCTACAATAAACAATATTTATGATTTATCTTATAACTAATTAAAATCTAATCTTCGCATGTCATGTTATTTTGCTCATTGCGAAACTTACATACTAATTATTATCTCGACATTAAAGGCTAAAATTTGTTTCTACCTCACCAAGCGTTTATTTACTGAAAATAATAGAAATTTTTCGACTTGAAAGTTAATTAAAAGGCCGTTAAAATATATATAAATTTCGTATATATTTTTTGTAAAATTTGTAGAAAATCATTTTTAAAATTTTGCTAGTAAATTTTAGTAAACAATATATATATATCAGCATTACAAATGCAAATAATGCATGTAAAATAATTTATATTTATGGTCTTTTAAATTAATTAAAATGAAAATTAAAAAAACATCATAACACTGTGAATCAATAATTACTTTAGAATTTAACGTTCTGGAATTTCAACATTTACATTACGGATTTAGTAGAAAGAAAAGCTCACTGCGCATCGCGAAACATAACTCCAAGTTCGTTCAAGTGAATGTCTTACAATTCACGTAATATGTCTCGCTGTTGCGAATGACGGATAATTAAAAAATTCAGGATATCTATGGTATTATATTTTTATTTATTCAGTCTTCGTGCTAGTACTTTCAATCCCGTGAAACAAATTTTAATCCTTTTCTAATATTAAAAAAGTATTTTGATCACAATTGTATTTATTGTTTATGTCGTTATTTTTGGCACGAGTTTCTTCTTTTCTTTACTCAACTATGGCTACCCATAGTACTTTTATTATTAATTTACATCAAAAAATTTTTCTATTCAATTCTGCATAATCTTTCGACGTTTAAGTTTCGTTTTGAATGTTTCGTGAGTTTGATTTGGAAACTGGAAGACTCGATCTGCCCTTCATTTTTCAATGGAAACTTATGAGACATTATTATTTTTTTTTTTTACGGCTTTTTAAAAGCGAAATGAAAACGAGTTTAAAAAAAACCGTGCAACACTTTAACATTTCGATTTATCTTGAGGAAAATCGAATTTCATATGAATTTTACGAACAAGCATCGGAGAAATAATGATATTAGATCGCAATTGAATGAAATATTTGAAATTCAACTTTCATATAATTTATATATTTCTTACATTATTAGTCTTCTATATAGAAATTTATTTTCATCATTCGTAAAGATTGAGTCGATTGGAAAAAAAAAAAAAAAAAAAAAAAAAAAAAAAAACGAAAATACGAAAATACGAAAATAGTTTAGTTGTCATTTGTAATTAATATTACTCGTACAGTTTCGAGTTTAGATTTCTGATATATTTAAGAATAACTACAGACAATAATTATTAAAACCTTGCAAGATAGTGAAAGCCCTTAAGAACGTTCGTTTACCTCGCAATTTTCATAACTCTTATTCCCATGACACTTAAACGATGTAATTCTAAAGTTAATTTATGAATTTGCCGAAGCATTAAACTTTCATTTACTAACTCGATTACATTATTTCTAATAAGACATTGATAGTACAGAGACAGCAATATTAGAATAGCAAGATTTTTAAAACTTGAAATGATATTATATTAACTATATTTTCTAAATATGAAAGATTAGTTTTTAGAATAATACAATATCGTGCGTTAAATATATCAGAATAAAATATTGAATTTAGATGAAAGCAATGATAGAGTGTTTTTGGAATGATGAATAAACTGAAAATATATATTAACCCTATTTGGAATTTATATTCGTGAATTACTATCGTATCTAAAAATATTTCTTTAAATTATGGAGAATAAATAATTACAATAAATAACAAAATTACAATGTAATTCAAACATAAACAGAATTAAGTTTCGAATATTACAGAATTATTTAGATAATACTTGTGCTCATTTATATATTCTACATTTACTAATTTATCTATGTTTATAGAATCATATTACTAATAAGTTTTCGTTATATAGAATTTTTATTTTATTCACAAGGGAATAGTAGACTTTTTTCTTTTCTTTTTTTTTCTTTTTCTTTTTTTTTAATGCGCAGCTAATAGATCTGCTCCGTTGAGATATTAATTAGAAGAAGAGAGAGAAATTGATATTGATAAAAGAATTTTTCTGAGAGCATAATAAGTGTTTGTAAGCTGTGGTAGGAAAAGAAAAAGTTTAAAAGTATTTGCGGCTACAATTAATTATTTAATTGAATGGACAGTACAAAAACACTTGACGTAAGCTTATTTTTTGTATTTTGATAAAATTTATCCACATAAATAATAGCCACTCAATGAACGTAGTTTACGATTTATCGATTATTTATAGCATCCAACTTGGCTTATTCGATTTTTTTCTTCTTCTTTTTTTCCTTTGTCTAAATATTTAATATTATTCATAAAAAAAATAAAATAAAATCTTTTAGACATTTATGTTTGCAAAACGAGGCTCCAAATTAGTATTTCAGACAGGTACAACAATCGTCTATTATGTGAGAATTATGTATTTGTTTAAATAACATTATATTTCAACATTATTTTGCACTAATGACTTTTAGATTATATTTTATTTGAAAATAATTAGCAGTTTATTAGCAATATATATATATATATATATATATATATATATAAATGTTTTTGTTTATATGATATATCTTTAACTTAAATAAACGTTAAGCAACTATTTCTCTTAAATAAATCGATAACGAGTTTTTGCCTACGAAAATACGCATCACTTCAGACTAGATCTTTTCGAATTAGTACTACTTACATTTATACTTTAAAACAATCATAACATCATCATCGATATTATTATTATATTGTATAAAGGAGAATTAATTTTAATAACTCCTTGACTAGGTAAAAGAAGGGTGTGATTATTCATTATTATTTAGAGATGTACACGTAGAAAAGTGAATAAAATGAAATTTCTTAGTTGAAAATTCGTTGCATTTAACATGTTGCATCAACTGATATTCAAACTCATTCGAAAATTAATAATTTTTCATATTAATTTTCAATTGTAATAGATATCGAACGATTATTACATATTTTATTGAATATTATAATTTATGATTTTGTCATTTTTAAAATAATATTTATATGTATAATCAAATAAATGGCTTTCATTATAAATCGATAGTAATTGATAATACACATATTAATAAAGCAATATTATAATCAATATAATTATAAGACATACAATTTTAAAGTTATATGATAAAATACGATAAACTTTTCCGGTATGAATGGAAATCTACTTTTATATAATTTAGTTCCTTAATTCTCACATTTTTATAACTCGTATAAAAATAAGGGAGTGATATCTATGGATTTTCTTAAACTAAGCAAATGACATTTCAACAACGGACCTAAATTTTCGCTACGCATATTTATTCGTGTCCTTTCGATCGTTTCTCTCTCTCTCTCTCTCTCTCTCTCTCTCTCTCTCTCGCAATCTATCTATCTATCTATCTATCTAACTTTCTATCTATCTTTTTTTTTATTTTTTATCGTAGTTTCTTATTTAAGATTCCTGAACAAGAGGATCCAACAATATTCTAATCTTGCACTTTGAACAAGATGTTTTTACTAACCGCCAAATATTTTTATCATTTTAATGTGACTTCATTTATATCTACTAGTCTCTTCTTCTCCAAATTCGAAAATTCAAAACAAAAGTATTGAAACAATATGTATATATTGCAAAATCAATCGACCGAAACGTTACTTATGCTCGCCATATTATTCTGTCAAATGTATTATGTTAATTAAAGAAATTATGGTTCTATTATCTTTTTTTTTTCTTTGTTTTTTCTTTTTTTTTTTCTTTTGTTTTTTTTTTGTTTTTGTTTTAATGTTTTGTATCTAATGCGTCTAATCTGGATAAAATAATGTAAAATATTATAATTTTATAACATCGAGACATATTGTTAGTCATTATGTGAGACAATACTTTATTTTTTGATATCTTCAATTTATTCAAATTTTAATTAACATTGAAATCAATGTTTGCATTCTATTCGAATGTTTTTTAATAGATATATTATCAGTTATTTCAATTTCTTTAAATTATCGAATAAACAGTCATTCAGTCGGATATTTTAATTGAATAATGAATTTAATTTTTATAAAAATACTACAAAAAGATTTCAATTCTCTTTTACAACATTTGATGAGACTAGAAATAAGAAGATGGAATGTCGTTCTACGATTTTTGCCCAATCACCAGAACCTCGATAACTTCTATTCTTAAGTTAAATAGTTAAGAATTTTATCTTCTAATTTTTTGCCTTTTCGGTTTGCATAATAAATAAATGGAAGCTCGGCTACCGCACTCAATAATATTACTAAAAAGTAAATAAGGATATACTTTTTTAAATTCATAAGATATAAGGGAGGATAATATTATGCAACTTTGGCTGTGAATTGCATATATAACTTTGGTATCGTTGGCACTTATTTAAATATAAATCGATATATCTTCGATTTATGATCGACAGGTTGTTTTGGCACTAAACTTCATCTTGATTATAGTTTATCAAGTACCTCGTTCGAGTAAGTATTTCAAGTTCAATAAGAGAATAAATGAAAATACCACGGCTATCGAACAATTTATGAAATTATAGCAAAGCCATTAATAACATCATAATCCTCAAAGAGGCGACTACTGCCAAAAGCCTAATTATCATATTATAATTAAACTTTTCAACAATGATTTTCGTTAAATAGTTTGTTATAATTTCGTGCTTCTTTATGCATATTAATAAAATCGAATGAGCTAGAGTTAAATTTAATGTTAATTGTTTAAGCTTAACCTCTTTAAAAGATTCTATTACGTAAACAATCAGACTAGATAGAAACGATACGTATAAATGACTGAACATCTCGCTATCAAATAATTTTACAATGCTCTTGAACTTTCTCGATTACCACATTCGAAGTAATTAATGCCGCGCATAAATCTCACCGTTTAATAAGAATGATGAGGACGACGACAAAGTGGTAACGCGTTGATTATGTATCACGTAATTATCGGCTTCGAGACAGTACGAGAATCTGTGCGGGCACAGACAAATTGCACAAACGAACAGTATAATGTTAAAGTGATGATAATCACATGGGACTAATGGTAACCATAACAGCGGTCTTGGGACTTTGCTCGAGCCGCGCGTGGGCACAGATCCCTCGGCAAATGATTCGACAGCAGAATCCGGCAAGTGATAATCGCTCCGTCACGTAAGAACGAAATCCCTGAAAAAGTCGACCAATGTCCTCGGATAAATGACAATGAGCCGTAATGGACTGGCCGATCGACTTGGCCGAGCAATTCAAGTCCGACCTCCGAGGGAGTGCTGCGTATCCACGTGGCGATGGTTGATGTGCGCCTTGAGGTTCCTCTCGTACTTGGAGCTGAAGGCGCAGTGGGGACAGCTGAAGGATGGGGCCTTGCCGCACTCGTAGAGCAGGTGCCGCTTCAAGATGTAGGCGTTCTTGTAACTCTTGCCGCATCGCGAGCAATTGTGGCGTCTGTCGTGCCCCGAGCCGACGACGACCGCGTGATGACCGAGGGCGCGATTGTTGTTGTTACGCCCGGGATGCCGAGTCGGGCAGTGCATGCGGGCCCGCCTCTGGGGCGCCAGGGGCGCAGGCACCTCCGGGTTGGCGGTGCCGTGGCTCCTGGAGGTACGCCGGTGCCCGGAGGAGGGTGCCTCGTCCCCACCTGAGCGCCAGTTCAGGCTCGCGAAGAAGCCTGCAACGAGATAAGCAGAGGGCCGTGATAATCACGGATTAGTCGTGGCCTGGCGAGCCCGTGAACGGCGAACAATGTCGACCTGAACGTGGATGATGTCATGATAGATTTGTCGCCGTATTATTACGAGCCAGGACGGCATCTGGAGACCGGGATCGGGGTATCATTCATTAACGCGGCATTAAATTATTTGCTTACGAGCCAATACGCTCGACAAACTCATAGGGGCGCCTGTTCGATATTATTATCAACGTAACTTGCGACGTGCAATGCTCCTGCCATGCGCTGATCTATGTAACGATTGACGGACTCTTGTTCCAAGTTGACTGTGAATCTAATAATGCGAAAGTCGAAACGCGACGAGACTCGTACACTGGTAGCATTTACTTTTTGACAGATATCTGAGATATATTCAATTTTTGCGACACTTTCCAATTTGCCTTGGAGATTTTTCTTATAATTTCATTAACAAATAAATGTTCGAGGCTATTCTCCAATGAAGGATTTCTGTCTGTGGAATACTACCAGCTTGGATGTTCTCTTGTTTGAAAACAACAAAAAAAAAAAAAAAAAAAAAAAAAAAAAAAAACAGAAAAAACAAAAAAAATATAAAAAAATCTCGATATCATTATAAACAGTACTGTTGGCCTCGGCAACTTTTCATTGATTCGTTCGTTCGAGCGTAAAGTAATGATTGATAAAGTCAGGCTTGTTGTAATATATAAAAAACATTTATAATAAGAAAATTTCCCTTTCCCAGTTCCAGAAGGTCATGGGGGCAAAAGCGACAAATCTTCTTTCAAAACTGCTGTGATACGGCATGAGCCATGCTAAAAACATTCAGTTCTCAAGCTAGCAAATACGAGCAAAAGAAAGGAGCGAGAAGCGAATGGGGGAAAAAACTGCCCTGGAAAAACTTGGACAGGAATGATTCGACGGATGATGAATGCTGTAAATGAAACTTAAAACAGGACATTCTGCTTTGGTAGAAAAAAAAATTGTTTTCATTTCGGTGATGTGATAATAAAAAAAAAAAAAAAAAAAAAAAATAGAAAAAAAAATGGAAAGAAAATAATAGTTATTTGGGTTAATTTGGTCTTGAAAGAAATTATGTAAATATAAATACAACAAAAACATTCTAACTATAATGTATTAATACTAAATTATATACGCTTAGGGCTTAGAAAAGTTTTATATAGAAAATTACACTAGAATACTTGGTCATTACAAGTCTAATTCTACATGTGACAATATAATATAGCGTCCTTATTATTCTGAAAAATAATAACAAATCTGAAATTATACTCGTTTTCTTACAAAGCTGATGTATATGTTAATTATTACCAATAATCGCCAGACTTTTTTTTTTTTTTTTTTTTTTTTTTTTTTTTTTTTTTGCACTTTACAATACAATACAAGTTCACGCTTTAAATATGCTTGAGCGTTTTGCAATAATTATTGCAATGATTTTTCAAAGTTTTATTGACGTCGTAATATTACAGAAAACAGAAGACATTTGTCGATTCGTACTGCCAATTACCGTATCTGAAAGAATAAATTTATACTTTAGTAAAAAATAAAAAAATCAAATAATTTGAGATGCACAAAAACATTAAGGTTTGATAAAAACGAAATAATTTGCTTTTTAATGATTTTATTCTTAAATTTCTTTTTGTGAATAAATACGACTTGGATTATAAATAATAAATGCAATACTTTCCATTTATATGTCACCGTTGTGGTTTATTAACTTTCCAAAGTATTTAGAACCGGAGCACCTGTGAAAAAATAATATAGTTAGTATAAGGCAAATTATTATTTTATATTTAACCATGTGCGGTGTCTGTGAAGGCGGTCTCAAATGATATATATATATATATATATATATATAATTATAAATTAATCGTAATTTCGTAAAGGAATAAGGAATAAGAAAATGGAAATTATGTAATTTTGTCTTTCTAGACTTTATTTTGCTCTAAATCGAATACAGTAGAAACTCTACATTTCATGAAAAAGGAGAGAAAAAGTAAATTAAAACGAATGGAAAAATGAGCGGTTTGGAATGTTCATATACGTAGATATTAAAATGATATATAAATTATCATAATAAATCTATAAGATTAATTGTTTGCGCCCTTAGGTTACATTTTCGATATGTTAAAGATTCCAAGGCAACAAAAATAAGTATACGTTTAATGATTTAAGAGACACAAGTTTAAATAAGAATAAAATAATGAAAATAACATGCATGATATATAATGCAAATTATTTGCTCAATTACGTTTGTATTCATTTACAATGTTTCATAAGCACATGTACAATTATGCGGCGCGCGTGTGCATGTGTGTATATATTAATAAAAATATATATGCGCACGGACACGCACGTGAAGCAAAAATATCTAGAAAGATTATGATTATTTTTATTTTATTTAGCGTATTTGTTAATAATATTTATCTAAATAATTATTAATTAATGTATAAAATTGAAACGAAATAAAAGTAATAATAATCGTTCGTTGGCAGATACATGGCGAAAAGAATAATACGATTACAAAGTATTATAGAGCTTTCTTTTATTATTATCGAGGCGCTGAGTGGAAGTTGAGACGATTAACACTTTTCGTAAATTAAAAACACTTTGTACAATCGGTTGAATAAAATAAAAAAAAAAAAAAAAGAATTAAAAGACAATAAAATTGATGGTCTTGTACTTAAAAGTGTCGCGCTTACGTGTACTAGTATTACAGTTAGGTCATATAACTTATAAATTGTACTGTGGAGCGAACAAAGTGCGCACGGAGGTAAGATTTATTCTTAATAGAACAAACGTTGGGCTGAAGTAACAAACCCACATAGAAAATTGCAATCAGCAAGAGAATTATCTTCTAATTGACTCATAACTTCAAATGCAATTACGGAGGAATTTTTAAAATTTTCAATTTTCTAAATGGGTACGATAATTACATATGACATATTACAAGAACATAAACATCTTGAGTATTGTAATATTTGCAGTTTTTATATAAGTCGTTGATTTTTTTTAACGCATCGATTAAATATATTTTATGTACGAAATATATTTAAAGATATTGTAAAAAAGAAAATGGTAAATACAGTTGGATGTCGTTTCCTCAAAAAAAAAAAAAAAAAAAAAAAAAAAAAAAAAAAAAAAAAAACAAAAATAAAAAAAAAATATATATATATATATAACAGTGGTACAGGACATATTTTATTATAATTCATAAAATATTGTTTTATAAAATTGAATTTACAATAATAAAACGTGATTAATGAACTAATGAATTGGTTGTACTAAAACCAATTACATCGCATTTTGGAAATGTAACACAAATTTATTTGCTTAAAATCATATTTTGAAATATGTATACGTGCATTTTGAATAAAAAGTACGAGTTTTTGATTATGTAAAATAAATTTAAAAACCTAGCAAATACATTGGCAGTATAGCGAGTGGTTAAGAGTATCTCTCATAACTTGTAAATAGTTTGTTAAAAAAATATCACTGGTTTCAAGAATGTGCACCGAAAGTCTCGAAAATACAGATTTTACGTATGCAAGTAATGTAATGTAATGCGTGCTATTTTATATATTGATATGGTTTTTTTTTTTTTTTTTTACCTCGTTTTATTTATATACGTACAAAGTAATGTGGAAAACACTTGGAATCGTAAATAATAAATATGGAGAGTCGGTAATCATTTTTATCATCGTATCCATGCATTTGTAATTATATTTCATCGTTCACGGGAAAATACATGAAATCTGTACTTTCATTAGTTGACTATTCAGTCGATGAAGAAAAAAAAAAAAAAAAAAAACACAAAAAAAACAATAAAAAAGTAGAAGAAAAGAGTAATAATACCATTGAAAATCTGTGTCACAGTTGTTTGTGTCCCCAGCGCCTCTGGGTTTCTCTAGCCTAAATCTAAGTCGTACTTCAAGGCACTTTACACAAGGCTCTTTCAATTCGCAAACACGTACTCATTCGAGCATTAGAAAACTTTGTATTCATTATCGATTCCCTTCCTTAATGTTCCATATGATTACTTTGCTCGCATCTCGTATGTATAAAATTTCGTTAACTTTTGTTGTTTCATTTTGCTTTTTGCTCTGTGTAGTACCCTTAGAAACTATTTCGTTGACTTGTTCTTACACTTTATTATTCTAAAAGTTTCGTAAGTGCAAAGGTTTGACTCGGTATGTGTGCAAGTGGACCAATTTTGTAATTTTTAATATTTAAATCACAATAAATGCATAAAGCTTCGTTCATAATTGTGCAAAAATTATAAAACATTATCATCAATGATTATCAAATATTACAGAGCGACAAAATTTTTACATTCATATTACTTCTAAGACCATGAAGTAGAGAAAAATATTTCGTAATGCCTTAGACAAAATGAAAATCATTCTCTGCGTAATAAGCATTTAACACAAATAATCGTACCGTATCAAAAAAAAAAAAAAAAAAAAAAAAAAAAAAAAAAAAAAACATATTGAAGCCACATAAATTATATAAATCGATTATAAAATATTTAGCATTGCGAATTTCATCGGCGGTATTTATGATTAATCTCGCCTAATTTTTGCATGGGTAAAACCTATTTTTAAAATAAATTTTTCATCGAACCATCTGCTTTAAATCAGCCAAATGAAATTATTAATTAATTAAATTCTCATTAATTTTCAACAACGTCATTGATCGTATAATAAAAATGTTTCTTTTCAAATATACATAAATTTCACTCCACGTTACTTCTCGTAATTTCTAATTTCTATCGCTTTGTCAAATTAACGTAACATCACCTTCATCTCTTCCGTTCATTATGTAATTAATATTGCGAATTTCACAAAACCCTTTTTAAATGAACATTTATGAGACACTCAAAGTATTTGTAAATATTCATTAACTTATTCAATCACGTATTTGATGAAAAAATTTTACAGCCGAAATATTGTTTCGTAATTTAAAGAAAAAGATTTTTAAATACTTTCGATCCAATTACGTCTTATATATCTACATAATTATTTTCAACAAAATAAAATCTCACAATGCAAATACTCGATAAATTTATATCGTTGTTTACCACTTAACAAAATATCATCAAAACAATTACGCTCTTATTTATGCTATACTTGTTTATAATGCATTGCATTCTCAAATAAACAACAACAACAACAACAACAAAATAAAAAATAAAAAAAAATTGAGCCCAGTAGTTGAAAAATACTTGGATGGTATAATAAAAATTTTGTGACTTAATGCATCTTCTTCTATGATATCATCTTCGTCATATTTCATTACAAAGTTATTCAATTTGCCTTTTCTTGAAATTTATCATATTTTTAAAAACGAACATTTCAATTTGATATGATTTTTATTTACAGGTATTATTAGAACGTGAGTCGTATTTTATTTTTTTCATTCACTACCAAAAAAATCTTAGCACTACGAATTTCAATACAAAGAAATTTTGAACGATAACATTTTTTATTCTTTTCTAAAAATCACATTAACATTTTCCAATTTATTGTATAATAGATAATTAAAAAAAAAAAAAAAAAAAAACCAAAAAAAAAAACATTTAATGTGTTTTAATATTAATTTTATTCATAGTTCGTTATTAGAAGCTTGTAAATCTGATTTACTGTTCATATCTAAAGTAAAATTTGTATTATTATTTTAAATATAAAAGGGGAGATAAAACGTGCAAGTTATAGTCGAAATTTTATATTTTTGTTGTTAGTCTTCTAGTTTTTTTTTTTTTTTATTTTTTTTTCTTCTTTATTATTAGTTGTCGAATTTTTATTCGGTTCATCCTCAAATTTAGTACGATAAGAAAATTTTAAGTTTTAATCCATTTCTCCTATATTAATGTATTCGTTTGGTTTAATATCAATTTATTCCCTTGATACCCAATTAAAACAATTCTTTTGTTATGCCAAAAAGAAAGAAAAAAAAGAAAAAAAAAATTAAAAATACAATGATATATATATATATATATATATATATATATATTATAAGCCAAGCCTGATTATATATCAAAATAACTCGCAATATATTTAAGATACAAATGATAAATCCAATTATTAATTATTAAAAAGAAAAATAGATTAATAAAATGTATGACAATCAATCTCGCGATAAATAACTTCTTACTTTTTACACGAAGCATCTACTGTTCGTGAATTTTCTCGCTTCTCTACTTTACAGAATAATATAAGCTTTTCCACTACGAAACTTATATAACGCGAAAAATCCATCATTCCTATTCGCGTAAATTTTTTCTTAGCTTTTGCTAACATACATTTTTATTTTATTCTTTTAGACACTCAATTCATTTGTAATGTCTTATGCCCTAATTATGATTAACCGTTCCTATATTAATGTTATCTCGCATAATCTATTGATTCAACATTGAATGGACTATCATATTTGCTTATATTGTACTTTTCTACAATTTTGAAGATCCCCATTTTATTGGTGTTAAAGTATTAAATTTTTTAAACTATAAGAAATAGGTCACTTTTTTCATTTCATGAATTAACTATTTCGCTTTTAACATTTTAAAGGCACGTTTCATTGAAAGGAGGACACACCTTTTTTTTTTCCTAACTTTCTTTAATCTACTTTGTCAATATTAAATATCATCATCCGTCCGCAATTATAATTTTCCGGTCTCAAATTATGTATACTATACTATTTACCTTTATAATTGAAGAATGAAAACTAATCTAAATCTGGCGATGCAGAATGTCTTAAAGTGATTTTGACATTATTTCACGATAATTTCTTCAAATTCGTAATAATGAAACGAAAGTCAAGAACTGCTTTGCACAAATTTATGTCGTGTTAGAATGAAAATATTGGTCAACTTCAAAATCTTAAATTAACATCGTTCACAATGAAAAATTCGCAAATCAAAATTTGTTTAATGTATGATTATTACTGGAATTCTTAAAATTCATATTTTACTTATAAATATGATATACATCTTAAAATCTATCGAATCAATCGTCAAAAAAAAAAAAAAAAAAAAAAAAAAAAAAAAAAAAAGAAAAGAAAAAAAGAAGAAAAAAGAGGCATTTTCATGTCAATAAAATGACTATTTCATCATTAACTTTCTACAAAAATCAAACTGCCATATTAAGCGAATGATCACTACTTTGAAAATGAAAAGTTTATATATTAACGGAAATACCTAGAATGCAAAGTAAAAGGCAAATTTTTCGTACGATGGACAAATAATTTTCATTACCCCCATATTGCTTTGAATGCCTATTCCTAACAAAATTCAATTTCGCGTGTTTTTCCGAAAGAACACTCGGAGAGAAAAAAAAGAAAAATCTTCGCCTAACTATTTTATGCAATTATACAAATTGTTCAATTGGTTGGCACAGCTTATAGAAGTAGCGAATACTTGTATTTTGATTACTATTATTAAACTATTCATTGTGACTGAATGAACTATTCAAGCAAACTGTGGTCACTCGAATTACATTTATTATAAAAATTGTATGAAAAATGGAAGATCAAAGGCCGGAAAATAAGTGTAGGCGGACTGGAAGATGCTACCGTCATTATTTCTGTGCATGAGTATGTAACTAAAAGTTTTAGTGCTCTATCTTTCTTTTCTCCACCCTCGCTCCCCACCCCACCACCGCAATCCCTCTTCGTTCTTCTTTCATAATCCTTTTTGCGCATACATTCCAAGCGGTCTGTGCCTTACCAATATCTTTCCTCCCATTCTCCCATCATTCATTTCTCATCATTTTATGTTTCTAAATCATACCACACCAGACCAGTTTCAATACGGCCGCGTGTCTATGATAGTTTTTATTTCATTATTTTACATCGCGAGAGAAAAACTATTTTTCTTTTTCTTTTTTTTTTTTTTTTTTTTTTTTTTTTTCAAGAACCGCGTAGTATAATCTAATCGTCTTATCTAGAGACCTTACCTTAATCTTGTAAATAATCTAATAATCTCCGTACATTCGATGACGACCATTGGCCTTGTCAACTTTAAAATACTTGGTTCATTGCTAAGACATAAAAAGCCACTTGTTACCTTTACTATTCTTTGTTCGATCGCTTAAAATTTTATATGTATAATATCTCTATTAATCTATGTGTATTCTATTTAATTTTTCATAGCTTCGGTCGCCATCGGGTATTGAAGGCCTCGTGAGGCTCCATATTACCTACTCTCATTGTGTAGATATATTTATATTTATATATAATTTTATATGCATATATATAATATATCGAGTCGATTCATCTGCATTTATCTTAGAACGTACGATTCTACAAATTTAAGCTATCATTTTAAAATCGCTTGTACTTATCTTAAAGACCAAATTATAACTTATAGATCATTTCTTATAAAGCCTTATCGTCATCTAGTCTCTCTCGTGTATTTCCTTATATTCTTGTTGTTTTTGAAGATTTTTAGAATTTTTCTCACTTTTTAATCCTAACTATCACACAAATATGCGTGTTAAGAATTCACTTTACTTAAGCATCAAGTGTTTTAGTACGATATTTTTGTTTCATTTATAAAGCCACTAGCGTGTACTCTGTTTCAAATTCACGTGTTTCGATAAAGGCGTTCGATTTTTCGTTTCATTCATTCTTCCATTTTTCCTTCCATAAAATCATCTTTTACTAATGTCCTCTCCCTTAAATCTATCGTATATTAATTCTGATATTATTAAACGTCATTTGCGATTTTTCCTTTTCTTGTTCGAATTTTCAAGTGCAATATTTATTATTGTTGCACTACTCTTTCAAGCCGAAATCATCTCATCTTTGACTTGCTCGATTTCATAAAACCTGTACAATGTGCGAATCTATAAAATAAATCTTCTTAATATAATGCAGAAAACAACGTCGATTTATTAAAAACTCTTAAATAAATGAGCATTTCATGGCTTTTACCCATGAAAAAAAAATTAATGTCAAAATCCAAAGAAGCATATAATCGATTTGATTGACGAGAAGCACGAAAAAACAAAACAAAAACAAAAAAAAAAAAACAAAAAAAAAGGAACAAAAAAAAAGGAAAAAGAAAAAGAAAAAAAGAAGATAAACATAGTGGTACAAATTTTAGTTCAAACCTATTATAATAAAATTAATATTGACGCACAAAGTACATAAACTCTGTACCGAACGATCATACAATAAATTAAGCTGTTTTAATTCAACGAAATTGTTCTGCTATTCATTCGTAATAAATATTTAATCAAAGACGACTATCAGTGTTACACACAGCTACTACGTTAAATCATATAAATAAAAAAAAATATAAAAAGGGGGAAAAATTATGATGATGATCTCGGCCATGGAAATAAAAGCCGTAACGGTAAGACTCTTGTTTACGTATACAATATACATATACATATACATATGCATATATATATATATATATATATATATATATATATATATATATAAACAAAAATAATTAAATATAAATCTAGCGCGAATTCGCAATGTGTATTGCGTCTGTATTATATAATAGGCGATCGCTTAACTGTTACGAGTATATGTACCTTCATTTCATGTAAGAATCGTATAGTTTTATAACATAAGTTTGTTTCATAAATATTGTCTATATGTATATGAAAAGTCGTTGCGAACGATCGTGGCACGTGACTGGGGTGGCCTAGGAATATGGAACGTCCGTTCATTCGCAGTCGAATTTGCATGTGACATTTATATATTGATTACTATTTATACATCTATTTGGCAAAAGTATGGTTAGTATACCTATTGGTTCGGTGCGCTCCACTTGGTAACGCACCCTCTATCACTCAATGAAGCGCTTTGATCAGATAAAAATACAATTTTGGATTGTTGGAGTGTGTCTATCAGTAGGAATAGCCAACGTCGACTCACTCGATCGGCTCGATAACAGTCGAAATGAATAATTCGCAATCAACGGTTTCTCCATAAATTATTAAAATTGTTTTTAATAACCTTCTGCACTAGGGGATCATCTATTAATCAAAATAAAAATCATTTCACACATTTAGAATAATTACCAAGATTTTCTACTAACTATACTATTTATTTTATGAATGATTTTGTTATTTGCGACATTTAGTTTTATAGCTAATAAAATTTAAAGGTAAATAAATCATTATTCACTATTATCAAAACTGAATCTTCAATAAATCTTAAATTCTATGTAAATACAAGGCCATCTAATTAAAAGAAATAAACAAGCATTTATTTCACCTAGAACATTAATGTAAATAATAATGAATCAGTGTTTATTCAATATTCACCTATTTATTAATACTGTTTATGTTAAAAAGTTATCTTCCAAATATATCGTAAATTCGTATTTTTATCTGATGAACCGCTACGCTTACCTACATCATTATTACTGTAAAAAGCAAAAGAACGAGACTAGTTCTAAAATTACAGGAACAATAATAATTGTTAATTATGAAAAAAGTGTGCGGGTAAAAATTTGCAAACTCGACTATAAGGATAATTAGTTCAATTGTTTCTAATCGATCCAGCTGTTCGATCCTCAACGATTTAAACGTAAAAATGAGAGGTTTGATGCGTTAAAAAAAAAAAAAAAAAAAAAAAATCTATAAATATATTTATATATAAAATATATATATATATATATATATATAATACATATAATACATACGTATTATACAGCATATAAAAACGTCTTACATGACAAAACGATTTACTATTTTAAATATAAATAATTATGTAAATAAATGCACTGAATAGGAATCTTATAGTTACACGTCTGACAGTCTAATAATACAGAGTACTGCATACTTTACGGTATATATTATTAAATATTAACTTTATCATTACTATCATATATGATATCACTTTATATGCAGCGTTTTATTTATAAAAACTCGTACGAAGCGTTGATGGACTTGGTCATGTGCATGTCGTTAATGAATGTTGAAGATGACGTTGAAAACAAATGAAAAAAAAAAAAAAGTAAATAAATAAATAAATAAAATAATAAGAAAAAAAAACAATTATAATCAATTTTTTTTCACTCCAATGGTTCAAACAAAATTATTTTCATGTTTTTTTGAATTATTACTTTCTTGTCAATTATAAGAAATGTAATTAAAAATTTTGAAACTGCAAATTAACTAAATCACAAATTTATTAAACGTGTGTCATACTAAATTGTAACTTAAACTATATGTGCCAATTGTGACTTTTTCAATTCACATTACGCAATATGGAATGAAATGATGTAGAATGGTAAAAGCTTTATGAGAAGCCGAATCGTTTTGAATCTCAACTGGATTGACGAAAGTATGGGGAACTCTATAAATATACGGACGGGCGCGCGCACAACTATGAAACTATGTGTCTGCGTATCGGTGTGTGTTTGAATATCTCTCCCTCTCTCTCTCTCTCCGTGAGTGTGTGATCGCGCGCGCGCGCGCCCACGCACTTCTGTATGGCATTATGTGTGTGTGTGTGCGTGCATGCATATATATATATATATATATATGTATATATGTATATGTATTTGTATAGGTATTTGATTTGTAATTTTTCTTGATGGTTCCCAGTATATAGCCACCACGTCCACGGAGTCGTTCGTTTTATTTATTTTGTTTTGTTTATTAAAATATGGAACCAGTGTGACCAGAATGGTTGCTATGGAAGAATTATTCCGAGGTTAATGATAACGCCGGATGGTCTGAATCTAGCTCGGGGCGTAGCGTTCAAAATTTTTTTCCCTTTTTTTACCTCTCTTTTCTCTCGTATAATAATAGATTATCAATTTCATTTTTTTAATATTTTCATTTTATTGAAATATATCTTTCGCGTGTCTCATGCTGAGTAAAAATGCCGGTTGACGTGATTTTAAATCTAAATATCAACCTGAATATAATTTGAAAAAAAATATCGATAAGCCTGTGGATCGCAATGACCTTCTTCTACCTTTCTCGCATACGTGAAAAATATTACAATAATATTAATATTAATAATAATAATAATAATAATAATAATAATAATAATAATAATAATAATAATAATAATAGTAGTAGTAGCAGTAGCAGTAGTAGTAGTAGTAGTGGTAGTGGTAGTGGTAGTGGTAGTGGTAGTGGTAGTGGTAGTGGTAGTGGTAGTGGTAGTAATAATAATAATAAAAGCTTTATGTCAAAAATTTTGATGATGCCTTTTAGGAAATAATGTTTGTGGCGTTCCGAATACGATTCGAGTGGCTAATCGATAGCCACTCGTCGTCGGTAATTTTTCACGAAAATGCATTTATTGCTGCATCCATTTAATCTTATTCACGAAAATTTGCTTATTTAACGCGTAAACCAGCGCGTTCTATCACAGTGGCTTTCACTAGTCCCCAGTCGCTCCCGTTTATCGTCCTGAAACAGTGGGAAATACGATTGCACCCAGTCATTGCCGATCCACAGTTTCAAAACATTTTTCCTTGCATAATTACAAAACTTTTGATTTTACCTTGATCCTCCAAATAGAATATCTCAATCATTCTATCATATAGAAAGTTGAAAAGCGTCGCCGATCCAATTATGCCAAAAGAATTTCTCATTCTCATTCGCTTTGATAATCGCGAGCCTAAACACTTAAATACTAGTAGTACGACTTTCGTATTGTTTGCTTACTTTCATTATTAATTACCCTCATATGCCGGGAGGACATCAGCGGCATACTCGCCCCGAGCGAGAGCTTGACGCATTGTTCTCTCGTTTTTAAATTATTGTTTTTCATCGGATTATCGCGTCTCGATGATCGCGCACACTCATATATACATACGCATGTATCATCATACATCCATACATATATAGGCACTCAAATTCGTTAAATGACAAAATAAATCTTACTAAAGTAGTTAGAACATACTAAGAACAAAAAATACGATAATCCAATAAGCCAAGCACGACTATATATCCCTCATAAGACATGAGCTCATTCGTCTCACCAGCCTATTATATTTACGTCATCATCGACAGAGGGGGCGAGGGCGTAAGAGGGAACGAGGGAAAACAGAGTGACAGAAACAGTGGGGCGGGGATTGGGCGGTGGGAGGGAGGGGATGCACGATATCGGTATTATAGCTTCGTGTGTCTTGCTTTGTTTTATTCTAGCTCGATCGATGATACACGCGAGGGCAGATTAAGACTGGCGATGCAATTTTCCCACCCAAATTACTAATCGCCGCGTCTGTTTGCAATAAATCCGACACACCCTCGAAGAAAATAATAATAATTTTATCCAAAATACAACTTATTAAGGAGAGGGAGGGTGGCTGACGGGCAACCTTATCAATAAATATACATTTAAACAAAATTTGGACGAATAGATGGAATAATGCAATCTATGTATTATTAATATCGTTGGATGTCGTAGTAAAACTACTAAGCTTCGAAATGTCTTTTAATTTGACATAATCGGAATGAAGTACGTAGGAGTAGAGTCATGATTGCGCGTCTCTTAAATGTGTATTTTGGAGAAAATTATTAGTCCTAGACAAGCAAGATCGAGCGCTACTAAATTGAATAACCACGCCCTCGCACTACCTCACCGACCCACACATTGAAACACACGATGAGCTCGAGGTTGACCTCGAGGAAGGCCAAAGTTGCTAGCGCCAAAACCGACCCGACGACCTCGTCTCGCACTCGCCTTACTCTCGTCGTCCTCCCATCGCAGAGTATAAGCTCGAGGCTTCCTACACCAGCTCCTGCTTGTATATCTTCTCTTTGTGCATACGTTCCATATGGCGAGCAATGTGCATCTTCTGTTTCGCACGGTAGACGCAGTGGGGACACTGGAACTGGGGCTCCTTGCCGCACTCCCATTTCTGGTGGTTCCGCAGGCTGCTCTTGAGCTTGTAGACGCGGCCGCAGGCAGGACAATTGAAACCCTCGGGGTTCGTGCCACCGGAGCCGCCCGACGCCAAACCTTTACCCAAACTTCCTCCGGATCGCCACATGATCGAGGGAACGGTCCATCTCTGCCAGGCTGCAGCCCACTTCAGACCAGTGATGCTGAGGTCCTCGGCTGGAACAACAGTTTCCAGGTTTTATTTATCGGCAGTTTTTACAATACATCCTAACGACATATATATATATATATATATATATATGTATATGTTTTTTTTATTCTAAGTCTTACAAGAAAAGTTATGTCATTCGGCACTTACATACTAAGGGGACCAGTTTTATTTATTATTATTTTTTTGTTTTTGTTTTTTTTCCTCAATATCTTACTTGGTGCAGCGCTTGCTTCAAAGATGTCAACAGTATTGTTATAGATATTTCAGCGATATAAGAATCGAAGATAATAATCGCTCGATAACATAATAAAATAACATTTAAATACATAAGATAAATATGCGTGCTTTAGTTTTGTTATTATAATTAATTTAAGTATGGTATATGATTATTTTCATAAATAAAGTTCTTGTCATGAGAGTAGATAGACTTGGATGGCATTTATTGGGCAGGTTGAAAATGTATTGATACCTTTTACCGAGCGATTTTCAATTGCTTTGAGACACTTTCTTTATTCAACAATGGTATAAGAAAAAATTGGAAAGAAAATGAATAAATAAATTAATAAATAAAAAATAAATAAATACACACATATATATATATATATATATATATATATATATATATATTTATAAATTTATTTATTTACTTTGTTTTTGTTTATTTTTTTATTCATTTAACATTACACTAATGCAATGGCGTGATAGTGTGCATATATCGTTCCTTACTATCGAGGCCCCAAGCAACTGGCTAGATGATAATCTTTTTACGTGAAAGAAATAGCGATATTGGCACTTCGAAAATGAAGTATGCATTTAAAAAGCGAGTATTTCATCGGAAAATCCGAGTCGATACCGATTTCCAATTGCAAATCATCAATCACCTTTCGAAATGCAAGCAATGAAAATACTTCTATATGTACAGATTTGACTAGTTAGTGCGCATGCCTATGATTCCCCAATATCTGGAATTGTGATTAAGGCAATACGTGATTGCGGCGTGGAAGGGATACAAAGATTACGAGCCTTTTTATCGTGAATAATTTAATGAGTGCGATTACGGGAGTCGGGGACTCGTTACGTTACGTGATCTTAGGATGAAGGGCTAACGAGGCTCGATCGATCGGGGCTACACTGATTTATGATTAAGGGATTCGATCTTGGGGAATACTGTGCAAATAGAAATAGCTAGAATTAAAGATAAGATGCATCGAGCAACGATAGCTCTTAAGAATTTTTATAGAAAATTAGAATGAAGGTATTGTTTAAAATAGTATAGAGGAGACGAGCATCCTACGTGGATTAAAAAGAATTTTTTCTAATTAAAAAAAAATGAAAGAAAGAAAGAAAATACGAAATTAATGGTTTGGCATTTTAACTAGCGATTGAATGTTTCTAAATTAGAACTATGAAATTTTACTTTTTACGGTATATTCAACTTAATTTCTGCTACAGATTTATTAGTATCGCACAGTAATATTCTATAAATAACAGTGCATCTAGATATTTCATGTAGAAACACTTTTTACGTCGTGACAATTATATAATACATCTTAATATATAATTATGTATAAGACGGATTAAAAAGAAAGAAAGAAAAAAAAAAAAGAAAAAAAAAAAGAGGAAAAAAAAAGAAAAAAAAATTTTATATAAAATACATTCGTAGAGTAAAATTTGCTTTTGGGCAGCATCACAATATTCTTAAACAAATAATAAATCCGTATTTATTACGGCATTTCGTAAGGCACTTGTAACAAGCTATTACAAACATAAGAAGGGCGTCGTGTGTAAAATAATTAAATACTAAATAAAACAGGATGTATGTACCGCTTCAATGACGCGTAGAGACATTCGAGTTTGGTATTCCAGATACAAGTCAATATTTATAACTAAAATTTCGTCGTTTAATACAGAAAAGTACAGATGTCTAAGTATTTTAAAATAGGTTTAGCTACTCTCAACACTGTCGGCTATGTATTTTCAGATTTAGCTTTAGCATACCACATAAACATTATACGCACTGCAATAATACAATTATTTATTTTAATATGCATATTCCGTCACATCGATGAACTTTTACACGAGCCATCTATGATTTTAATCGTAGAACGTTTCATAAGAAATTCATCATAAAATGGCCTCTTGGTTCGCGCACAGAGAAACTAAACTACACGTACAATTAATTGATTCATTCGCAAATACGAAGTACACACAATTGATAATCCAAGCGCAGCAATCGATCTTTTACCAAGCTCCGCGACAAGTAGTTATAGTAGTGGTAGTAGTAGTGGTAGTAGGAGTAGTAAGTAGTAGTAGTGATAGTAGTAGA
>NW_011948412.1:6539954-6572454 GCF_000503995.2 Ceratosolen solmsi marchali
TTATACAAGTTTTTCGTAACCAACCACATTATTCGCTAGAATTTCATTAAAAAATATTAATACGTGGATGGAAATAAAATTATCGAAACGTAAAAGTGGAAGGTCATTCGAAAGAAACTTGGTGTTAAATGTTCATGAAAAGCTTCTATAGAAATTTTCCTATAATAAAATTCTTCTCAACTAGAATAATCAAATTATTATTTTGTCTCCTATCTCCCTCTCTCTCTCTCTCTCTCTCTCTCTCTCTCTCTCTCTCTCTATTAACAGTTGTTTTTGTAAGAAAAAAAAATTTCTTCATACCAACCATAAATTGGTTTAACCATAACTTATTCATCTCACTTATACGCCACACATTCATTCGCATACCAACGTTTAGCCAGAGAACATCCATTTCTCTCCTATCAGTCGCAATGTCGAGATTTCACCGTATGTTCTCGAAGCAGACGGAACAGCCAAACCGGAAAATATCCAAGTGCCACGAGTACGTGGCAAAGGAACCTAATGGATCTGATATCGGGGAATCTAATCCTCTTGTCACGGTCAACGCTCAGGTCATGTTTTCCCAGGTCTTCTGTTCACGATGTCACATGTTGTTATGGCCGCACTTTAGGCACCGTGAAATCTTGGCCTACTCGCAATGATTGTTTTCCCCACGGCCGAATAACAGGAATTTCCAATAATCTGAAACAAACTTTCAAGATGAATAAATGAGATTGAGTTCGCAAAATATCTGCCATATTAGCTGGAACATTGAATCTCGAATCGATCGTCGGGAGAATTCGTAATAAAAACGTGTAGATTGATGTTGAGTCCGAGCAATGGAGTAGACGGCGGAAAGTCGATTTTAAAAGAGAGAAGTACTCTTACATGCGGATCGACAGTTAAATTATCAATACTTTGATAATGTATTCTTGATGCAAATAAGTAAAAACGAAAAATGTACAATACTCAAATTTTTTTGAAAATTATTATCATATATATTTTAGATCCAGTCATGGATATTAGTGGAACATGGAAATATTTACTTTCAAGGCTTTTACATTATTATTATTAATATTTATAATGTGATAAAGATTTGAATGTAAGACTTACCATTTTACATTCAAATTGTCACGTAATGCTCTCAATTAGAATAATGTGACAAAATTATTATTAAATTAAATATTAAATATTAGTAAATTATTGTACAAACGTCCAAACATATATATATATATATATATATATATATATATATATGCATATGTATAAACCATTATGCATAAATGGAGAGCGATAGAGTAACGATAATTTATTATGTTCGATAAATTTATTAAGAGATTAATAAATAATTTAGCTATATAAGACGGGTGTTATTAGAAACGATTACTATTAAATTATAATAATAATAGTCGATGATGTTATTGAATTGGTTATTCGGGTAGGCGACTTAGCTATATGCATTGTTAGGAAAAATAAAATCGTCACATTACAAATGAAGATTTCATAGTAATTATTTAATACAAAAAAATTGGAATGCTTCTTTACCAGTTCTTTTATTAAACTTTTATTAATACTTACACATTATAAAACATAAATATAAAATAAAATTTTCATTTTCAAGTAAATAAGGAAATCAAAATTATCATAATCTGCACAATCTATTCACATTTGTATGGTATCTTGCTAATTCAGTACATTAATGATCAACAAAAAAAAATGTTACAAAAATAATGTTTTACTAATAAGTACGATTTACATTTATAACTAAATTTAATTATTTTGGCATAAAATAAATGGTTGATAAAATTTTTTCATAAAGTATCACGTTTTAAGGTTTTTAATGAAAAGAATACACGCGTGACGTATGCATGCCCACGCATAAGTATATGCCTCTATGCCAATATACACGTACGCGTACACGTTTTCGTGTACGTGCTCGTGTTTGTTTGTGCGCGCGTTTATGTATTCGAAGTAAAAAGAAAATTCAGCGATACGAAGGTTTGTCGCAAATAAAAAGAGACATTTTTTTTTCACGCTTCTCGTAATGTTGCGATGCCGTGTTGTTACTCAGATGTAAAATAATACTTTGCATAAGTGCATATCGAATAGGGGCATGATAATCTTGTAATAACGGATTTATCGATTTATCATATCATTTATACGATAGAAAGTCCTTAGCCGTGCCTAATTGTATGCTCGCTAATTTAAGTAAGTCCACTTAACACCCGTTTGGTTGATATAAAAAAAAAAAAAAAAAAAAAAAAAAAAAAAGATAGAGATAGAGAGAGTGAGAGTGAGAGTCAGAGAGTGAGAGAGAGAGAGAGAGAGAGAGAGAGAGAAAAGGGGTGGGAAGAAGAAGCAGTATTTCTACATAGCACGTAGTAAGTAAGACGTGCTCCCGAATAATCGAGGAGACGAGAAATTTGGTTAACGAGAAAACATTCGATGACATAAAATCTTATATAAAGATTGGCCGAGAGCGCCTATTCGTAAGGTTTAGCGGGCTCGTCGATGGTGCTCGTCGACAGCCGGCTCGCGCCTATGCCTAAAACGAAAAGAAAAAAACACTCCGCGAGCAGGGCGGAAGACGAGGAGCCCGTCACTGTCGGGCGCTGCCCTCGCGTTTCTGTCAGGTGAAGTTGTGCATGCGCCACATCTCCTCGAGGCTGAGGGGCTCAGCGGCCGCGGCCGTTTGTCCCACGAGATGGATCTTGAGGTGCCTCTGGAGGCTGTGCTTGTGCTTGAAGCGCGAGGTGCAGATGACGCAGCCGAAGGTCGCTTCCTTGCCGCATTCGAGCTTCTTGTGCCGCTGGAGAGTTATGAGTCGCCGGTAGCTGCGGTTGCACGTGTCGCATGGATAGAAACTGGAGAAGCGCCCGAGCTCCCCGTGGAAGGCGCCTGCGTAGTGGCTATCTGCAAAAGGAAGTACTGGTCAGAGGGGCTTGAGCTCGTCCACGACACGAGTCCTGCTCATTGTCAACTCTCTGTGCATTAAGATCGGCGACGCGCCTATCCCAAGCAAAAGCTAACGTGGAATCGCCGATCGCCGAAGGTACGGCGAAGCGAGCGACATTAAGGTGACGTACATAGCACGTATATAAGTCTAAAGTTTTTAATAAACTTTATAAATCTTGGCTTTTGTCGTACGATGCTTTTATGTTGGGATTTAAAGCACGCCTGCTCGTTTAATTGAGATTCTCGTCATTTTGCTGTGTTTGGCAACGCGTTGAAGCAAAAGGCAGCGGTGACGGATAACGTTAAGGGAGTGATTTACAAGGCCCGGAGGGATTAATTCGTTTACGTATAGATTATTTTACTTGGGATTTCAGGCAGCGTCATATGCGCGAGGAAATCATTTTGAACTTATTAAGAAAGTTCCATATTGTCTGCATCATATGACAATGCACGTGAATAATGAATGTGATTGAAATGCAGGAGGCATGTCGTTACGTCAAAGTTTAAGTGTCATAATAATGATTAATGGCACGTCACGCAAAATGTAAAACAAATTATAAAAACAATGTACATTCAATATGATTTCATTTGCTGGATTGACGTTTAACGTGGTAGTTTTATTAAATCACTCATCTTCCACAATATTAAAATCACAAAATCACACTATTATTGAGTTTGGTAAATTTTTTACTGGGATTTTTTTTTATCATTTTCATTATTATTATTGCATTTTTATAATGTCAAAAATTTATGATGTATACATATATGCATATACACACACACACACACACACACACACACACACGCGCGCGCACACACACACACACACACACGCGCGCGCACACACACACACACACACACGCGCGCGCACACACACACACACACACACGCACACACACACACACACATATATATATATATATATATACACGCGCGCGCGCACACACACGCGCGCGCGCACACACACGCGCGCGCGCACACTCGCACACGCGCACACACACACAAATTTTCTATTTATTTAGAATAAGAGAGTTTGAGAATAAAACGAACGAGGCAAAATATTTATATCAATTTCTTCAATTCTTGGAAAACAACCATTAATATTCATTTCGATGGATTAAAATTTTGAAAGAAAAAATAAGAAGAAAAAAAAAATTAAAAAAATACATAAATTAAGAGATAACTAACTTATGGGCAAATAAATGTCTTTACGATTCAATGATATTTCAAAAAAAAATAAGGTGGAATTAATAGGCGTTGTATAAGTTGTATGGCGTGTACTTTGATTATTCCATTAATCCATTATATCGGCTAGGTCCTTCCTTATCAGCTCATTTCATTTTCATATTATTAATTAACATTGCCGGATGTTATTGAAAACATGTCATTGAAGAGTAGTCCTGCAATTGAAAAAGAATTCTATGTATTAGATTAGACGATTAGAGGAGTACACAATAATATAGATTGGTAAAGAAAAACACTTTTTTTGTTTTTGCAAAACCCACAACATGTGTAATTTATTAATAATATTAATAAAAAATAATAATTACAATGATAATAGTAATTAAGTATAGCGCTGAATAAACCTTTCCAAAGTAAACTAAATACCGTGGGTATAAAATGTTCCTCGAGGGTAATTATTATAAAATCTTCACGCTTTGCAATGTTTGACCACTTTTTCGGTTAAGACATCATTAAATTATACATTAATAATACATTCGAAATCATTAAATAGCAATATAAATTCCAATTCAATGAACGCACATATAATGAGTACAAAAAAGACCATAGTGACAAAATGACGGTAACAGTTAATTATTATTAAAGTGTATAGAAGGAATTTAAGAGTGATTGGTAGAAAATACAATGTATTGCGGATGGGTAAAGAGTATCCTTAGGTCATTCCTTAGGTATAAATACTGATATTAAAAATACTGAGGCGACGTCTTGTCTCACTCTGCTTTAAATATTCCTGTTTCTCGGTTATACATACGCTTATACATATGGTGTACACCTAATACTATAAAATTGTTATTTTGGTTTCTTTTATATAATTTCTCTTTTTTCAATTGCTTGTAAGTCGTATTACCTTTAAATATTTATACATTCGCTTGACAAATGTAATTTCACTCACGCGGTATAAATACGGTTTGCATATAAATTATGGAATAGAGTAAGCGTGTATACTGTAAATCGAATATTTTTTTTTCTTTTTCTTTTTCTTTTTTCTTTTTTTTCTTTTTTTTCTTTTTTTTCTTTTTTTTTTTTATAATCGAGTGATAAGAGATTGTATTAAACTACTAAAGAATGAATCTTATTTTACATAAAATTAAGTACTTTTTTAGTGCCTAGCATTAGAAAATATTTTCATACCAAGAGAATGAGTTTATTCGTTTAAGTTTCACGTTAAAGTAACATTTATTATTATAAAATCTTATTTATTAGTGGAGAGTAAAATTTAAAATTGAAGGTACCAAGTTTCAAAGTGAAGTCTTTGTAAAAAAAAAAATAATAATAATAAATCTGAAAATGTATTTCAAACACTACATGATCTATAAATCCATTATACTTATTAAATAAGTTTCAATTGTAAATTGACTTTTTTTTCTTTTTAAATGTTATATTTAAAAAATATATTAGTTTACGTGTTTGAGTGTAAGCGTAATAGTACGTAATGTTTTTTATTTTTTTATTTTATTTTATTTTATTTTTTTTTTTTTTTTTTTTTTTTTTTTTTTTTTTTTTTTTTAATATAGAAATTAAGTTTTCTTTTGTAGTACAGAATGTATATTCTATAAAGAAATAGCCTATTTAGAAATGTATTTTTTAAATTCTCATTTCTTATAAAATAATATCTTTAAAAAAAAAAATGAAAAAAAAAAAAAATTGAACAATAGCATCTATCTATTGCATTTCTTATTGCAATTTATTTCATAAACGTCAATTTAATCAATCGTAATATACGTGAAATGAATGCTAAGCATTTGTTGTCCCGTCTCTATTATAAGTGGTAATATTATATGCCATATAACTTTGTTAATATGAATACTGGAATGTACATGAAGTTATTTATATAAATCCACTAAGCCTCGGCGTTGCCTGAGTCGATATTATAAAAAGATCAATCTAAAAAAATTTGATAATTAAAGTATTTGAAAAGAAAACGAAAGGTGAACAATCTACCAAACTTTTCATTCGTATTAAGTTTTTTTTTTTTTTTTTTTTTTTTTTTTTTTTTTTAACCACCCAACGTTATATAATTTTCAGTTAGTTCTTTGTAAGCGAATGAATGTAAGCTCTTAAGTCACATAAAAACGAATTACTTATCTTTAGGACAATCAATCTACCTTGTTAACTCTATTTAAATACATATTTAACTACAACTGAAACGAAAATATTTACTTACACATATCAATATATAATGATTATATATACCAAAAACCACATAAAATTTATACATAACTTTTAAAATTTTCATTAATAAAATAGTTTTGTAAACAGGCATTATTATGATAGAACTTTAAATCATCATTTAGACATTGTCATTACAACGAGTAACTTTTATATTTTGTCATAATAATAATACTATAACAAAAGTAAAATTTTGTCACTTTCTACGAATATTTCATGTAAATACATGTGACATTAATTTTGAACAACGAATATTATTCTTTAATATTCAACGAGACTTATTTACCTAATTAAAAAAATTACGGAATTATTCCGTAATATATAATTTGATGAATATAATATTTTAAACCTTTCAAGATGAAATAACTTTTCATCTCAACGTTTCAAAGGAATGATCATTATAATTATCGTTTCTCATTGAACTTATCAATAATTTTCTTATTAATTTTAACTTATTAATTTTCAAAAAAATAAAATACAAAAAACAAAAAAAAAATATATACTCAATAATATTAATAAAATTTCAACACACGACTCTGCAACGCCATAAATATTTTCTTGAACAAATAAGTCCAAAGCACTTTCTTCATACGTCCTGTTAAATTCGTATAAAAAAATATTTGTGTTTTCTTATAACAAAGATATTTATAAAGTATATTTTCTATAATTATATTAACTACGTATTCAACCGGCCCTATATGACTCTAAAAACTACCAATTAATGTCTTATAGTGATAAGTTCCCAACTCTTATAAATTATATTCATTTCAAAATTACGATTGTATTATCGCATAAATATACCTCTATCTTATTATATAAATAATCTTTCAATTAAAAAATATCTAAAAAGATGATATAAGCTGTCTACAAAATCATCTTTAATGTCTTTATATAAAGATAGAAGATCGATTGGCATTATATTTCATTATAATTTTTGTAAAAGAGGCCAGTCAGTATGCGCATGTCAGTATGCGAATTATTTATAACGCTCTTGATGTATTTAATTTTTTAAATAACTTTATTAAATGATATTTTTTAAAATATATGTTTATATATGTTTATATATATATATATATATATATATATATATTTTTTTTTTTTATTATAAAACATTTTTAATGTATTTCATTGGTACGTATTTATGGTATTATTATAATATTTGTATTGTAATTGTCTATTTATTAAAATTACGACATTATATTAATTTATATATATGTTAATGTATTAGAAAAAATTGTGATAAATGAAATTGAAATAAATGTAATAATTCATAATTAATGATGATTCGTGAGTAATGATAGAAATATGTTTAATTCAATATATTTAAATTTACCTAATTAAAGATTTTACATGCATCATCTTTAAATATGTGTGCGAATTTTGTACGTTCGAAATTTATAAATAATTTCCATACATTCACAGTTATATGTAAATATATTGAAAAATTTACACTAAGAGCAAATTCGTTAAAGACCTTCTTTCGCACTATAAATCTATCGTCTTATAGAATATTTGTAAGTTTCGATAAAAAAACGTCATCCTAATGTAAGTTTGTCCAAAATTTGTTGCTTTAATCAATACTTATGTAATGCTTTATATTAAATAAGTACGCCTCTTGCAGTAGAAAATCCTGACTAAAACCCTTCAAATATCTAATCTTCTATCTTTGTATACGAAATCTCAAAATGGTTGAGCACTAGACAAAATTATAATTAACCGCAATATTTTCTTTAAATTCATTCGTCAAGAAAGTTCTTATCTGTTCGAGTATGGAATGTTGTCGATAGCCATGATTATTATTCATCCAAATAAAAAACTAAAATACTTTCATCACACGCTTATCCTTAAACGTTCCTATCATTTGTCACATCCAGAATACTACTTTATTCAATGTAGTTCTCGATTAAATTGATTTATTTATTATGGACTTGCAACCATTTATTTCAATTATTACAAGAAATAAACTCTATACTTCAGTTTTGCTCTACATTTCAGTTACCATTACATTGGAAATTATCCGTAACTGCTTAAATACGTAACTGCTTAAATTTCAATGATTAATATACTTAATAAATATGACTGAATGCGATTTCACCCTGAAAATTAAGAGTTTATATTAACTTTGGATTTTCTATTTGAGTTAAATATAAGCTCGGCATTATATCAATTGAGGATCTGCTTATTAGTAACCTCAAACGAACCTGAAACTAAGTATTATAAATTGCTCGGCAACGACAAATACATTTGCACATCATCCTTGGCTATGCCAACGGTCTTTCTGGATGTGACTCAATCACACTGTACAAGTAGTCAATCTGTTAAATATAATAATAATATAATAAAAACCCAAATCCGAACGGAAGTCATACTTGCCGCGTGTACGTCAAATTTATGTAATAAAAACTTGAAGAAGAAGAAGAAGAAGAAGAAGAAGAAGAAGAAGAAGAAGAAGAAGAAAAAGAAGAAGAAAGAAATTTTTTTTTTAATAAAATAAAAATAATAATATTCGGAAGAAGCAGAGGAAGCAGAAGAATAAGATGAAGAAAGAAATCCTAGGCGCTGTCGTCGAACATTTCCATCTTCTGGTGGTGGCGTTTGAAGTGCACGGTCAGGTTGCCCCTCTGCCTGGCCTTGTAGGGGCACTGGGGGCACTGGAACGCGGGTGGCTTCCCCCCACACTCGACCATCTCGTGTCGTCTCATGGTGCTCTTCCACCTGTAGCCTTTGCCGCAGAACCTGCAGCGGAACTTGCGCTGCTGCTCGTGAGAGACGCCCATGTAGACGACGCTAAGGTCGGAACGCGGCTGGGGCAGAACCTCGAACGAGTCCGGGAACACGACCTCCCTCGCCGAGCGTTCGCCCTCGAGGCTGTTACCGTTATTGTGGTTATTATTACCGACCCCTCCACCGCCTCCACTACTGTTACTCCCGGTGTCGAGGCTACGGCGATCGCGCAACATTGACGAGTTGAAGCCGCCTCGGTGCTCGGTAGTACTCCGGGTGGCCGGTCGGCTTCGATGTTTGCTGATCTGGTGCTTGTAGTCCGAACGCAGGAGAGAGAGGAGAGCACCCATGCCTGTAACAGCCACGCACACAAACAGGCGGGACACGATAAGTGTTAGGATTCTTTCGGTATAGAAGTCTCCTAACCTCTCAATCTCAGTCTCAATTTCAATCTCAATTTCAATCTCAATCTCAATCTCAATCTCAATCTCAATCTCAATCTCAATCTCAATCTCAATCTCAATCTCAATCTCAATCTCAATCTCAATCTCAATCTCAATCTCAATCTCAATCTCAATCTCAATCTCAATCTCAATCTCAATCTCAATCTCAATCTCAATCTCAATCTCAATCTCAATCTCAATCTCAATGTCATTCTCAACCTCACGCATTACCTGCAGAAAAATCGAGTTGCACTCTGATAGAGTGAGAATTGTGTGCGTGCGTGCGCGTGTGACTGTGTGTGTGTGTGTGTGCGTGTGTGCGCGTGTGTGTGCGTGTGTGCGCGCGCGCGGCCGTGATTTGGAACTTGAATAAGTTGCAAAAAATGTGCAGTTTTTATCCTTGTCGCATAACTTCTAGCCTTACAGATAAGCATATAGTACTTGAGGGCGAAAGTATTACAATTTTCACTCGAAAAGAGCAACTCTTCGCTACGTATGATTTTTAAAAAAATTTATATGTACATCTTGTAATGGCTTTGGGTATTGAATCGAGAACAATTATTAAGAATAAATTATAAAATTTTTGTTTGTCTAGAGAATCCGTCAGTGCGTTTGTGCTGCTCATTGTTACTGTCACGCTATCTGTATTTACAGAAGAATAATACAGGTGCGCAAAAGTACAACTATTTATTGCGTATTGCTCGTTATTATTTTATTATTTAAGATTAAATCCATAACCAACCAAACACAAATATTTCAACCAATAGCCAGCCTTAAAGAAAGAGTACCCAGGACCGAATGTCAATTTAAGAAGAGTAGAGTATAGTCGTGAAAGACAGAAAAAGAGTATGTATTTAAGTAATTTTAATTTTTTTTATTTTCCAATATAATTTTTTGAATATCGAAACTAGTTGGAAACTAATGGTACTTCACTTATATTATTTTAAGCATAAAGTAAGGACTGAAAATTATTAACCTTAGAACATTTTATGTAATAAAAGTCCCCATTTCAAGATAAATATTCTTACTATATTATGCATTTTAATTTTATGACTATAAATAGAGATAGGAAATTACAACTTAAAGAATTGTCTAATGCCTTGAATTTCATTATCGACTACTATATTTACGCACATAATTCGAATGAGGGAAAATGAAGATTAATAAAAAATTTCCGGATTTTATATATTATTTTATATATGATAATGAGAAGCAATGATTTTATCAGTGCTTTTAATAAATAATATCAAAGAGTTTTAATATGTAAAATAAAGTCGAGCAGAATATCTTATAAATTCACATTGATACATTTTACATGAAAAAAAAAAATTCTCTTTTTGTCTTTGTGACTAGTGACACCATGACTTCCAACCTCCGAAAATGAAATAGCCTTTATCAGAATAAGTGCTGCAGAAAAAGTAAATAATAACATCTTCAACCAGTAGAAACTTATGAACTAAATAAAATTTGACAAAAAATTTAAAAAAATGAATATATCACAGAATTCAATATGCTCCTTTATACATAAGCAAAATTATTACAACACCGATAATAAAGAATAATAACAATAATAATAACAATAATAATAATAACAATAATAATAATAATAATAATAATAATAATAATAATAATAATAATGATAATAATAATAATTATTATTATAATAATAATTATAATAATAATAATGATAATAATAATGATGATAATAATGATAATAATAATATCGATAACAATAGTAAAATAATAACAACGATAAATTATAAAAAAATATATACAATTTTACAGAGACAAATGAAAATTTAATCAATAATATATAAATAACGTGTTTTATAAACATGTTTATAAACATTTATGAACCAATTTAATTACAAAAATACCTAGGCAAATATTTTTTTACTAAATAATAATTATTCAGTTTTTAACTACTTAAAATTGAAAAATGATTGAAACAAGTAATTTATAAGTAAAATCCTAAAGATTAAAACAATGAAAATGAATTATACTGAGAAAATTTATAAATAAGATTGTTTTACAAAAATTAAATTTACAATAATATTATGAACTGATATTTTTAAAATGAGATTATTTGCATTTTAATGTTTACCAATGCAGATGAATTACGGAATCTTCATATTTTTCTTAGAAAAAAAAAGAAAAAAAAAAAAGAAGAAAGAAAAAAGAAAAAAAAAAGACATTGAAGGCTCTTCATTCTTCTACCGTAGAAACCTGAAAAAAGAAAAATTTTGTTAGTAAAATTTTTTAACACCATCAAATCCATTACAGAAATTGAAAAGTTTAAATTTACTTACTTTTCCAAATGAAAATACATAGGTAACAAGAATCCCATATATCTTACAAACTAGTAAAATAATTTTGTTAAATTGATTAATCAAGTTATTTGATGGGATATTTATAAATGGGAGCATATAAGATGTAAATAATAAAAATGCAATTATACATTGAATGTTATATTTTATTTCTTTGATATAATTGTAAATAGCCCGTATACTACTGCTTAATAATTATAAAAACAACTTTTCATAAAATTATTTTCAAATTTAGAAAGTTACATTTTCATAAGACCAAAAAGCTTACAATTCAACAATAACTTTTCAATTTTAAAATCCTTCCGCATAATAGTGTGCAATAGGCTATTTTAAACAATTTGATGAAACAAAGGGGAAAAAAAAAAAAAAAAAAATTAAATAAAATAAAAAAAAAACATAATAAACATTAAACAGTTGCATTAAATATTTATGTTACAGTCTACAAAATATATAAATTTCTCTTATGCTTGCCAACTACATGAACCCTTAGATTGTCCTTACGTTTGGCTTTATAATGGCAATAAGGGCAAGGAAATTGTGGCATCTTGCCGCACTCGAGACGCAAGTGACGTAGCAGCGAGGATTTGACGTTGTACTTTTTGGAGCACATTTCGCACATGAAGGCCCTCATTGCACTATTGTCATCCAGCCGGTATCCTAAAATATAAAAGAAAAAAAAGAAGAGCTCGGTTAATATTATATGTAGCGGAATCGATGGAATTATTAAAGCGGACCGAGATTGGAACAAAAGATATTTCGATTCATTAAAGTATTTTGTATGAAAACTGCATTAAAAATTGTATCTTTGGGAAATAGAGAAAAATGCTGATGTGACAATACTTTTGAAGGTAATGAAATAACATAGATATAATACAATTTATTACTTGGGTATTATGGTATTGTTGTGTGTAGTATTGGAAATACAAAGTAACTTGATCTCATTTCTATATGGACATCAATTTTCATAGAAAAGCAATAATCATTTTATTCAAATTGAAAATTCATCGTATAAGTATTTGTAAATATAACCAAATTCTTTAAGTATATTGTAACATATGTATATTCGACATTTCATTCGTATAATATACACATTTAAGTTCATTAGGCTATAAGTTATCATTTGACTGTGAATTTGCACTTAATAAATAAAAAAAAAAAACAAATTATTCCTTTACATCGATATTTATAAAGACTACGCTATAAACAATCATTAATTTTTTTTTATCTACAATGCCAATGTTTTGCTTTAATGTTTAATTCCAGAACAATTTAATATAATACTTTGAATTAGCTAAATTATGTTAACTTTTACTTTAAACCAACAACTTATATTTTTTTTTATTTTTTTTTTTTTATTTTTTATTTTTTATTTTTTACTCCAATGCATAATATAATAAAATATCATTGTAAAACTTAAAATACACAACATAAAATAACTATGATATTCATAAAACTTAATTAATATGTATTTGCATATATATATATATATGTGTGTGTGTGTGTGTGCGTGTGTACACAAGCACGCACGCACGCACGCACGCACACGCACACAATCCATATACATATACACATATGCATATACATAATAATGTTAAATTCAAGCATAAGCGCTTTTTACACGGCATACTTAAATTATAAAAAAATTTGGTACTTCATAGTCTCCTTTATATCAGCACAATAAATTACAATCACTTGCTAAAGCTATCACCCATCAATTTCATATAAAAAATATATTTTCGAAAAATATCTATGACACAAAGTAATCCCAATGCAACTTAACGTAAAAAAAAAAAAAAAAAAAAAAAAAAAAAAAAAAAAAAAAAAAAAAAAAAAAAAAACTATTTATAAATAAAAAAAAAACATTTACACTATTGGAAACAAACTGACGCTAAACTGTATATACATAATCGACAACAATTCACAATTCATTAACATTAATGTATGTTACACTCCGAAAAACATTCTGTGACGTATTTTAGCCGCTATTTCTCCGTCGTTGGAGTTCAACAGTATTGGCCAACAGTCTGGCGAATCTCTGGCATGTCTGATCAATGACTTTCTCCACTTGTACGACTTGGAGCACGCTAAACACACACTTCGCGCCGTTTCCACGAAACCTGCAAAATAAAAGATCGATTGCAGTCAGTTTTTGTTATTGTCAATCGCAAACAGTGGTTTTCTTAGTCATAGAAAGTAAGGTAAATAATTAGGCTATTATAACATTGTTAAATACTTTATCAACAGAGATGCAGTCAAGTGGTATTATATAATTGCTAACTATGGCTTATTAAATTCAACAAGTAAAAACCTTCATTTAACGACAGTACGTTAATCACAATATGGATTATTGGTAACGTGTGCGTAATTTTTATTGCCTCATCGAACACACGATCTTCCGAGTTTTCTTGAAATTCTGTTCGCTATCACATCGCTATCGCGTCAGCTTTAATCAGCTTTAATGAGTATTTTTGATATTTAATGGGATAACTTTGGTAACTAGAAACATGATTTATATAACTCAACTGTATAAGAGTATACAAAAAAAAAAAAAAAAAAAAAAAAAAAAAAAAAAAAAAAAAAAAAAAAAAAAAAATCAATCAAATAATAGAATTATTTTAGAGGGAACAATTGGTAAATAAATAAAAATTATGATATAACTATGAAAATTTAATTTAGACTTTTTGTATATTTTATTATTCTAATGTAATACGACAAGAGCTTATCAATTTTCTATTCAATTTTGTCAGTCTTACGTAATTTTCTATTCAAACAATATTATTTTTCTAAAACAACAAATATGTTTTTTGATTATTCTTGCGCTTATCTCTGACAAGAAAATTTTATTAACTTAATCTAGCGATTTCGTGAATTTGTCGAAGCTCTTGTGGTATAAGAAAGAAAAAAAGAAAACAATTATTGTTTATTATTAAGAATAATATAATACAAATAACATAATTATATTAAATATTTATGAAATTGGCTATGAGAATTCATGTGATTACCTGAAAAAAAAAAAATAATAATAATAATAATAATAATAAAAAATAAAAAATAAAAAATAAAAAATAAAAAAAAAAAAATAAAAAAAATTAAGAAACAATTATCATTAGGTTCAACTAGCTTATCGCGTTTTTATTATATTCCCTATGCAAGAAATACAAAATATGACAACTTTTATAAAATAATAACATATTATCTTATTCATTAGATGAAAATTGTAATTACACAAATTGTAATTATGTTAAATTAACCATTAAAAAAATAAATAATTATATAAATAATTAAATAAATAATTAAATAATAATGAATAAATAATAATGAATGAATGAATAAATAGTAGTGAAAGAAGGAAAGAATTTTCTGAAAACAATAATGAATCTTAGTATTTTCAGAGAAATCTAGAGTCACTGGAAATTCTAATGATAATAACACATTTAATTATTTTATTAATGAATTCCTACATACTTTATTAGTTGATTTACAGAGTTACATAGAAACATAAATACTAACACTCAAAAAATAAAATTCAGACGATATCATCTGCAAAGGCGCTATATTGACTAATTGACAATTGCATTTTCTAAACGTAGGCTGCAAATAATAAATTGAAATAGAAACATCAGTGTGATAAACATTGCAATATTAAATTATTATCATTACTCACAAATAACATAATGTAAGAGTGTTGGAACAACCGTTTGATTTATTGGCTCGAACTGCCAATGTCTCGATAGTTTTTATTTACCGGCCGCACTAGCGGATGCTTGGAAAGGAGTTTGCAACAATTTTTTGTCCGTTGACTATCCGTGGATTATGTTCCATTGATATTGCGTCTTGGGTACTTTGGCTAGCATTGTATAAATAAATATCTTGGCCATTATCGCGACAGGTGGAACAAAGCCTAATGGATGAAATATGTTGGCTATTTCAGTCAAAACGGGCGCTTCTGCCCGTTTGTTTATCGGCTATCTGCAGGATTTTCGTAAGGTCCCAGTAATCCTTATTCTCCATTGCCTTCCTCGTTCGGTAGCGAGGAATCCTTTTGCTGGATAGTGCAACCGTAATGCTGATTTATTTATTGTCATTGACTCGACTCGTTTTAGCGCTCTTCAACATGTATCCTTACAAAATTTTCGGTTCTTTCCAAAGGTTATTACTAGGTTTCATTACCTAGTTATTTACTAGGAGCTCTTGGCGAGTTTCTCAAACGTAGTTGCGTCTCCTTTTCATGATTAATGCTTTGAAAGGATCGGCAAAATTCACGCCAATCCTCTTATTTTCTTGAAAACTTGTAAATATTTGGATGCTGATCATGTCACGATCATTTATTCATAATCCTTGATTAGGTCCTTGATTAGGTCTTGTGCAGCTTCTTCATGTGTGAAATTGTTTTCTGAGAATGCATCTGGTGTGAGATGTCACACTGTAACGACTTGCGTTCCTCAGCCAGGTTCTTGATTAATCCGATGCGAGACCATTCAGTCATTGCCTTTTGTCTCAACTTCTGGAATTCTTAGTGTCCTTCCCTTCCGTGTTCTCCTTAACTGCCATGATGTTAATGGCTTGCACTGCTGAGGTGAGAGGCAAGTGGCCGTAAATCTCGTGATACCTCCATTTCGCGATGTTCTAAGTCGTGGGTTATTACACGAAGAAGTGGGAGGTCGTAAATCTCCCATGGATGTTACTTAGTGCTGCATCAAGTATTGCATGCAGTGACGAAAGTGTAATTGTTAATTTGTCGATGTTTCACGTGTGCGCGGAACTGGTGATATAGATGCACTACCTTTCACAATAATTCGGCTCGAAGGACCAAATGTTCGAAACTTTCGAAACTTTCGACAGCTTGTGCTATGTTATAGCATTGCTAATGTTGTAAGGATTAGCAATTATATGCACAGACTTTGTTTACTCACAGTAATGCAGTAGCCTTGATTTGATTCTGTAATTAGTAGTTCGCCATCGCTAATGCTCCCTGTTAATGGTGATAAATTGTTCTCTGTCGTCTGGCCTTTGATTGTTTTGATCCTCGATATGAGGGAGATAGTGTAAACACCTTTTAATTGCAGCACAGGAGGATTGACGCGTCTTCCTTCTCTCTTGGTCTTACTATGATTCGATCATTATCGTAATACAATTAAGTAAGATCCTCTTTCTTCCTTGGCGTCTACAATCAGAGCGCCTCTGTCTTTGGTCGTGTACTTTAGATTTCTTCAGAGGACCCACGACTGTTGGACCTTTCCACCAGATGTTTAATGACTTGGGTTTTTTTTTTCTCCAGATGTCTCACACTCCCGAGAGTTTCTCGTAATCTCGAACAAAGAGTATTCCAGTTTAATACGCTTGCTGATTCCTCCAAATACAAATAATTTTAGCAATAAGTTAATGTTATATTACAAATTATTGAAATTGAATTATTAAATTAGGGTGTATCTTAAATTTTGACAGGGCCACACAATTTTCGTACACAAAGCAACCGAAACATATTAATATCACTTTATAAAATACGCCATCGCCTCAAATTTCTTACATAACAAATTTTCAGTTAAAATCATTAAAAAAAAAAAAAAAAATGCTTTATCGCTTATATAAACAAACGTATTTTTAAACCAATGATTATAGATAATTATATACCAATGATATATATACTCATACTCATATGTAAACGCATTACATAGAGATCGATAGACTTATACTGTATAATCTTTATATGAATACTTCGAATCAATTGCATAATAGAATGAAATTAAAATGCAAGTATAAGTCTTTAATACTTTGACCTTCTCCTCTATATGAAAATATTTCTTTTCTTTTTAACATTATTTCTAGTCATTTTGACGCAATAGTTCATTAGCATATAGTTTTGTCATCAAAATTTATAAACTGTGATAAACAATCGTAAATTTAGTAATTAATAATGACAATGTGGAATAATATTAGTCGAAAAACATTATAATGCATGTACGTATTAAAAGGCAGTGATTATCGTTATTGTTTAGCAGTTACAAACTATCGTGATAGGACTAGGGAACTCCTATCTACTGACTCTCATCGAATTCTTCAATCATCATATAAATCTAGGATTTAATATATTATCGTTACGAACTAAGGTCGATACATCCGTTTTTTATTACAATTTTTTACAAGCTAAAAATTTTGTACAACTCTCCTCAAATGTGAAAATATACCGCCATAAAACATTAGGCGTTACTTCGACTTACGGTTAATTTCAAAATTTACTTAATTTTTAAGTAAAAACTTAAATATGTATAAATTATTCAGTCATGCAGAGAGATCTATATACGCTCTACTGGCTTTATTTATTTATCAAACTGATATTTTAATATTAAATGTATAGTGATTTCACTTCGCACATATAAAATCATAGCCAGCAATTATCAATTATAAAAAAAATCTCTCCCTCACACGTTTTAATTTTCATACATTTCTTTCGTTTATTACTAAGTTACTAATAATTTTATAAAAATTAAATACTACGCCTTTCTAACATTAAAAACTATAATATAATTAAAGCCCTAATTTTTTTTTTTAATCTTTTAAAAATTTTAATTTTAAAATTTTTATTTACGATAAATAAAATATAAAAACATCAAAAAAAAAAAAAAAAAAAAAAAAAAAAAAAAAAAAAAAAAAAAAAAAGATGTGAAATGTTTAAAAAAATTCAATTTGTATCACCTATGCCTTGCAAACAATCGAATAATATTCAAATTTTATTTTCAAAAGTATAATATCAGTCGTTTTTAGTTGAAAAATTTTAAATATATAACATACAATTTCAAAGAATTCGAAAACACTTGTTTCTAATTACACGAGCATATACACATACATATATATATATACATACATATATATATATATATTATTGCTGCACTTGGTGCAAGAGATATATAATTTTTTAAATAAATAAAAATATAAATCACAATTCGAAATAAAGCTACGTTATTACTTATAAATTATCATGTAAAATTGCTAGGAATTTACAAATATTCTATAATATTCATAATGAAAATATAAATGTCTCAATATTGTAAAAATAATTTGCAAATTGTCTGTTAAAATGTTGTATATAAATATTCTTATTGAATTATGCACTAATATTCCTTGGTGTGTGAAGGAAAGATTTTATATTTCACGCTCGTTATAAAATGTAGTTCAAGTTTCGCTTTTATCACTAGAATTACAAGCTTTCGTCAACTTTTCCAAGTAATTTGCAATTATTTTTCGCCTCCTTAAAATAGAGAAAAATTAAGCATAAAAATAAAGCATACAAATTCATATTGAGCGGGACTACTTTTATCTCACTTATTTCATAGCACAATTAATATATAAACTATGATAAAATATAATTTTAATATAATTGGTTTTAGCTCTTTCTAAACAAACCCCTCCGCTCCCCATAAAATCATCAATCATGAACGTATTCTAAGAGTAAAAAAAAAAAAAAAAAAAAAAAAAATATTAATAATAATTGCGAGATTGTTTAATGGATGACATTTATCGAAAGAGGAACTGGAAGTAATGAAACAATAGCCTATCCTAATTTTACTAAAATTAAATGTCATTTATCAACTATATATTGTCATCGGATGATACATTTAAATTAATGATTATCTTTACTTTCGACTATGTTAATTCAAATTACTAGCAGTTACCTTATCATCTCCATTTTAATTGTACTCATTTATATTTTATCATAAGATTATCATTAAAGAATAAATCGATAAAAAGTCATTTTTATCACACGCCAACGTAAAATGTTCAATAGCATTAAGAGTTGCTGTGCGCGCGCGCGTGTGACTGTGTTTCTTTCTGTTTTTCATAATTAATAGACGAGTTATGAATCGATCGAATAATGTCGCAATTGTCTTCAAAAATATGATTATTGCCTTAATTTATGTGACGTATGATCGTCGAGATATTAGATATTAGAGTAACGAGAAATTAAAGCCTGTTGAGGGGCAAAAGTTTTATATTTATTGTCAAAAGTATTAGACGCCATGAACAAGGAATCCCGGGTATCACAACAACGCTCTAACAAGATCGACAATTCGGACAGAATTCTTCGCCCGTGCTCGTTTCAATCCTTTAGCGGGCAGGTTTGTACAAGCGTCGAGCCTTAGGCTTAATGAAGCAAATTGGCGTCGGAGGAGGTGAGGGGATAATGAGGGCCGGGGACGTGAGCCACGATTAAAAACACAAAACGTATGAACTAAAACACGTCGGACCGCTGATGGGCTATGGAATGGGGATCTCACGTGTTGGGCGAGGTGACCTTGAAGTGCTGCTCGGCCTGATGCGCGTGAAGAATGAAAGCCTTGAAGGCGGCGAAGGGGCAGAGGGAGCACTTGAACTGCGGTGGCTCGCACTTGTGCTTCAGGTAGTTGCTCCACATCTTGTAGAACTTGCTGCACTTGGTGCAAGTGTAGCCGAGCATGTGCTCGCCCACGTAAGTTTTGCGATATGCTGCAAGCAGAAAAGCAATGCCAGAGCGTTAGTGAGGGGCCTGAGGTGGGAGTGGCTTTTGTGTATTTTGTATGTTTATTTGTTTGTTTGCTTAACGTGGGACAGAGAGAAATGCAAAACTGTAACACATATGGGAATGATAACAAAGAGATTCAATCCTTTAATTATTGCAACGTCCTTAACGGCACTCACCAGCGGATAATCAAATTCAAGCAATGCAAACGAGTTATATCTTGTATTTTATGGTAAATATTTAAATAATTGTCATTATATGACAAATATTTTACGAGATATCGTTAACTCGTTACTTTCTTAGTGCTTACAATTTCAAGGAAATACTTATATTTTCTGACATTTGTTTTCAACAATTACCAGCACTAAGTATGTGTATATATATATATATATATATTTTTTTTTTTATATATATGTATATCTATATATATCTATATATATATATATATATATATATATATATATATATATATATATATATATATATATATATATATTTTTTTTATATGGAAAACAAAACGTAGATAAAAGATATTTTTGTAAATTATAGTATAATCGCAAGTTACATTATGTTTTAAATATTTATTTTTTTATTTTATTTTATAGCGAATTAGTGTCAAAAATATATAACATCAAATATAATATTATGTATAATTAAAATTTTTCAGGCATATACATTTCATCTTAACCAATCGTATTAATGAAATAAAATCTAAGAAGTTGATAAAATCATTACTTCAAATTTATCCTTCTTTATCTAATTCTTTCTTTCTCTAAGACACTTCATTAATTCGAAATTTTTAACTCCAATGAAAAATGCATTATAATATAAATATTCATATTAAATCTAATCTTTAAGATTCAATTCTTTGTAAAATGATAAGGATATTTTCAACTTTTGTATTCTTTATTTTACTCTTGAGCATACGTACCGCACGCAAAAACATCAATCGCGTTAACGAATCTCTCTACATTATTATCAACGTAATTCAACTTATTTGAATTCAGCTTATGCTTAATAAAATTTTTTATTATAAGACCCTATCGAGTACGTATTGATATAAATTTTTTTCGATTTATTCAAGTCCTTAATAATTAATAGTACTCATTAGCTGACCTGAAAAAAAATAAAAAAAAAAATTAACATAATAAATTAAAAAGTTCATTTACATAACTTGTGGATTAAAAAAAGTCAAATTATTTATTTTACCTGGTTTCGGGCATTAATATTAATTGTTTGTAATTGCATTCAAGCTGGTACCATACAATGTTCATTTACTATCTAACTGGAACAACGATTAAGTACTTCTTTCTCCTCCTACTTAAGAGTCGATTAATGATTTACATTGAACCATGAAAATAATATTCAATTAAAATCTATGAATTGCATAGAAAAAATGAAAATTGTAATCCGATGATTAAATGATTAAACCCCAATGACAAGTAATTATTTTAGATAATTCTTCAAATCAGAAATCATTGTTACGATCGACTCGAAGACATCAACCGAGTAAACGGACAATATACTTTCATCTCAATATCTATGACTCAATAAGATAGTTTATTGATCGATGAGAAATATGGGGACGCTAAGTAATATTTCATTTACTGCTGAATGTACTTATTGGATGCTGATTTTATCAATTCTGATATGAATTTAATATCATTGTGATATTGAGCGTAACATTTCGTTTACGGCTATGAAATAACCCAAACATATTTGAACACTAAATAGTAGAAATATAACGTTATAACAAATGTAACAAATAAAATATTGAACAATGATAAATGTACGACGAGTTAATGTATACATAGTTTTCGTCATCGTGCTAAGGAGAATTCGGTATACGTGTATGAAATTTTTTTTTCTTTTCCTTTTTTTTTTTTTTTTAATATATTAAATTAGTGTATTATTAATGTTAGTTGCGTAAAAAAATGATGGATACTTTAGTCGAATAAACAAATTACTTTAATAAGTAAGGTTTTATTTAAAAAAAAAAAAAAAAAAAAAAAAAAAAAAAAAAAAAAAAAAAAAAAAAAAAAAAAAAAAAAAAAGATGTAATGAAAGGCTATCACAAAGATTTTCGCTATTTACAAATCACATAAGCATTAGAAACAGCAAACATGTAAAGGAAAAAAACAAAAAAAAAAATAAATAAATAAATAACCACCTACAAGAAACTTCATTATGGCTATTATCCATACTCTCTCTTTTTCTTATTTGATTCTATGAAACTAAAATGTCAAATATTTCAGAAATGTGTGAATGAAATAATTTATACGTATTTCAACAAAATAATCTTACAAATGTGATATTTTTATGATTATCATTTAACAGTCACATGTGATTATCATCACAAGTGATAATGAACAACAACTCTACTAATTACAAGTATAAGGAGGTTACTCTTAGTTAGTATAATGGAAAATACATTAGCGACAAAATTGCTAGACAGCATACTTGCAATAAGTAAAATTTACTTACACTGCCAACTTAAAAATTATTATCATTTATAACGTTTTGAATTACACATGTTAGAAAATTTATAATTCATAAGATAGCCTTGCAGTTTTATTAAACAATATGGTCTTGCTTTTTAAAGATGCTCCATCGAACACAATAATAGCTCATATTATATAAAATCATAAGACGTAGCAAAAAATATAAATAATATCTTTTATGCCAAACAACAATATATACTCGAATAAAATAAAATATATTTCGCCAATAAAAAATAAAATAAAAAAAAAAAAAAAATAAAAATAAAAAAAAACTTTAATGCTCGCTTTCATTAGCTTTAATTAATCATATATTATAAGAAATTATTCGAATGAATCTCACTGTATAAGTAAAATTTTGTGTATATCGTTTTAAAATTTATGTCGAACTTTCGATTAAACGTATTAATGAACAACTTGATCAAGTAAATCAATTTCTACGTCTCTTTACAAAGTTTTCTCTGTCCAAAGATTTATCATTTAAAGATAAATAATTGAAAATCTTTAACGAACCATTGAGATTCGTTAGACATAATAAACAATAATATACTTAGAATGTAAATATTTTCATTTTTTTTTTTTTTTTTTTTTTTTTTTTTGTTTTTTTTCAAGGGAAACTCATTGACGCGTGCTATGTTAAATGCATCTTATAATGAACGATGTAAGCTAAGTAATTTTAATATAATCTTCTCTATGAGATTAACGAGATAAAAAAAAAAAAAAAAAAAAGAAAGAAAGAACATTTTTGTAATGTCAAATGGTGCGGCAAGATCTTGCGTTTATAATTTAGTACAATTCCTAAGGGGAAACAAGTGCGCCTCATAATCGCACTTTAATACGACACAAAATTTTTAACTAAAGGAAAATGTGTTTGTAACGCGAGCTGAAATTATAAACAATATAATATACGAGTCAACAATGTTTGCCCAAAGTTTTTAAATTCTCTCACTCTCACTCTCTCTCTCTCTCTCTCTCTCTCTCTCTCTCTCTCTCTCTCTCAATTTTAGCGTGAAAAATCTTATAAATGACTTGTTGAATACGCATTTTAAAGAGACCGTTTGGAAATTCACCAAAGTAAAGTGTTCAAGTTTATATTTCACTATGAAACGAAAATCTCGCGAGATCCTCTTGCGCATGTAAAACTCTTAAGAAACCGCACGAGTTAACAAAGCTGCAGGATGTCACTCGATGAGGCCTGAGCTCGTGCTACAGGAACGAGCAGCAGCCATCCCTACGAAAACGCTTGGAATCGAATTCATTCGGGAATACTCGATGGCACGGGCGTAAAGTTCTGGTCGTGAAAAGTCTTCATGTGCCTGCGCACGCACGACGTGTACTTGCTCCGAAAGTTACAGAGGCTGCACCTGAACTTGATACTACCCCGGTCATGGACGTTTCTCACGTGACGCTCAACGTTCGCCTTATACATGCTCTTGTACGTGCAGAAGTTGCATTGGAAGACGGCGGCACGTGGATTCTTCTTGCAGGTGAACTGCATGTGGCGTTTGAGCAGACCCTTGAGTTGAAAAGCCGCGCGGCAGTGAGGACAGATGTACGGTGTCCTTGGCGACCATTTTTTATCCGAGGCTGGACCGGCGACAGCGAGAGTACTTCGAAAGCAGGGTGAGGAGAAGCCTGAAACAGAAATGCGTTCGAGCAGGGTTAGTTGGGTAGACCAGGCGTGGAAGTCGATTTGATGGCTATTTTTGCGACGCTAATTTTCAAGTGAGTTGGTTTATATATTTTTTGTTTTTCTTTTGTTCGCTTCTCTTTCATTTTGGTTATAAATTTTTTTTTTTGTTTTGATTTGACGCCAGCGTGACATTGCAGAGGTGTTAGTTACGCGCCTAGCATATGCCTACTTGTCAGCAGTCAGCGACACTTGGCGAATGCAACGATAGCTCTGCACGATATTGGACTTTGATTTTTTATCAATTGATTGGAAAGTCGATTAAGCTTACCCAGTGCATTGCACGTCCATTGAAATGACAATATGACAATAAATGGATGCTCGTGTGTTGACGCGAGAGTCGATGGAATGCGAGCGTAACTGTTGCAGAGTACTGTTTTTTTCATCGTTTACGAATTCAGGATGTACGTAAGGGGTAGGAGTTCGGAAATATTAACGTATGCGTTGACAAGATGGTTCGATAAAAAAAAAAAAAAAAAAAAAAAAAAAAAAAAAAAAAAAAAATAAAAGAAAACTAAAAAATGAAAAAAAACCAACAACCAATTGTTGGCAATAATACCATGACCTCATAATTATTTGCTTCGTTCTAATAATATTTGCAAATCTCCATTATCGTTAGCGGATAATGCCAATTTCTCCAGTCGTCTTATAAAATAATAACGATAACACCAAAAACAACAACAACAACAACAACAACAACAACAATAGTAACAACAACAATAACAATAATAATAATAATAATAATAATAATAATAAGTAATAAGTAATAATAATAATAAGTAATAATAGTAAGGTAAAATTATAACATTTTTGTTGTTTGAAAATAGTACGGCAATTCAAAGATTGGATTACCAATTAAGAATTTTCACCCATTTAAATGAATCCTTAAAGTTTTATTTTCGCCTAAAAATTTTAGCATTAAATAAATTACAATACTATTCTGAAATTCGTTGAAAAACTTTTTTTCACCCCAAGTTCATCGATCTTACCACACTCGCACACAAATAAACACAATGATTAACAATGAAATTTCGTTCTCCTTGTTAAAAAAAAAAAAAAAAAAAAAAAAAAAAAAAAAAAAAAAAAAAAAAAAAAAAAAAACCCTACTTATTAAACTAGCATAAAATAACGGGAGAAAGGTAAAAATATGCTCGAATCAACTTTTGCATACATTTCCAAATTCAACCTAAAGTATATAACTTATTTCTCTCTCTCTCTTTCTCTCTCTCTCTCTCTCTCTCTCATCGCTAGTGACGTTCGAATTCCTCAGTCACATAGTGCGGTATGGTATGGTCAATGGTATGTCGATCCTCGTGGCGAAAATTGAAATTGACTGGCCAATTCGAGTACCAATCCATGAGAAAGAATTAACACGATTAATCAATTAGCTTGAATAACTCAAGTTTGAAAGTGATTTTAGGCGATAATAATCTAAGATATAAACGACGTGTGAAAGAAATCGTTCGTAATATAAAACAGCTAAAACAGGCGTAACGAACAGAAATTTTGTCAATTCGAATCATGATGAGTTTTCTTTTTAATACTCATTATTATCCTAATTATCATTAATAACTAATTATGTTAATTTACAGACTAATTGGTAAACCCTTTCGACGTAATTGTAATGGGCTAATAAATTATGCCTATTTTTGTATCGTTGCGACTATATTGATATTGATTCAAACGTACATTGTACAATTTGTAATATCATACATATATTAAATGAAATAAAAAAAAAATTATTAAATTTTTATTCGAAGAATTATTACTTACATCGGCACTTTTATTTACTTATCCATAAGGTCTTGATGGTACACTCGTTTCCATACAATGTTTAACAATTTAATATTCTGTTATGGAAAATATTTTTCGGCTTATAATTAAAATTGCCGAGATCTTAGCTCTTTTGCAATATCATATTTTGGGAAATAATAATGAAATTGTGCGTAGTTAAAAACAAGTATTTAATATCTATAATTGTATAAAAATATACAAAGTTGAAGTATTTATACAATAAATTAAATTAATCATGCGACAAGATGAGACGAATGTGAAATTTTCATTTCAATAATTCGATTGCAACTTTGCTTTTTGTTAAAAAAATAAACTAAATTAGTCTTATTTTGTATATTAACGTTAGCGAATTATATATAAATTACGTCATAAAATATATGTCGATGCTTTTGCAATGATATTTGCAACTAAAATATTTTGTATAAATTTAGAATAATAGAATTTTAGTTTAGGATTGAAATGTTAAAAGCAGCAAGTGTAATAAATATAAATCATCATGATATTGTGAATAATTTAATTATAAATTTCTACTAAAATTCAGAGCTTTCAGAATCCGATTTCACTAACCGATTATCCATTCCATGTAACATTAGTCATCATATAAAATTGAAATTTTGACAAGATCATGAGAAGCATTTTCCCTTCTACATATTTCGTCTGTCCTTATTATTTAAATTTTATTTTTATATCTCGTGCAAGTTTTAAGAGGAGGTCGATAGATATTGTGATATTGGAGAAGATGGCGACGTAGACTGACATTTTGCGTAAAACTCTTCTCGCATAGATTACAGGAAAACTTCTTTTGCCCGCCGCATTCAAATTTCAAATGCTTCTTTAGACTGTAGATGGATTGATACGAACGACCGCATTTGTTGCAGATGTTTAAGCGCGATTTCTTAGGCTTGCCTGAAAAATAAAAAAACAATTGTCGTGTGAGCGTGATTTGTTTCTATAAATATTATCCTTGGTTATTCGTCCCAAAAAAAAAATACTTAAAGCTTGTAACTGAAAAACGATGGCGTTATAGTAAGAATTACAGTGACAATCGCAAATAATTCTAATTTTAGAAATGTTTATTGTAATGCGTATATATATATATATATATATATATATATATATATATATATATATATATTAAGAGATAAAACTAAGATTTATCTTAACAATTTATCTTATGTTCTTTGAGATGAGCTAAGGTTTTTTACATTGGGATTATATTATCGAAAATTGCATGCATTAATAATGAAGATGTATTAAATGCAAATTTTCAATAAACTAATTTAATAAACAGAATATTTAAGTTTCAAATTTCTTGTATATAAATGTAATTATAAGAATTACATTATTGCTATTACGTATTAATGGCAAATATTAGTAATTCCAAGTTCTTAAAAAACTGCTGATATTGTACTTAATAAATACTTTCGTACTTAATAAATAATTTTTATTAACCAATAATTTATTTTATCTGTATATGTGTTGATGGAATGCAGTTATTAAGGACATACGTGCAATTGTCATAGTGTAAATATATTATCGTTCAATGGTAAAGAAATAATTTTTTAATATAAACTTGTAAAAAGATTAGCCTATTATTTTTATTAAATTTTACAAAAGTACATAAATGAAATAATAATTAGGAATACATAGAGAGAGAACTCATAGAATTACTGCTCAATTAATTTGGCTGAATGATGATGGAAAAAAAAAAAAAAAAAAAAAAAATTATTAAAAAAAGAACAAACGAACGAACAAACAAAAAGACATTATTTACATATTCGAAATCATCAAATTACGAATATTTTCAAAATCATAATCTCATTCAAACTAACATCATTGAATTTTACAATAACTACATTCTCTCCGTCTCTATTTATAAAAAGAATAATCTTAAAAAGTCAACACAATATCTATCAAAAAGGAGAGATGCTCGTAGTTATTCAATTTTGAAAATAAAAACTTATTAAATACACACTCTAACGATCCGTGATCCCGAAAACATTTATCGAACTCTATATCGTCAAGAGGTTTTTTTTGTTGCAAATTTAATTGCACAACACTGGACAAAAAGGTCAAGAAAATATAAAGATTGGATGCAATTTTCCCTTTTCATAGAAATCGGTGAAAAATCAAGTTACCTATCGTAAAGGTTTCATCGATCTTTATAAATTCAAAAACAGCCATACGCGCTGTGATTGCGGAATAATTCTACTCATGATTGCTCATTTCCTTATTTACAGTATATAAAATAAATATTTTTATGAGTTTTTTGAAAGTTTTTATACAAACTATTTATACGCCTGCGCACATACTGCTAATCAGATGAAAAATTTAATAAGATCGTTTGACGCCCATCTCTTTATACAAGAAACTTTCACCTTTCGCGCATGCGTGCCCGCGTAATATAAATAATGCCCTGTTAAACATTGATATGTTGACATTTTTAAGAGAAAAATGTTTTTTCATAAACATACGATTGATAATGCCTCGAATGACCCAATATTTTAATGAAATGGAAAATTGTAATTTAAATAATAATATTAATATTATTATAGGTTTCGCATCTCTACCTAAAAAAACACAACTAAGGCAAGTTGGCAGATGTGCCCTTGTAATAAACAAATACCTATCATCATTTTCAAATTCACACGAATAGAGATATAAATTTGGATGAAATTACCGTTTCACGAATAGGGCAGTCATACATATTGTTTCACAGCATCGGGCATAACTGAATAAGTTGTTATTTTCCAATTCAATCGAGGAGATACAAAAAGTTCACTTTGTATTTTGAAAAATGCACAACGACATTTAAAACAAACAAACAAACAAACAAAAAAACAAAAAAACAAAAACAAAAAAAAAAAAAAGAAAGAAACCCCGCCGCTAAGATGTGGCAAAGTCCAAAAAAAAAAAAAAAGCTCCAATGCACTCAAGTCTCATTCGCTCGTGTCCAGATAGACGTTTCACTTAGCACTTGAAGAGCCTCGGTCGGTCTCCTACCGCCTCCTATTGTCCATCTCCAATCAATAATAACTAATGAATAATCGATTACAACTCAAACCCGTTCAATGGAACATCGCATGCCCGTACTTGGACCTCATCTTCGCGTCTCGCATATCGACGTTGTGATTGTGCAGCAGATGCCTATGAAGACTGGCATTTTGGGTGTATTTGTTGGGGCACAAGCAGCACCAGAATCGCCGCTGACCACCGCACTCGAACTTCACGTGCCGCTGAAGATTGTGTTTAAGGGAGTACTGACGACCACACCTCTCGCACTGGAGTTCCGGGTTTATCGGCTCCTGGATCGTCACCGCCGCCTCCACCGCCCCGTAGTCCACGTAGAACTCTGCAAAATAAATTCCATCGGTGGCTTGTTAGGGCGATGATTAATTTTGCGGGTGGGAAGTGCGACTTGCCTCCACGGGTACAATGTGTACGAGGGGAAAGTCGAATAAACCAAAAATTTACGTATCTTTTATGAGCATTTTACAACTGCCACTATGGCCGGTATTATGAAATGAACGACATTCCCATGATAGGATAAGCTGAAACGAGAAGGGAAAATCATCACGACGGCTTTATGGAGTTTTGCCTAGGCTCGAAGAGAATTCTCATGAGATATCGAAATGTCTGGGAAAATTCTATCTAGATCAATACTAGAGTATCACCGACGCAACCAATAATGTTTAAAACATTTGCCATTAACAATGAGAACGATCCAATGATGGTTGAGAGAAGTGCGTAAAATTATATATTATGTAAAGGTATTGATTTAGTGCTACGGAATATCAAAATACTGTTCTTTATTGTTAATTTTGTTTGTGCGCGTGTGCGCGTGTGCGCGTGTATATAATACATTATCCAAGCCAATTTATAAATTTCTTTTGCTTCTTTCTTAAGGCTTTTACTTAATAATAAATTTAACTTATAAATTGCACTTTTACATTACGAGCAATATTAAAGTACACCAACTTAAGCAAGCACACAGCATTGGTGTGCTTACATCATAATTGTAAATTCAGATATTGCTAATAATAAGGGATCTTTAAATACTTTTTTATAAATGCATAAATAGTAAGGACAATCTCATTCTCAAGCTCAATGTACATCTTATTTTTTTGGTACTGTTTTCGTGGAAAGATATACTCTATTCGAAAAGCTCTATAACCTTCCAACTATTACACCATCCATTACGACTATACATATCTATTAAATACGTAACTTGGCTAAGATAAAAAATAATATTCAATAATTATTGAGTGAATATTGCATGCGCAGATGTCTCCTTCGCACGTTCCTTACACATTTGACGGTCCCAATAATAAATATCATCGTTGATTGTCGAAATCCACAATTAAAGCACAATACAATTACAAACACATACATTAAGAATAAATAAAAATAAAATTTAATCTCCTCTATTAAATATAAGATGTCGTCTCGTAAGAACGCGAATCTTTAAGACTCAAACAAGCAAAATATATCGTTAAACGAGAATCATAAGTACGTGATTAAACATACAATTTGTTTATTGCAACAAATAATTAACGATATAAGTAATTTATTCGTAATGCCATTGGCGTTATAACATAAGCTCGAAGCTGCTGTACGAGCAACAATTATACTAAAGAAAAAATGAAAATGAAAAACAGCCTCTCTGTCCTGAAGAGTAATTATTTTTGAAGGAAATTGTTGATTGATTTGCGAGATTTCTTCTGCACTGGCATATAAACGTTGTGTATTTTTAGAAGATGCAGCCTCAAAGTACCACTTTGAGTATATTTGCCCGGGCACAAGTGGCAAGAAAAGTTTCTGCGTCCACCGCACTCGTACCTCAGATGGCGCATTAGACTGACCTTCGTCTTGTAGCCGCGGCCGCAGGTCTGACACTTCATGGACGTGGTAATGTCAGTGGAGTACAACGTCCAGCCCACGTGGCCGTTTCTCCGACCTGAAACGAACGAAAGGATGGTTCTAGTCAGTATTGTGACATTTAATATTCGTGCTAAAATGGATAATCGCCCCTTCTTTCCGATGCTTATTCGTTATGCGGCCATGTTGATTCATGCGAAATGGCGCTAAGGTTAAGCGGGAACGTCCCAAGAGTCTTATACAAAGGCTAAGTTTTCTTCACACTTTCATGAGAGTTGAAATTTCCGAAAGGACTAGAAGCTAATGGACGAAAGACGAATAGTCGATTGCCCTGATTGCCCCATTCGTTTTTCCAACATCGAACATTTACAAACATTCGAGTTCTCTTACAGTAGCCACGTCACTCCATTACGTGATTCCTCTATGAATAAATAAATGTAAACAAAAACAAAACAATAAAATAAAAAAAAAAAATAAAATAAAATACAAACTTTCGATCCACTTAATTTGTATTCTGAATTAAGTTTTAATATGGAAATCAAATAGGAATACAAATATAACGTACGGTCACATGATTTATTCAAATTTTGCTATTATTAATTCATTAGGATATGGTTGTATTCGTAGCCAAAAATAATATCTAATTACACGATAATTAAATACGACAACATATCATGGCTTTCGTTCAATAGTCTTCGGCATTTTTCATATTATAAAATGATGAAATCCATAATTTGTGTGCGTGCGTGCGTGCGTGCGTGCGTGCGTGCGTGCGTGCGTGTATGTGACCAAAATGTTGTCCTTTCACTTTTATTTATTTATTTATTTATTTATTTATTTATTATTATTATTTATTTATTTTTATTTATTTTTTTTTTTTAATACAAAATATAATGCAATATTTATGTCCTGATACTCGGTACACGCGTCGATTATTTGAAATTACAACACGATGCTGGTAAGCGTTCACAATTTTAATGAAAACACAAGTATCCAAACGTATAATATCATTTCAATGATTAACGGGTAACTTAAAAGAAAAAAGAAAAGAAAAAAAGTTTATTAATGTAGTACATGCGCACACGCACGCACAAAATAAATGAAACTAAATAAATTAAACCAATAATATAATAACGTAAAGAAATAAATAATTAACATTCGTATCCGCTTTTCAAGCCTACGACGTTATTTTTTTTCTTTGTGTTTTTTGTTGTTTCTTTTTAACCTTATAGATTAATGTCGCGAAGGTAAGTCCTATCAGAATTTTGCTAAAAGTACGAGATGGCGCGATTTCGATATATAAATAT
>NW_011948412.1:6577454-6584423 GCF_000503995.2 Ceratosolen solmsi marchali
GAGTACTTCTTCGCGTTCCAGGCTCGGGCGCTCAACACGTAGAGGGATGCCGAGCTTTCGTTGGAGCGCAAACGTCGCTGCTGTCCGAAGTCCTTGGGGAAGGAGGGCAAGAGATCGAGGGTGTAGTTACGCCCTGAGAACAGAGAAGCAGAGAAGAGAGCGCCGTTAGTCGTGGACGTGCGAGGGATGCCGGGAACAGCACTACCGAGCTTAACGAGATTCTGCATTTTTATATCTCCGGCGATTGCTTTGGATAATGACTTTTCCCGAGTCTCGACGCAGACCTCCGGGCCGAATTTCATTGTGTTTACTCGGAAATTTTTTTTTTTTTTTTGGGAATTTGATTGGGTTCGAATGTTTTTCTATATATCTATATATATATTTTTTTTTTCTTTTTTCTTTTTTTTTTTTTTTTTTTTAATATAATTTGGTTGTTCTGATGGAATGCGTTAGATCTGCTGAGAGGAATGGCAGAGCGCATTGCTACCACCAGGACTGCCAATAACTATTTGTTGCCGAGTTCGTGTGATATTGTAAGAATGATATTGATATCGCCCCTCCCCTCCCACGCCCCAACCGCTACGCGTTAAAATTTGTTAAACTTTTTTTTATTATTATTTTTTTTCAATTAGTATAATTAATGTATGCTGATAGAAATGATTCTTTGTCTGTAATAAAGAAAAAGGAAAAAAATAGAAGAATAAATAATTTGACCATAGCCAAGCTAGTTAAAAAAAAAATTAACAGGACAGCGATGAAATGAATTAAACAGAATTAAAAAGCTCAAAAATCATTTCATGAACAACGACTGATTACACAACATATGAATTCTTGTCTCTTTCTTTTTCACCACAAAAAAAAAAAAAATCCTTTAATTATATTGATTACCTAGATAGATAAGCCGTGTTGCATCAAATCCATGTTTGATGAGATGCGTTTCTGTTTGTGTGTATGCTTACGTGTTGTACGTTGTAAAAATCTTATTATTACAAACTATTACTTAGCGCCATTAGTACAAAAATAAATTAATTTTAGTGCTTCGATTAAAAGATTAATTGCTATTTACAGCAACGTACGGAGGAATTAAATGACTATATATTGATGCGTTACAGGGTTGAAGAATATTAATATAAACACAATTGTTAGAAAACAAATCTTTAGTTTAATTGACTCATCATTATATTATGTACATATATAAAACTGCTGTTCGCTGCCGATTTTGGACGATGAAAATACTTCTATTCATATAAAGTCTCAAATTTCATAAATATAGTCGATGTCATTCGCTCCTCTTAACTTTAGTGTTTCTCTCCTGTGTAATCCGTTTTTGATTGGATGTATTACAACTAACAAATAAAAAGAATATCAGCAAAATTTTTCATTTATTATAAATATAATGTAACATGATTATTCTGAATAGATTATATGATGTAATTTGTAAATAAAATTTAATACCGATAAATATTTAACGCAATAAAATGATCGATCAAGTACCGATTTAGCGGAAGCTTTGGTAAAATGTCGCGACTGTGCTGCTTCGTTACATCTAATTCCATCGCATTTTATAAATACTTCGAGCTTGAACAAGTGATCTTCTACATCTTGTCCCAATCAAATCAATCATAGTTGATAATTCTGATAATTGTATAAATAAATAAAATCTGCAATATATACGATTGCATGTTATTTTGGAATGTACATATATATATATATATATACATATATATATATATATATATATATATATATATATATATATATATATATATATATATATATATATATATATATATATGCACACATATATTTTATTACACATACGCGCAAGCGCGCACACACGCACACACCCATTCATAAACCTGAACACACATAAACACGCACACGCACGCACGCACACATATTTATCTATATATATATATATATATATATATATATATACACACACACACAATTAGTGTATTTCAGTCTGCCATATTTTCTTTTCTACGACTATAGGTGACATGATTGTTTTTTTTTTTCTTTAGCATTACATTACCTTAACTGTACAACCTTCTATCGTCTATATTGTTTTGCCTACATTTGTTATGTCATATACTGGCATTCCAAAGTACACTTTATAATTCTTCACGTTTTACTATACAATTTTAATTATAATTATTGTTTTTTTTTTATTTTTATTTATTTTTTTTTTTTTTTGGTTTTTTTGATTTTTAAGTTTTTTTTTATTCTTTTTGTCTTTCAACCTAAAACTGATAAAAATTAAATATATTGGAAACCATACAGCCTCTCTTATAACCAAAGGCATTTTTAAAATACTGTGTCAATAGGTCCTGATAAGAATGTTCACTTTAACATGACCAGTGCAAGACTACCAATGAAAATACCAATAAACACCCAATCAAAAACATCGGCCACTAATTTTGCTTATAGTCATTGCCGTAGCCACTGAAGGAGCCCATTTGTAGTTGCATGGTCGAATCAAAATCCCGTGCGCCTCCTTCGAAAAAGTGTTGCTGCTGTTGTTGCTGTGATTGCGGTTGCGGCTGCTGCGGCTGTGGTTGTTGCTGTGGTTGCGGCTGCTGCGGCTGTGGCTGCGGCTGCTGCTGCTGCGGCTGTGGTTGTTGCTGCTGCTGCTGTGGTTGTTGCTGCTGCTGCTGTTGTTGCTGTGATTGTTGCTGTTGCTGTGGCTGCGGCTGCGGCTGCGGCTGCGGCTGTGGCTGTGGCTGTGGCTGTGGCTGTGGTTGTGGCTGTGGCTGTTGCTGTAGCTGTGGCTGTGGCTGTGGCTGTGGCTGTGGTTGTGGCTGTGGCTGTTGCTGTAGCTGTGGCTGTGGCTGTGGCTGTGGCTGTGGTTGTGGCTGTGGCTGTTGCTGTAGCTGTGGCTGTGGCTGTGGCTGTGGCTGTGGTTGTGGCTGTGGCTGTTGCTGTAGCTGTGGCTGTGGCTGTGGCTGTGGCTGTGGTTGTGGCTGTGGCTGTTGCTGTAGCTGTGGCTGTGGCTGTGGCTGTGGCTGTGGTTGTGGCTGTGGCTGTTGCTGTAGCTGTGGCTGTGGCTGTGGCTGTGGCTGTGGTTGTGGCTGTGGCTGTTGCTGTAGCTGTGGCTGTGGCTGTGGCTGTGGCTGTGGTTGTGGCTGTGGCTGTTGCTGTAGCTGTGGCTGTGGCTGTGGCTGTGGCTGTGGTTGTGGCTGTGGCTGTTGCTGTAGCTGTGGCTGTGGCTGTGGCTGTGGCTGTGGTTGTGGCTGTGGCTGTTGCTGTAGCTGTGGCTGTGGCTGTGGCTGTGGCTGCGGCTGCGTCTGTGGCTGTTGCTGTTGTTGCTGCTGCTGCTGCTGCTGCTGCTGCTGCTGCTGAGACTGGTTCCAGACACGCTCGTGCCTCGCCAGGATATGCTTCATTAGGCTGTCCTTGTATCGCGTTTTGTGGGGGCAGTAGACACAGCTGAACTTGGGCTCGACGCCGCACTCAAAGTCCCGATGACGTTTCAGGTGATGTTTATGCTTGTAGGCCTTGCCGCAGGTCACGCACACGTTGCTGCTCGTGTTGATGTAGTGGTATAACTTGTCTGCAACAAGAGGGGAACGATATTGATGGATAGTTCGGTCTAATTTTAATGCTCTCGACGTTAAATTGCCTTTTCTATTCGGTTGCTCGTTCGCGTGCTTATTAACGAGATTGGGGTTATGAAAGGAGTAAGATTCGATACTTTATGAAAGAGATATAATTTTCATATTAAGTATTGAGTTAGTCGTGCTATTGCTGTCGGCATTTACATGATCTTTTGCAATTTGAGGGAGATGATTGAGAGCAACGCACGTAAGGGGGAAATATAAATGAAAAAAGAAAACTAAACGAGATCGAATGAATTTAATTTTATTCCATGTATTGTGTGTATTGTTTACGTAATCAGCGAGCCATTCTTACATTAATGAAATTAAGTATTAAAATGAACATTTATAATTATGCTTGACTAGTAAATGGATATGATTGCAGTTAAGACGTTCAGTTAACAATTCGCATTGAAACTTAATTCTTAGATGTACATATAGTGATATCCTCGACAACAATACGTGTAAAATTACGTTTTAGCATTGCGAATTTGAGCTACGTAATCGTTTAATCGTCCTGTACACAATTTGAAATTACTACGGCTAAAGTAATTAAACGATTTCTTAAACGAATACCAAACTATTATTGTTTTCTAACACATCCAAATGTCTTAGAAGGTTTCTTTACAAACATCAATATTTCCCTTCTAAGCTTTTTTTTTTCTTTTTTTTTTTTTTTTTTTTCTTTTCTTTTTTTTTTTTTTTAATGCGCAGATAAATATTAGCACATCGATCTACAATCGAGTGCGAGAATGTAAGGATCGACTCATTAAACTCGAGTTAGTCGAGTTATTCCTAATAGCAATTAAATTTATAGGACGATCGTAAAGAAAGAGCCTGAGAAAATATATATCCTATCTAAAATCATATATATATATATATATTGTTCTCCATAATTCCAGTATATAATACGGGCAAAGCAAACTAGAGTCGCACAGGGGCCAATATAAGAAAGCCATTATCGGTAATGGAACGAGGGCCGATATCAGCGTATCTTCCCGGAGAGCCGAGTCACCGTTGGATTAAAATTATCCTTGTGCATCGCCGTCGACGAGCCAATGCACGTGACACGTAGTTGCATGTCCTTGTTGGATCGGCTAGCCTGAAAGGGAATGTCGCGAGCTAATAAGTCGTAATGAAGGAGAGCTTCTGCGTCCGTCTTTGGGGGTCCAGCTGGGCGCTGTGCACGGGCACGTGCAAGATGATGTGGGTCTTGTAGGAAGATCTGAAGGGGCAGTAAACGCACTGGTAGGTCGGCTTCCTGCCGCACTCCTGCTTAATATGTCTCTTGAGGTTCTTGAGCTCGTAATAGCGCCGATCGCAGTTCTCGCACGCGTATCGGCCCAAGCCGCGAGATCTTCGCTGCCTCGGATGATGATGAGCACCTGCGAAAAACACGATTTCACTGGTCAATCCGTGGAAAAAGCTACGAGGGCCGCCGTTTTGCGAATGTACTTGTGTGCGCGATTTGGCGGCATGACTTGTGTTTTGGTGCATGACACGTGTGCAATTGGGACTGCGATACTTTGGCTTTTAATATTGGATTATTTGCGAATTGATGCATCCAATCAAGCTTACGAGCGTCTCTCTCTCTCTCTCTCTCTCTCTCTCTCACGCGCACACGCACGCGCACACACACGCACGCACACGCACACACACGCACGCACACTCTCTCTCTCTCTCTCTCTCTCTCTCTCTCTCTCTCTCTCTCTCCCTCCCTCTCTCGGTTTGTGGATTGATCGATAGGTAAGACTGTGGTTTTTAATGACAAATCCAATGTTTTACGATTTATCCGTGAATACGCCGTCTGAATAACAAAAGAAAAAGTGCGATGGAGGGAAGGGGATACGGGGCTAGAGTAAATACTTTATTAAAGGGTAAATTGTCGATTTACTAAATAATAAATTGACGTAATAATGCGCGATTGCAATGTTTGAAATCCAACCGTCGGCATTAATTATAATAAAACTTTCATCGAAATTTAATGCGTGTGAGTGCGCGCGTGTTTGTGTGGGTGACTTGCACGTGTGCTCATACATAGAAAATAATGTACCTATTATTTTTACGTATATAATTTATTAACATACAATTAACATATTCGAGCATTTACAATAATCATTCGTATTGGCAATCGGTGATGCGACACCATCGTCAAATAGTTTTATCAAATACAAAAATTTACTTTAAACAATATTAGTTTGCTAGTACGTGAGGGCTATGTAAAAAAAAGTCCAACGCGTAACGACGCTAACTAACTAACTACCATCCTTCGAACAATTTCCATTATGATATTCTACATCTATAATATAGCTTCGATACGATTCAATAATTCTTACTAAACATTTTAATCGATACCACTATACAGTCGTAGCGAAATTTCTCTTTACTTAGGAGATTCGGTAACCCTTAACCCACAACGTTTATTATGCATCGCAATATGACATTACCGCATTAATAGAGAAAAATTTATCGTCTCGAATTTATTCGGATATGTTAATATCGTAATGACAGTCTGAAAATCCCACTCGTCCCACCCACAACCCAATCCCCTATTCCTCAATTCCTCTTTGAGCGCAACCACGCGCATAGAAAAATAAAGCCCCCCCCCCCCCCCCCTAACGTTATCGCAGGAACGAAAAATTAATAATCCTACCAAGTCGTAGCAGCAACGTCTCTGAAAATGAAGCTTTCGACCTGGCCTACCCTAACTAGTCAGCGGCAAGTCCGGATGTATGTACATCATGTGCTTGATTATACTGGATCTGTACTTGGTACAGTGATCGCAATAGGGACACTTGTGCTGAGGATCCTTGCCGCACTCGATCTGCATGTGGCGACGTAACGAGCGCTGCACCATGTAGGACCTGTTGCACATGGGGCAACGATACCTTTTCCCGCGTTCGGTAGACGTGGCCGAGTAGGAGTCCTCGCTCGTGCTCATCACTGCAAAAAGAAAGATAAACGAGAAAGAGGAGGTTAGCGAGGCGATTGATAAGCTATAGAGGTAAAATTTCATCATACTCTCGCATTTAAAACGGCATTCAAATTTTCTTGCTATGGTATCCTTGTTTCCTCGGTCGACTGATTGGTCCGACCATCTCTTAATTAATGGCCACTAATAGTATGAAAATTTTGTCGTTGAAATTTATGAACCAACGAATAAGTGGCAAGTACCTTGGAATTTGGTAATGATCAACAACAACGAAAAAAAAAAAAAAAAAAAAAATATTGGAATAAAACATGCACTTATTTGCTTTTTAGTACAAAGGCAATTAAGCGTAAGATACATAAGACTCAACGACTATCGAAAGACCATCGACGTTAAAAGAAAAGTTAAAATTTTTAAAAAATTCTGAAATATAAAAGAAAATTG
>NW_011948412.1:6584441-6598463 GCF_000503995.2 Ceratosolen solmsi marchali
AAATATATAATATCTTGTCTTACGAATTTGTTATTAATATTAATATTGGGGAGGGAGAGAGGGAGGGAGGGAGGGAGGGGGGGGGGGAATAATAATATTATTATTTCCAATTAGCCACATCCAATTTCAATCGCAACGAAAATAGGTAAATTAACACGCTATCGATCCTTCAAATTACAAGTGCATTCTATAATGCAATAAACAGATATACTACAAAAATGTGTGTATAAATCAATATTGTAATTACAATTGTATTAGTATCACGTATTTAGAATGCACTTTACCGTTGCATTTATCCGATGTCCAAAGAAATTGATGGCTTTTAATTTAATTTTACGTGCACTTAATCGATGCGTATGTTACATATTCGCATACAAGTGCATGCAAGTGTGTGTAAAAACCTCTTTGCATAGTTTGCATGCCGTATAATTACGACGGAGAAAGTGGAATGAAATTCAGTGGCACAGTGGTTATGTATCGGCTTCGCATTAAGTAATCAGTGATTACAACCAAAATCTATTTGCACTGCTTATAATGTACAAAGAATTATTATTTATTGGACATTGGGTCAACATTGGGTCGACAATCTATTTAAGCATGATAAATCGACATAATTCTCGACTTCGATAATGATTACAGTAATTGCGGATTGACGAATTAAGTAAATTCTGTCGTTTAGTTAATAGAGTAAACTTACCATTACCATTTCTTCGGCTCGATTTATTTTAATATTTTATTGCGGGGTTTTTTTATTTTATTTTGTTTTTTTTTTTGTTTTTTTTTTTGTTTTTGTTTTTTGTTTTCTGTTTTTGTTTTTGTTTTTGTTTTTATCTTATCATACTGTATATGAAAGGATTGAAATTAAAAAAAATAATAATAAGTTAAAATATTCTCATTAATAATACTATATTAAAAAGAAATTGCTGATATAATTTATGAGAAATGTAAATTAAATTTTAAGAAAATTTTCGAGAACTTTCTTTGTATCGACAAAAAGAAAATATAAAAAATTAAGTATACTTACATGAAAACAACATCTGTGGGTATAAGACAACATTATACATTTACATTATTTTATACACAAATCAACGAATGAAAAGATTATCCGAGCAATGCAAATAACAGTGATATATTATTTATTTATAAATGAAAAAGGACTTGTGATATAATTATTATATTAATAATAACGTGATATGTTAATGGTATTTTGTAGATTTACAACAATGCATTTATTTTATTAATAAATATAACGTACAATTTTCTAGTCCAATATCATTATGATACGATAGAAGTGATTGCGCATATATTATGCAAGAAGTAATCATTATTCTCTTAAAATAAGATTTAAAAATCATCTTTCGTCCTTTAAATACGAGATATTGTTGTTATTTTTAATATTGAACTGTGCTTCGTCATATCATTCGTAGACTTTCTATTCATTTTAAAAAGTAAACAATGATGTTGCGCGAATTCCTAAAGAATAAATCGATTTCTAAATTCACTTGTGGTAAAAAAAAAAAAAAAAAAAAAAAAAAAAAAAAAAAAACCCAGTGCCTTAGTTACCCTAAAAGCGAGGTTTTGTTTTTTCTTTGTTTCTTTGTTTCTCGTCTATGTAATCCTAAATTAGTTATTTATATTATTTTTGGCCTCTGTATCGAATTATCAGCAACACAAACAATAATACCTCCAATGTAACAATTTTACTATTTTCTATATGCCCCGTGTATAAACTCATTGACACATGAAAATGATTTACCAAAACGAAATTTTCACATACGTTATGATATTGTATATGATAAACGTAACATACACGCACCCATGAATTGAGCCATCAAAGTTTCCTAATAGAAGCATAAGCCAAACTCAACGTAAAATCAACTAAAACAGCCGAATTTCGCGCCCCTTTATCCAACATCTACAGGGCCATTCTAAGATTCGTTGTCATCCGATATGGGGGTTGGCTGCCTATTGGCTGCGGTCGTCTAGTCTATCGCCCTTAGAGGAACGTTGCGCATAGACCATGACGAACCCTCGGAACAATGACTTTGTACTTGATTTTCTCGGGCGCTGGGACATAAATGATTTGCAACGATTCCGTTCGCATCCATCATATCATACAACACATACCGTGACTAGTAAAACCAATAATGTAATAAGTATTTCAAATGTACTTTTCTTTATACCGATTGAGACAAATGGCCCGTTAATCATCATCTGGCAATTCTTTCTCATACAATTGTAAGAATAATGTTTGAAATATTTTAACATTACATGGCTACATGTGCGCTTCACATTATCAGGCTTACTTTCTTCGGTTACTTTAATTTCCTCTTTTACATCATTAAATTCACATTTATTATTTTCTTCCTCTTCATTGACGAAATCAATACTAACACAGTCATTGTCACCGTCATTATCATCATCATCATCATCATCATCATCATCATCATCATCATCATCATCATCATCATCATAATATTAATTCTCATCTTTATTATTCTCGTCTTCACGTTTAATTTACATTTCTTCCTTAATTTCAATATTCGGCTGAATTACATCTCTCAATTTCCACGTTTTTCATCGCCTCTTGCTTAATTATCAGACATTGATTTTCATCGGATTGCACAAAAATGAAAGCTGAAACACACATAAATTTTCATGTTATTTTACAGCTTACAAATTAGACGTTTGTTCTAAGGAAATAATAAAATATTCTAAATAAATATATTATAATACCTTATAATTATCTATAATTGTAAAATGTATGGCAATAAATAAATATTTATTATACATTTTTCACACATACTTTCAATCATATCAAGGTCGTCATACATGTTTATTTTACTTGTACCATTTGATTTTAATGCTGCTGATTGCTTATATATTTTCTAGCATGCCAATCGGAACTATCGAAGCATTACTATATTTGTATATATTTGCAAACTTTTTGTAAATCTACCAACATCTTTCTCCTTGTATCATCATTTGTTGTTGTCCTGTTGGACGTATTTTCAATTCCTTGCAACATCCTGCTTCTCAAGATTGTTAAAACCGTAAAATAAATAACAAATTTATCTCGAATAAACATACGACATAAATGGACACTTTTATTTTAGATTATTTTGTTATTTATATATATATATATATATATGGCTGAAAAATAAGATACATTTAAGAATAAATTATGTTAGTAAAATTAATGTATAAAATATATATCATGACTAGCGTTGGAAAATAAATTTCCTCAAAATGAAATATTGACACATCTAAATTATAACGTATACGTTGAATGAAGAATAAAATATTTATGTATTAAAATGTCAACTAATTGTACATTTATTCATAAGTGGATAAAGAAAGAAAGAAGAAAGAAGAAAATCCAAGACACAATACGAGATTGAATATTGGTAAACATGATTATGAATAGATGAATTCTTTTCTATATTTACATATATTTATTGAAAAAACTCGTCAAGGGAAACAGCGTTACATAGACACTTACTTGCGTAGTATTCAGTTTTTTGCTCATACAGGTTTTTTTTTTTTTTTTTTTTTTTTTTTTTTTATGTTTACGGTTATGCATAAAAGATAGGGACTCTTGTCGAGTCGACCTTACTATTGGTTACAAGTCGAACATGCGAGAATACATGAGAAGTGTACAAATCATTGTGCCTTGCGCGATTCACACATATTTATAAATGCGAGCAGGATTAATTTGAGGGACGGGGGCGCCTTTATTGAAGTAATGCAATGCTTAGCTAATGAAATCAGTGCAATGGTAAAGCTGCATTTTATATAGAAACAATATTATTTTCGAACGACATTGAAAGTGATGACAAAATAAATAAATTCTATTTATCCTTTATCTAGTTCTTATGATCTTTGATAAAATTATATTGATAACATTGTATGGTACAAAGCACGACAATGTTTGTGACGATGAGCTGCAGCAATATCATACAATAAGACAATGTGATAATTGAAAAAATTTATTGCTTTTTCTTGCGTTTATTGTCAAACAAACAACACTTTAGCTTAACACAATTACTTTTGCGCAAATATTTTGTTTGCACACGCACACACGCGCACGCACACGCACACACACACACACACACACACACTAAGGCGTTTTAGGTTGGAGGATTACGTCAGTACAGGATACTACGCTGTTGATATGTGATAGAATAATTTAAAATTAAAACTTTATAAATGAGATGATCGTAGTACAATATTTGGTTGATAAAACCAGTAACTAAATCTAATAGATTAAATCTCTATATTACAGCTAAGCAAAACTTCAAAGGAAATACAAAACTTAATAGAATATACGAATGCGCTTATACATAAATGTGTATAGCGCAGATATAAAATTTTATCCTAGTATGTGTATAATGTAATTTCGGTGGGGTGTGAAAGATTTATTAAAAACTATGTTAATGAATTTTGTTCGTTTCGTCAATGATATGCAAATACGTTGAAAAAAAAAAAAGAAAATTTTTTTTCTTTTCATATTTATCTAAATATCGACGCTCTAACAAATATTCCGTCGTAATATATACATATGCATATACATACATACATACATACATACATACATACATACATACATACATACATACATACATACATACATACATACATACATACATACATACATACATACATACATACATACATACATACATACATATATATATATATATATATATATATATATATATATATATATACATAGGAGTGCAACTACAAAGATATAATGTATTTTTTCCCAAAATTTTAAATTTTTCATTTTTCATCTTTTTATTCTTTCGAGGATAACGCTATATTATTATTATTATAATAATATATTACTTTTTTGTTTGTTTTATTTTTTTTTTTTCATTTTCTTTTCTCATTAACGGTTTTCACTTTAACGGCTTCTTTGTATTTTCGCTTTTTGTTTTTAAGGAACTTTTTTTTCATCGTCGCAAGATACGCGAGAGTAACTTTCTTTCATCGTGCTTGTTTGTGTATACACGAGATGGAAAATTCTTATCAAACGAGCACCAAAAATAAGTGTAATGTTTATATTAATACTGAATTAATAAATTGCTAATATCTCGAAAACTATACCATCTTAAGCACCAACTAGAATTAATATAATTTCTCATAGGTATTATTTAAAATTTATAGACTCTTTAGTTCAATATTCATAAAAAATATATATTTTTTTATTCTCTAATAATACCTGCTTGTTGTGAAAGTGTTGGCATTTATCGTAATAAACTTTCCCTTCTCTAGCAGAAAAAATATAAAAAATACACTTATTCGTCGTGCTAATTTTGCAATTAATTTTCGTCTCGTGTTATTTATTGCAGCCGCAAAGTGACGACCAAAAATATGCAAATTACTATAGGACGACTAATTTACTTGCGCCTCGTCTTTCTATTTTCATCTCCTTATTTTCCATGTAAAATCTTATTACAAATGATTACAATACGAGTTCATTTCATTTCATCTCACTGCTCATTAGCTTTACGACACACAATCAAAGAAATTTCCGTAATCTTTAACGTTTTGATTTCATCTTTTTTACAGTTAAATAGAAACATCTTCTGAATTTTAATTTCTCGTCTTATGAATATAATTAGATGTACAATATATATATATATATATATATATATTAAATAGTATCGTTAAAATCTTAAAAGCATTGTTTGAAAAATCTTTTATACGTATTTAAACTGAAGTTTCTTAATATATAAAAGTATATATGAGTAAATAAGCAAAATTTATAAACTTTATATTTATTAAAATATATCGGTTAAGTGTTTTTTTTTTTTTTTTTTTTTTTTTTTTTTTTTTTTTTTTTTTTTTTTTTTTTGATTTTTGATTTTTCTTTTAATGACTAAATAATATAGGATTTGGACTATTCGTATCATTATTAAAAAGCATTAAACTAGTTTTCGAAAGGTCGATTACTCCCAGTGAACGATCATTTTGCACTACTTAATACGCAAAATTATTGGTACGTTTAAAGTGATGGTGGGCTAGACCACCCCAAAAGTACATTGTTAAACATTATTTTCAACTAAAAATCTCTCTGAGTGTATAATTTGTTTTTCTCTCAAATTTTACTCGATGATAAGCCTACGCGATCTTTCTTCCCCTTTATCGCATCATTATAATCATTCTAACGTATGTAAAAACACTCGTAGTTATAATATAACGAACCTATCTCCATTTCCTGAAGAAATCTTAAAAACTGAGTCTTCGACTTAATATCAGCACAGTTTTAAATAAATATCAGACTATTTGTAATTTTATTATATAATATATATTTTTAGTACTCGGTACTCTTTGATTTTTTATTTTCGCTTAGTAAAAATTGCACGGTTCGGCAGACATACGCCCAAGTATTATTACAAGATATATCACTTCAAACAATATTATATTTTAAATGACACTCAATATGTAAATAATGTGAATAATGCTTTGCATAGGAGAAAACAAATAAAACATTAGTTAATAAAAGTCATAATCAAAACGTCAAAATACATGTAAAGCTGTGTATATGTAAACTCCAGTAATATTAATATATAATTTCCTTATTTTTATATTAACACGAGGAATAAATATTTAGTTGTAAAACAAGTTTATGTAGGTTTAATAAACAAAACAAAAAAAAAAACAAAAAAAAAAAAAAAAAAAAAAAAGAAAAAAAAACAAATAAAAAAATAACCCTTAATAATACTAGTAAAATACGCAATGAAAAACTTCAGACTCTTCAAGATAAAGCTATTTCAATGTCAACTTTTATCGCTCAATTTATGCAAGCATATCCCTACAACAAAATTAATGCGCATCTCGATTTTTTGGAGCAAAAATAAGGATTTACAATTTAATCTGTTTTAATTATACTTCGATTTAATATAGTAATATTGACTGCACGAGTTTCACGCTTATTAACAATACCTTTAAAGTAAAAATATTATTTATAATTTTTCTTCTTCGTTTTCACTCAAAGAACAGTAAATATAGATAATAATTTAAAAAATTAATTTTTAAATTAAAATTATGCGGTATTAGTATTATTGTTAAAATTGACTAGTAAATCAGTCTTTTCATCATTGAAATAGAAATATTGGTGAGACGACGTATAATAATATATTTTTGCTCCCAAAAAACCCAGAAAAATTTGACAACTTTAAAAATCATACGTTTAATATTATTTTATAAATCACTTCGTATATTGACTATTCATTGACCTCTAATGGTAAAACAAATAAAAAAAAGCATTATATTTATTAAGCTGTTAATATTTTAATTTCCAATTTGTTGAAAATTGAAAATTGTTGAAAATTTTTTCAAACACTCGTGACTAAATAGATAAAAATATCTACCTTAAATAATTAAATGCTAGTAGTTGTAAAAAACTATCGATACTTTCAAGAAATAAGATTATCCGTCAATGGCTTACATTTGCATTAGTTATGGGACTAAGATTTTTGCACTTGCAGGTACATCCCGCGTAGTGACAGAATTTTCATTCGACTCAATTTCATGATTTAGCACGGCAACGAGATGCAATTTCCATTTCAAATGTAATTGACGCAATATTTTTGTATCTTTGGTATAAATTTGGTACGGTAAATGCCCTTTCGCGGTACTTTGGTGAATATCTATCTTATTATGAAACATAAAATGAGAACGAAAAATGAGCATCCGGGTGTTGTCGCGCACTCGTACTTGCGTTTCAAAGTTACATCTCCTCGTCACGTCGTACGCCTCGATCGAAAGATTTCTATCGCTTTTATCTAAAATACTTTTTCCACGGACAAGGATTTCTCACCCTCGTTACCAAGACTTTTCGCGACGCTTTAGAAAAAGGATGAAAAATGCATTCGCCAACGGTTAAAATTATGACGCACTATCGGCCTCGAAGCTAAGGACTCCCCCAATAAGCCATGATAAGCAGTGCACCACCAACCGAGGACCGACAATATAAAATATCGTCATTAAATATACATAAATATACATATATAGATATACAGTCGTGTTTAAGGGTTACATATGCATATGTATACGTATATTTTCGTGTGAGAGTGTGAGCGAGTGAGAAGGTAGGTGTGTGTGTGTGTGTGTGCGGGCGCGCGCGCGCGCGCGTATGTGTGTTCTCTCTCTCTCTCTCTCTCTCTCTCTCTCTGTGTGTGTGTGTGTGTGTGTGTGTGTGAGAGAGAGAGATAGTGCGAGTGTGCGTGTGTAAGGGGTTGCGTGAGAGACGGGGGGGGGGGCACCTCCTCAGCTCAAATCCTCGGCACTATTAATGCCCGGATCCGGAAGTGTGCACCTAGAGGCGAAGTGGCTTGCCGATCGGCGAATTCCTCAGCGCCACAGGGCTACCGGATCCAGGCCTGTCCTACTTGATGTTGTGGACCGAGAGGAGGTGTTTGATGAAGCTGGCCTCGATGCGCGACCTGTATGGACAGTATTGGCAGGAGAAGTGGGTCTCGCAGGTCACCATGCCGCAGCCCATCTTCAGGTGCTTCCGGAGATTCGAGGCCCAGGAGTACATTTGACCGCAGCGTGGACATACGTGCAGACGTGGTCGCACGATCGGGAGGAGCGGCGCTTTTAGAAAAGTCTAGGCGCACACGGTTCCCCGGTGTTAGTTCGTGCTCGAGGCACTCGCCAGGGTCAGGACTACCTTCCCTCGGACCCAAATGACACACGTTTTCTTTATATCAAAAGTCATTTTAAATGGCCGAATGCGAGGATGACAAAGAATCGATACGTTAATTGACAGAATCAGCCATTGTCGTCCTGAGCTTTCGTTTCGAAGAGGCTGTGGACTATGGGTGGCCATGCATTCTGTCCATCTAAGCAAAAAGGTTCACGCTACTTACGCGACTCTTAATGACGATTGATTGGATGATCGATTCTTTATCATTGCGCGACCTTTGATGCGAGCTCTATCGCTCTCGTCCAAAGGACTTACGGCGCTCTCACATCCGAGCTCGATGCAGCATATCGAACGAGCTAACAACAACAACAAAAACAGCAGCAGCAGCAGCAGCAGCAGCAGCAGCAGCAGCAGCAGCAGCAGCAGCAGCAGCAACAGCAACAGTAGCAGCAACAGCAACAGCAGCAGCAACAGAAACAGCAACAGCAACAGCAACAGCAACGACAACAACAACAACGACGACGACGACAACAACAACAACAACAATAACAACAACAACAACAACAACAACAACAACAATAAAAAAATCAGTGCACTAATAGCCAAAATCCTGCGATGCATGCCTCGTTGCGACTGACGAAGAAAGGGGGACTCGCTCTATGTGTCATTCGAATGCATATAATAGAAAAGTAAATGCAAAAACTATTTCAAGCCTCGGCGAGCTTTCCAGGACTATAAAACAAACAAAATTATCAATAAAAATAAAAATAAAACAAATATATATATATATATATATATATATATATATATATATATACATATCACGCACTCACTCCATTCTTCTCGCGCGGTAATATCATGCAATCATTCCATGCTTATCATGCGGTATTCAGTGTCTTGCTAAAATCAAGTATTTGTACTCATTTATCTTATAAAGTTTTGGGCTCTCATGTGCGATCCTAAAATTCTTAAAATATGTTTTTAAAATGATTAGGAAAGTTTTCTTTCGTTATGTTAGAGTGCCGGAAAACATCATAGTCCATTCAAAAGAATAATATCAATTATTCATGAAATGAACCATTGTCGATTGGCTTAAAATTCTTTAATCATCGGCATTTGTTGCTTCTCATTTCTCTAAAATTCTTCGTCAATTTGAATATTTGAAATATTACATAAGACGACATGATTATGATGCATCGAGCTCCCACCTGAAAAAAAAATTAAATACGTTTGTTAATAAAGTGGACGAACTGTCGTATGATACAATGTGCATGTGATTAGAAAATAATACGAATAAAATAGTATTTAAAGCAGAATAATATTACATAGAAAATTTATTTTTCTCATATTTATTAACTCCCAACAGTACATAAACTATCATAACACATATCATAACATTATACTCAATGAAATAATAACAACACATAATATGCTTAATCCTTTAATTAAATACTTTTATTAGATTGAATAAATAATTGCGTAACTAGTTGAAAGATAAAAATAAACCAACAATGACGAGGAATATTTGATAAAGATTTATGCATCTTATTCCCAAATTTGTATGATACAAACGGTATAAATACTCTGCAATTAAGACATTTGTAATAGGGAAAAGTCTTTTGAAAAATTACTTGAAAAAAAAAAAAAAAAAAAAAAAAAAAATTAAACGAATAGTTAAGTAATGCAAACACGAATTTTAGTAATTTAAAATAGCAATTTTAGTGGAAAAGGGAGAGAAAGAAAAATTCCTACATTTTAAATAAGTGTCTGACTCGCGATCTTTTTGGCAATGAGAAAAGCTTCCACAAAATTAATAGTTCAAAGTAAATGTTGAATATTTTAATTCTATAAAAGTCGTGTATCGTAATTTCTACGTACGTCGATGGGAAACTTGACGAACGTAAATAATAAATCGTCAAACGTGGAATAAAAGTATTTTCCAGATTCCCGATTTACGTACACGCCATTGCCAAATTGCTTCTCGGTATTATTATTCTTATAAATGGTATTATTTCCTTGTGAAAATAAATAAACAAAAACAAAAACCAAAAAAAAAAAAAAAAAAAACAGAATTTTATCTCAAAACGATATCCCGGCGACTATAAATACGACTATAAGTAAGCATAGCCATTACGATCTAAAATCTAAAATGTGACGTTGTGTATTCGTCGCATATGGGATCTCATGCTGGTTTTATGTTTGGTACGTCTCGGGCAATAAGGACACACGACACTCGGCTCCTTGCCGCACTCCAATCTTAGGTGCGTCGTAAGATTCCTGTACCAGCGGTAGACCTTGCCGCACTTGTTGCAAATGAAACGTCCGGGAGCCGCGTTCACGTTCTTCTGGGACGGAGGCTGAACGACGATTATGGAACTGCACTGCTCGCCCCTTGTGTTACGTTCCAGACGTATCCTTTGAAATTCTGAAAAAGAAAAGAGGACAGAAGGTTAGCGTAGAGTTATTCGCGATTGATCGCGAGTCACCTGCGGACACGTACATTCCTCTTTTTTACCGCCTATGTATGCCACCATTGACCAAGAAGATTTATCGTGGATGGGTAAGTGGGATTTTTTGGAATTATATAAATTCGTTCAAAAAATTTTGAAGTATATTTGATGAATGAATGCTTTGGCAGTTTTGTGTGCGCGCGTGTTTGTGTTTGTGTTTTTGTTTTTGTTTTTGTTTGTGTGCGTGGCGGAGGCCGAGTATTTAAAACAAAGCAGAACGATTACAACAAATTCGTAAAAGCGTTCACTTAATCTTAGGCATAAACTATCTTTATTTGGAGAGATTTTTTAATGCATAATACATTTTTCATAAAAAGTATAAGATTTCATGATACTGAGAGTTACAGGTTTTGTTGTTGTTGTTTTTTTTTTTGTTTTTGTTACTTTTACATTCCTACACTGACTGCATTTTGTTTTCAGTGTCGACGATTAATAATAATTTTATTGATTTTTCAAAATCACAATTCAAGTTAAGAATATATATATATATATGTATGTATGTATGTATGTATGTATATATATATATTCTGTTGGACTTATAAAATACGTGAGAATCGATCGGTCAAGTACGTCAGCGCAACGCAATTATCTATAAGTAAATAAAAGTTTTTGGAATAAACGAGGTATCAAAGTTTTATATGTTAATACTCTAGTAAAGGCATGGGAATAATCAAAACATTACTTATCGGTAGATGCTTCTGCCAAATACAAATATTATTAACAATTATCGAATAATTAATACACTTAAAGGCTTTCATTATAGACAAGTAGCATTATTCGAGAATCCTGTCGCTTTCGAAATTATTTCGTAGATAAGAGCAATTTTACGGCTGCTCTATCGATCTATCTATTTATTATTTTTATGCCAATGTTTAGATTATCGCTGTTACTCCATGCAAAATAGAAAATTCATCGATAATGAAAATATAATAACTATTTTCTTAAATTCGATGACAATCTGCGCACTTGTAAACGATAATTTATAGGAAACTTGGATAATTTTCCTATCAAAATATGTCATTTCAGTCACTCTCGTTACACGGATTGCTCTTGCTTCTACGGGGTATGACTAGAAAGTATTCTAAAATAATGACTTTCAGTTTTCTTCCAGATTTTTTCAAATACTTTTTACAAATAACTTCCAACCGTTATGTACATGAAAATTCAGCGAATATAAAATTAATATAACATTAATTTCTCATCGTAATGATGTCGATGCAATGAAAAAAAAAAAAAAAAAAAAAAAAAATAATTTAATAATATATATATATATATATATATATTTTCTTTTTTTTCTTCGTTTATTTGCACGAGTTGCCGTATATTTTACATTTATTTAACGAAATATTGCGTGTCGTATACTATTGATATATCGAATTTTAATATAATTTTGATTAAAAATATATTCTCAACTATATATCATACATTTGTACATTGTAGTATGTATGAGTTGAGAGCTTTTGTTTTTGTTTCTGCTGGTAAATATTTAATTATGAAATTCGAAATAAATTTAGAAATTAAATCTGCTTACTCGTTAGTGGCATCTTATTAAATAATTAATTATGCATTCGGTATCTTGCGTGCAAATGCCTGTAAAGTTTTAATAATAAATTACTTATATTATTTTAACTGAATTTAAGACCTTTTAATTTCTAGGTTAATTTAATATAATTTAATTTATTTAGTAAGTTAAAGAATATTAATTACGAAGCAAAGAAGAAAATTATTAAATAATAAAGTAATGAAATCAATCAGCTTGCATTTCATACAAGCTTACTTAGGAAGAAATTTTTTTTTAATTATTTCTTCGAGCTCTGAGATAACACGTTGAGAAACGTATGGGAAAAAAAATTGTTTTTAAAAGGAAAATTGAGTAAAGAGATAGTGATAGAGATATAAACCATGAAAATAAATAATAATATTGGAAATAACTATATTTCACGCATATTATGAAACTTGTAACTTTTAATGGTACATGGCGTATTTCATCAGCCTACTGTACACGTAATTTCATTACATAATAAATTTTTACAAAACCACACAGACATTTTGTATATAGTACATTACTATTGAATACATATATATATATATATATATATATATATATATAATAGGCCGGATTTGTTATATATTCAAAATTTCTATACCATTTTTCGAAATGAATGTTAGAACATAAGATAATAAAACAATTCGATGAATTAATAATTTCAAAATACTCATACATAATACTTATTATTCAAATATAAGGCATAATTCTAGATAGAATTATACCGATTATTATGTTATTATTATTTTAATTTCTCTTTGTACACGCACTACGAATTATATAATAATACTCTTGCTATTCAATAATTTACTTAAATAGTTAACCTAATTTTTCACGCCCCCCCTCCCCCCGCCCTTACGTCAAAATCATTAGAACTCGCATCGACCGGACATTATTTTTTTATTTTTATTCAACATACTCGTAATGTATAAAACGAAATAGGTATTCGAGAAAATCTTATACAACTCGTACAATAGTATACAATTCGTTGTTCGATGCTAAATGAAACGAAAGGCTGAAAATATGGAAATGAGTAAAATCAATGAAAGAAAAGTCATTATGAAATATAAGTGATCGACAGAGGCCCAGAAGGAAATTTCTCTGAAAGCAAAAGATTAATGATCGATCCGACCGTTAAAGCTATATTATTATTATTATGATTATTATTATTATTATTATTATTATTATTATTATTACCATCGTGTATATCGATGCAAAGAGACATAAGAATAAACATACAATTGTAAACCATTGTACGAATAATAAAATCATCGTCTTTGAATGTTTCGCAAACAATCGGAAGA
>NW_011948412.1:6598490-6633634 GCF_000503995.2 Ceratosolen solmsi marchali
AATGAAAAGAAAGAAAGAAAGAAGAAAAAAAAAACACGTAAACATCCCTAACGCGATAAATACAAAATGAGATGGGCTCGATACAATGGGCGACGCTCGTTCTCAAGCTCCTCAGCTCAAGCGTTGCCAGTTCCGAATGATAAATCCTCATTGGTCCATACTCTCCCTTAGGCATTATCCTGATTAAGATCGATCACGTAGACGCTCTGGCCACGATGTTTTATCCTTATATGCCGGTAAATATGACTTCGCTGCTTCATTCTAGTAGTGCAATAGGGGCACTGCATCTTTGGCTCGCGATTGCACTCGATATTCACGTGGCGCTTGAGGCACCACGAATGCTTGTACGTGCGATGACATTTGGGACAGACGTAACGGTCCTCGCTCCCTATAGCTCTGGCACGAAACGCACGTGTATTGAATTTGTCGCTGATGATGATGGGTTCGGCGATGGGTTGGGTAATGGGCTCCGGGAGATAGAGGGGATCCGAGCTGTAATCCGTGATGTCCATTACATCCGTGTCTAAAATGTAAGATTAAAATGCGTGAATATCGGCGCTACGGATGCTTTGTCATTGCTACTATCGAGCACATTCTTAATCCATTGGTATCGCACTTGTCGTGCCTTCTTCGCAGAAAGACGAGAATTCATGGGCGACAATGGATTAAGGTCGGTGCGCGCGAATCGATAATCATTTCTAGGTGAAATCGTCACTTCGACTTACGGCGAGCAGCCTGTGTGAGCGATATTGTACACTTATTTTTAAAACTTTTCACGCTACATGAAAACATTATTACATTAAAATTACAATAGCTACATCACACAAGCTAAATACTTTCGTATTTTATGTGTGTAAATTGATAGTAGATAATGATATAACAGCAAAATTAGCATACGTACCAAACATTATTTTACCAATATACATAAGAAGTAACTCAAGTTAAACAAAATACAATTTAATAGCGTGATTACGTTACCATTATAAATTAACCATTCACCATTCACCATTCACCATTCCTAAGAAACAAGAAAAGCACTAAATAGAAATTTTATTTACACGGCTTAAGGCTATCGGATAAGAGAGATAATGCGTGGTGTTTATGTGTACGCGTATTCAGAAATGAAGCGAGAGGTTTATTTTATAAAATTATAAGTGTGTTTTGAATTTTTAACTTAAATAATTATATACATTATATATATATATATATATATATATATATATATATATATATATATATATATATATATATAAATAATAAAAAATTTATATATATATATATATATATATAAGGATTAGTAAAATTTTAATAGACAGCACAGACACATTCATAATTTTATAAAATATACTTTCCTTCTATCCCTTACGTTTTTTGTATACATACGTGCATGCGTGTACGTGTAGATGTACATTGTAATTTATATTTGTAATTAAAATCGGATACAAATTTTTTGTTTGTTTTTTGTTTGTTTATTATAAAGAAAAGCAGAAGAGAGAAGAACATTGAAATCATTTACCTACGATTATTGTTACATTGACTCATTCGGCTACCTCGTTTATTTTTAACATTTCCTTCCAATAAATTTGCACCATTAATAAACCAAATTTTTCCAATTTTAGTGACAAAAAATTTAATACTATCGTATACACATGTTACGTCAGTTTTTAGAAAGGCGCCATTAGAAGAAACACGAGAAACTTGCACTGTTCACTCATTTAGTCAACTACATTTACGGCTGCAAGTCTTCTTTATCATCCAACAAGCAACAAATTTTAAAAGCTAATAATCTTCCAATACGAGCCAACGAACGACTATTATAAAATATGCAACGATTATAGAATCTTTCGTTACAATTCTCTTTTACAAATGCCATTGTAATAACGCGCGCGTAAATTAAGAAAATATACACAATATTGAAAAGCTGGGAGTAGTAATGTACAATGTCAACATCGGCAAAATCGAAAAACAACGAATTACTGAGGGATTATTACTATTATTATTATCGATCATTATTATTATCATTATTCTTATTAACCTTATAAATCGTCATTCTTATAATAATTATTATCATTAATATTGTCATTATTATATTATAACGATGATGTTAAAAAGAGCTTTAGATGTAATTTAAGCTTTCGGAATTATTAATTTCATAGGAATTTCGAGGGTCGTGGTGGGCTCGGCGAAAATCCCCTGGTAAGAATTGAGTGGCCGCAGCACTGGGATCGACAGTCCCCGCGACAGCGCTTCGGTCCCTCAATTCGACGATCTAAACGCGCTTGCCCGTGTGCTTGCGCTTAACGTTGTGCGCGCGCACTTGGCTTTGTTGCTTATTGCGCTCGTCGCACTAAGGACAACGGAACCAGGGCTCGAGTCCGCACTCGTAGCACTGATGGCGTTTGAGACTCTTGTGGAAGACGTAACCGTTGCCGCAAGCCGAGCGCACACGTGGTTCTGGCTAGTGGCCGTGGTCCAATGGTAGAGTGACATCAGCTTCGGTACTGCAAGCAAAAAGCAAGTCGGCCCCGGGGAGGCGCGAGTTAGTGGCTTCGGCTCGATTAAGACTCGGGGGCGCTTGGGTATGGCGACAGTTGGTGGGCGATTGATGGCGATGCGGTGGGGTGATTTGATTATCGTCGGATGTTCGTCGATTCTTGGATGAAATTCAGACGTGGGACAGCCATTGGCTACTTTCAACTGTTTGGACTAAATGTTATTACGACACGATTACGTTTTATTGTTATGTGAATTTATGATAATAAGCTAATGCATGAAACTCAAGTGTTTATGAGAGAGAAGGAAACCATATGAACGGGTTGCTTCAGTTTACTATAAAATTCGAATCACCAAGGTTCATGGAAGGTAATAGGACTGGAAGTTGTATAATTTAAATGCGAGCTGTTTTGCAGTACTAATGACAGTCAAATTCGAAATAGCCGAACGAATAATAATTGGCAATTCATAATTGATAAGTGATAATTTTTAATTAAGAATCAGTAATAATAATAAAAGTAAGAATAACAATACAAGCAGCAATAATGACAATTATGATGATGATGATGATGATGACGACGATAATTATAATAAAAATTATATTAACAATAGTGATAATAATAAAAAGTAAAATATATCAAACGATAATGAGAATATTAAGTATTACTAATGGACAGCGAAAAATAAGTTTATATCCTTAACAATATTATCCTAAACGATATTTATTATTTAAAAAGTTAGTCTTATCCTAAAAAAAAAAACAAATATTGTACATTAAATTTTTATACTTTGTATAAATCATTCGAGATAAAGTATCTTTAATTCATGTAAAATAACAATAGTTTTTGCTTTATTAGACGATCTCTCTATTCTACAAATATATCCATTAGATTTGTTAAAAAATATATGCATATATTATCATTATTATTATTATTATTATTATTATTATTATTATTATTATTATTATTATTATTATTATTGCAGAAAAACAAAAAATAAACTCCTTCTATATTTTGTGGTTCAAACTTTATTTGATTCGTTTAGAAAGTTTTTTAATCACAATTAAATAATTAAATATTCTAAAATTCAACAATTTCAAAAGTAGATAAATATTATTAAAAATATTTGCGGACTTTAATTACATTTTTTTGATACACAGTAAAAAAGTTTCTGTTCTTTTGTTCTATGCAATTGTAAGTCATACAAGCTTTTAAATATTTCCAAAATCAAATAGAAATAATAACTAATTGATACAAGAAAAATCATTTTCTAATAAATGTTAGTGCACAATTATAAAAAATATATATCTTACACAAAAATTAAATTTGATGATAATCAAGCCATCATCATACATTTGTATCTCTTATTTTCATTTCCTATCGATTTCATCTATCGACAATTTGTTAGAAAATTTTTTTTTTTTTTATTTAATTCCATCATCAAAGTGTTCATTATGATTAAAATTATATAATATTTGTTCTGCGATGCAACTTCGTTTAAAATACTAAAATTCGCAAATAAATCACATCAAACAAAAGTCTTAGATTATACGAGCAGCATCCTGTAAATAAAATTATTTAATTTTGTTCAAACGGTCATTAATTGATTCACGAGCATATGTACAATTAATAACAACCGAATTCTTATTAATAAATCATAAATAAGATATCGGATTTCAAAATTAACAATTATAATAAAGAAAGTCTCGAATGGTTTGTATTAAATGGATTCTTAAAACTATCCATACAATTGTTTACAAATCATGTACTTATCAAAGAATACATTGTTTGTTTTGTTTTTTTTTCTTTTCTTTTTTTTTCTTTTTTTTTTTTATAGCTTTTATTATCTTTTAGATAAATAATATACGGTTACTATTAAAGCTCATAAAGACAATTACTATTTAATTTAAATAAATATGCAATTCAGTATCATCAGTACTGTGAATAAAGCATCATGCTTACACCAAATAAAATAACTTTTCTAGTAACAAAAATCTATATATCATGAATATTAATACTCGAAACATTATTTTTATAAGGTTTATTCATAAAGTGAAAACATTGATATAATAAATAAATAAATATATATATATATATATATTTATTTATTTATTATACAAGCACACGCACGCACACGCATATATATATATATATATATATATATATATATATATATATATGTATGTGTATGTGTATGTGTATGTGTGTGTGTGTGTGTGCACGGGCGCGTGTGTGTAGATAAATGCATTGATTATTCTGTTAAAAATGCCACTGTAAAAGTATTCTTAAGAGGATTTTCTACTATAATCGAATAATTTGCTTAAATACTCTATAAATAGTTGATTACTCGCCAATATCTTTTAAAAGCATCGATGCATTATCCAATGTTTAAATAAAAATGATTATCGGCAGAATCGTTGCCAGTAAGTAGAGCTTAATGTGTATGCAAATTTAACGAACAGACGAACAGTTTTAGCTTACAACTTGTAATAAATATAAAAGCCGATGGTGTTGTTTAATGAAAAATTTCGATCGATCCGTTGCAGAGCTGTGGAAAATTAAATAAAACTAATGTCGTCGAATGAAAGCTTAATACATTACTCAGGGGATAAGCATACACCTCCCTCCTCCATACATCTTGAACGCCCAAAATGACAACACTTGGACCAAGTCTGCCACGATTAGTTTACTCCTACTAACAACCAGCAGGGTAAGTAATAATCTCGAAATTGTCGGTTAAAAGAGCCATTCGAAAGGACTGGAGCAATCTCGAGTAGGTAAACTCAAGTAAACGTAGGATCAGTCACTCTTGTCGGTGGCCTCGACGTTGACGACGTACACCCTTTCCCCGGGATGCTTCTTCCTAATGTGCGAGTATACCTGGGAGGTCTGCTTGCTCCTGAGGTCGCAGTAGGGACACATGTAGCGGGGCTCGTAACCACACTCGTACTTGAAGTGCCGGTTGCGGTTGCTCTTCAGGGTGAATCCCCGATGACACTTGGGGCAGTAGTGCTGTTTCTCCCGCCACTGCGGTCCCCGGGCAAAGGATCGTTTGTTGCTGGATCCGGTGCTGGTGCTGCCTTCCTCGATGAAGCTCATAAGCGAACTTATGAGCTGGTCTGCAAACAGAGGACGATTCAGTTGTTTAGGTCTTTCTTGGTCCGATTTTATTGGGTATTGCCCGGCGCGGATGAAACACGAGAGATAGATAGATAGATAGATAGATATAGAGAGAGAGAGAGAGAGAGAGAGAGAGAGAGGAAGAGAGAGGAAGAGAGAGAGAGGAAGAGAGAGAAAGAGAGAGAGAGAAAGAGAGAGACGTAAAGAGCTAAAGAGAGTGAGTGAGTGAGTGAGTGCGCACGCGCGCGCGTGTGTGTGTGTGAGAGAGAGAGAGAGAGAGAGAGAGAGAGAGAGAAAGAGAAAGAGAGACAGAGCACGTTTTTATTTTATCTTTCATTTGGTTAGTGATCACGGCTAGCGCGGAGTAAGTTGCTGCTTGCGAGTGGTGTAGTGATTTTGTTGGCTCGATATCATGGAGCTTTCAATGGGACGTTTCGTCGCATTTTTGCCGAGTCGAAGATTGGAGAAAGCTGACTTCTCCGTATTGAGACTCGGTCGAAAACGTTATAGGATCGCATTGAAATTCGAGAGGTGCAATTATTAGGATAATCGAGATTATAAACAAGTATTACTGTGCTTGTTTAGTATTAGGAACGCCAGCGACTGGCGACCCGATGCAAATTAAAATTACCTCTATAACCACTCCGTAACAATGCGTGCGAGCATAATGCCGTCCTCGTTTATCTATGGTGACAGCGAAAACGAGACGAGCCTTTTGTAATTAACATTCGCTGAGTAATCATCTGAACAAATTGTCGATGCATTCACGCAAAGAGCTTAAGCCGATGCAATACAGCTTTGCTAACTATATAATAATAGTCTTATTAACTTCACAACATACATGCCAATTATGTGATGAGTCGTTTACCATCACTGATTAAAAATTAGTAACTGCAAACTGTTAATAGTTCTTATGAGTATTAGTAGTACTGGTAAACACGTATAATACACGTTATGGAATTAAATATAATGTAATTGAGGTGCAACAGCTTTCTCATTCGAAAATCTTCAAAAATAAAAAAAAAAAAAAAAAAAAAAAAAAAAAAAAAAAGAACAACCAAATTCATGTAGTGGTAAGGGGTGATGGGAAGGAGGGAGGGGGAGGAGGTGAAATCTGATCGTAATCAATATATATATATATACATATATATATATATATATATATATATATCAAATATATATAATTTATTTTTCATCCAAGGAGTCGTTATGTTTTATATATCGTTTTATATTATTTTATTTTTAGCTAAATAAAGACATGTGGCTCCAGTCTCGAATACATTTATCATCTATAAATACAAGTATTTCATTAAATGTATCATAAAAAGTAAAATATATGGATAGTTGATAATAATAATTCAAATGATTTTCAAAAATATTATTGGTGTTTAGTTTTTGGTTGATCGTAACATACTCATATTGCTCGTCCCTCTTTGATTGACAGCCTATTAATACAATTTCTATTAATATTGAATGTAATGAAACTGCAAACGAACAAAAGAGTTTAATTAATAAATACGTATTTCAACGTATTTTATGAAATTAGACATCAAAAAACACTTCGTAATGTTATATTTCCATCTAACATTAAAATATTAATCATTTTGATTATTTTCAATGAGCTTAAAACTAATCAAACTTGAAGAAAAATCATATCATAATGTACATATGTGTGTGTGTGTGTGTGTGTGTGTGTGTGTGTGTGTGTGTGTGTGTGTGTGTGAGTGTATATATATATCAAATGTATATATATATATATATCAAAACATACCCTTTACATATCATTTTAATTTCATAATCTTTGGCTTTTAATCATAAAGATAAAAAATAAGCTCGACAATATTTTTAATTACAAATCCTGTAAATTTAATCTCTATACTATGGTTCTTAATGAAAAATAAATATTCTTATTATTACTATTGCTGTTGTTGTTATTATTATTGTTATTATTATTATTTAAATATATTTCATAATTAAAGATTAGAAATGCTATTGGAAAATGAAAAGTTGAAAGAAATTACTGCTGGTGTAACGTATAGCATCGAGGTTTTCATACGCAAGGATGATGAAATGAAATTATATAAAATTACAGTCGGTAAAATATATATTCGATGCTAACAAAAACATAATTTGAGATAATTAAATATCTCTATATTTTGGCATTCTTATTATTCTTTTACAAATACAACCGATTGAATTTATATTGTTTATGAATACTAAATAAAAATTCAACAATATCTATAATTAATAGCTTTAATGATTAATGCACTGTCGTTCGGATGACAAATCTAACTTTTCATTTACATTGGACACACGACGACAGTAGACACGCGAAAGAACTATTTATGACGTATAATAAAAATAATCGCGATAAGTTTTAATTAGACGATACGTATCCGCTTGGATACTGAACAAGTCTTATGGAAATTGTAAAATTTGTAATTTAACCACGATCGTATCACCCGCTTCTACTCTTACTTACGTTATCTTATTAAACGTAAGATTTTCACTGTCATTTGGCATTACATCACCTTCCGTTAAATTTATCGTATCGCTCGTTTGTGATAAATATAGTCACAACCCTCCGGTACTCTCTCATACTTCGATAAAAAAAAAAAAAAAAAAAAAAAAAAAAAAAAAAAAAGGGAAATAAAAAGGGGAAAAAAGAGAAAAAGAAGAAAAAAAAAAGTCAATAACCAGCGTAATAGCAATTACCAACACCTGGACCAGAGGTTTGAGAGAATTTAAAGACTTGTCGTCTGTGAGTAAAAGTAAAAGTGAGTCTCGGGGCGATTTCATCTAATCGTCGCACTTGAGATAAAGGACGTATACTCGCTCGCCGACATGTTTTGTCCTGATATGCGACATGACATTGGAGGTTTGCTTGCTACGAAACTCGCAATATGGGCACTGAAATCTCGGCTGCTGTCCACATTCGTAGTTCAGGTGACGCGTCATGTTGCCCTTGACAGTAAAAGCGCGCCAACACTTTGGGCATCGAAAGGGTCTATTTTGCACCTTCTGTTGCGTAATAATGACTTTGTGCCTCGTATGATTAAAGAAGTCTTGGGTGCTCGATCGCTGGCTACTCGCATTATTCGTTTGGCTAACGGTCGATGATGCTGGTCGATTACCAGAATCCGACTCGGTCGAGTCGTTGCTACAAAGTGACGTCGTATGCTCAAGCGGCAAATTTATGTCCAATTGCGGCACAATGAAATCTGAAAAAGGAAAAATATTCAATGAATTAGTGAAGGTGCTCGATTGCGACACCACGATTGTTATTTCGTTGTTGTTCACGATGATGATGATGATGATGATGATGATGATGATGATGATGATGTTGTTGTTTCTGTCGTTGTTGTCGTTGTTGTCGAACGTGGTTATTGATGATTGTTGTGATGTTGGTACAATGTTTGTGAGATAATATCGAGCTTACATGAATGGCTCGTTCATGTGCGTTCGAATTGTTCAATAATACTTTTTTTTATTAAGATTATTGTAAATTTAGATTGATTCAACATTGCAAGCTAAATATTTCCAAGATTATTATAATTGTCCATACTTGTATGTCGAAACTTGAATGAAAGGAATAGCTAAATCTTAGCTTAACAATGTAAGAAATGTTAAAGACGTAGAATTTTATTTTTCTCTCTGAAACATAGTTGATTAGCTTAATACTTTTATTTTGCAAAAGGGTATATTTTAACAACATTTCTATTGCAATATTACGATATTAACGATCGCTATACTTTCGCTCGAATTATTCATGAAAATATTATCAACATTTTCAAGATTTATTTATTTATTACGATTGGCAGGAACAAATATAATTCCTTATTTATGCCAATGTTATCGAATTTTCATATTATTTTTAAAAATCTAAATTATGCATAATTAAATAAATAAATGACATTGTATTAAATATTTCTTTACAAAATCCCGTTGGATTAAAGTGCATATGCATACACTCTACATTTGTTGAAAAAAAAATAATAAAAATAGTAATTCTCACGTCCCATTAAAATTAACACATACGCTTGTACATTGAGTATTGTCATGGTTTTAAATATTAATCGAGTAAAGTGCCATTAAAACAGCTCGTTCAAAAGTTTTATCAGCCAAAGGTGCAATCGATAGATTTCAATATAATTTGATATATCAATTATCATATAAATAAGAGTAAAAGAAAAGTATATAATTTTTGTTGCAGATATCTTGCTAACAGCCCACCTCCGCTTGATATATAAACTGCTGTTGCATTTCACTCTTTGAATAACTGAAACATGAAATATGTATTATACAGCAATTTTTGGTAACATTTATAATAAAAGGCCAGCACCTTTCATTGAAGGACAATTGACGAATACATTAATTTCTTTCTATTCCCAGCCCACAACCTCATATATATATATATATTTATATATATATATATATATATATATATACATATATATACATATATATACATAAATTTATAATAACAATATATAATAGCCATTTGTTTAATAAATATTTTATTTCGTAAATAATCTACATTTATATTTACATGTTTTATTAACTAATACGCAATACCTAGCGTTTCATTATTAAAATATACCGAGTATTGTTAAATTAAATTATTTCTTACGTAACGCAGACGAAATTATAAGCCTTGACTAGAGACATTGGTGTAGTAAGATTTGCGCATTTTTGCATTACAACTTTCGCTAGTCTACCAAATTTGTTTTCTAAAAGTATCATAAATTTACTAGGATTAGTGAGAAAACGTCCAGATTCTTACATAATTAAGCAGTTTAATACAGCCTACCGATATTAACGAAAATTATTTATCGTCATAATAATGAGAATAATATTACGTATTTGTTATATAAAAAATTCATTCGTTCCACAAAATATTCTGATAATATTATATCAACTGAATGCATATGACATAAAGATTTCATCAACTAACATGTATAACTAACGAAGAAAGATTTCATCAGTTGCAAGTTCATTCGTACATTACGTTCCGGGATGAGATAATTAATACTTATTAAATTGAGTAAACACATAAGTAAATAAATGTGAAAATTATTTATGCTGAATAAGGTGGGGAACAAATTTCTTTTATAACTTTAGGTATTTGTACACTTTCTAAAAAAAAAATTCGCCCATTAAAATTATCCCATTAATGCTAAAACGAAGTTATTTTAACTAAAATATAATAATTGCATATTTGGTTTGCGCTTTAAATAGTCTTTCAAAACTAAATCTACAATTTTCTAATTATAAACTAATTCTAATTGAATTAAATATATCAAATAATTTGTAATGGTGAATACATTCTTTTAGATTCTTCCGAATAAATAAATTAAATTTATGGAAACGTATGATCCATTTATATAAAAATTTTATTTCTACACATATATTATATCACGTCATTTTAATTCTAAAATTATTCATTCGAAGATAATTTATCTGTAAATAATTAGAATGCATATAATTTACAATTCATGTAACAATAAATGCAATGAAAAATATTAATTTTTGGAGTATCAAAATTATAATACATCTTTCATTATTTGAGTAAATTTATAATGAGATATTAATGTTCTGACGAATATTGCAAAACAATTGTTATTCCACCATGAACAATATATATATATATATATATATATATATATATATATATATATATATATTAATTAAGTATGGGCACTGAAATTTTCTACTGTTTCGATTAAACATTTTCAATATATTGCGAAAATCAATTAAATAGAAAAAAAAAATAAATAAATAAATAATTAATTGACTTATGTTTATAATTTAATTGAACATGTGTATTGGTTGAATAGATGATACATTTAATAAAATAAGTTAAGTAATAAAGTGAAGTAAGAAGCGTTTATATATTATGGAAATAATATTGGCAATGAAAGAAAAATTTTCTTAAAACGAAATTTCACACGAAGACAATTTAATTTTTAATGCGCAAGAAACTTGAATAAAATACGTCGTTGTTTGTTTATTTACTTTGATACTGGAAAATATGAATTTCAAATGCCATAATTATATTATGACAATAAGTGACATCATCATTGACCCCGTTTATTTAAAAATTAACGAAGCATCCTTAAATCGGACTTTTATAAAATATCAATTTATATTAATCCGACTATTTTCTTGGGAGCAGTAAAAGTTAAAATAGGTGTCATTACGTAATAATGGACATGTGATTGTAAAGTAACTTTATCCACTCATATTCGACTGAATTTTTCCACTTGTACATGGACTTATTTCTTATTTACTCTACAATTTCATCGACTGAAGGCTAAAATGTAGTGAGATTTGTCGCGTTTATTCTTATTATTCAGCATAAGCTACTCATAAGCTGCAATACGCTTAGTAAGAATTTGATTGTTGTATATCACAGTGTTGAAATGTCATAAAAGTATAATTTGCAATTAATTTTTATCTTTATAGTATAAGGAGGGTGGCGGTGGGGGTGGGGAGGGGGGAGAAAAAAAAGAAGAAAAAGAAGAAGAAGAAAAAACATTAAATAAAGAAAGGACACGTAGCTAAATTTAGTTCGCATTAATTTTATTATGTCACTACTTTTTAGACGCCCTTCATTTTTGTTTTTGTTTTGTTTGTTTTTGTTTTGTTTTTGTTTGCCTTTACCATAAACGCTCTACTACTTCTCTTGAATTTTAGAATTTGCTTTCCCAAGAGAAAGCCTACATAAATAATTGTATATTAAAAATATATCTATCTATTTTAATACGTACACGCTCCTCGAGACATGAGCGCGTTCGCTTGTGCGTGTGTGGTACCGTAGGTGTTATCTTAGGATTAATTTCGAGAGATTTCTCTTCATAATGTAAATTTCCTCTTATCGAATCAAGTAAAAATATCTCTCTCTCTCTCTCTCTCTCTCTATCAAAAAGCTTAAACCTCGTAGAGCTATGAAATTGGCTGCAACGTACGACGTAGCCAAAGTATTTTAAAAATTTTCGCGCTAGGGAGCTTTATTTAGGGTAGATAAAAAAAAAAAAAAAAAAAAACAAAAAAAAAAACAAAAAAAAAAACAAAAACAAAAAAACAAAAAAAAGTGAAAATCGTTTGTACAAGCAAAAGAATGCGAAGGCAAGGGAAGTACCGCGAGGCTGCAGTATAAAATCCGATGTGCGATTGATCGATCGTTGGTCGAAGGATGACGGGTGCGGTACGTAAGGTAACTTAATATAATTCCAGACTGGCTTGGCTTGCGCGATTAAAGGGAGAGCGACAGAGGAGAGGGCCAGAGTGTAACGAGTGATCGGCAAGCAAAATAAAACGTATAAATACTCCCTCCGCTGTGAAAGTCTCGGGATAGGGCGCGCCAAGCCAAAACCCACTTGTCAATGTGCCTGGCCGAATGACGTAATTTCTCAATCGGCTCTATAGTCGCGCCTCGTGAGCCTCGCGTTCGTCGCTATGTCCACGCAGTACATCTCGCTGTTGGGGTGAAAGGTGCGTATGTGGGTCCAGGCGTGGGTGCGCTGGCGCAGGTGTATCTTGCAGTAAGGACACTCGAAACGCTGGGGAGTGCCGCACTCGTAGGTGTAGTGGCGAATCATGTGGCTTCGATGTTTGTAGGTGCGATAGCAACGTGGACAGGGATGTCGCTTGGCGGCCTCGTCGGCTTGGGTGTAGAGGTCGTTGGCGCTCGGCCAATTTTTGTACGCGATGCCTGGAAAATAAAAGAGCGGTGCTCGCATTAGTGCCAGCGACGAGCTTCCTCTTGTCTTTTGCTTTGCTTTTTTCTTTTGTTTATTCTCATTTCTCTTTTGTATTTTGTTTTTGGTTTTTTTTTCTGTTTTTTTTTTTTTTATTTTTGCGAAGGAGAAGATACGTGCTTGCTAAGGCGGCTCTGGATTCACGAAACTTGCCTCTCGCTCCTCCTGCGCTCGTGCGAATCTTACTTACGAGTGAATGAGTGAGACCGACGAGTTGTTGCGCTCGAGGGGAAGAGTCTTGCGTATTAGTTTGGATTTGTACATGAAACTGCAACTCATCGTAAGCTTTACAAATTTTTAGTGTGTTGTATGGTCGGAGATATGGTACACACACACACACGCGCGCGCGCGCGCGCGCGCACACACACACACACGCACACGCACACACACATATATATATATATATATATATGTATAATGCGTTATGGAAAATAAACTTTGATGTGGAATGTTGGGAGCTTGGATCTCAAATGGGACATACTTTTTATTATTTTTAATTGACTACAATTGCCTATCGGTGTTACACAATTTATTTATATTTCATAAATAACAAGAAAGTCGTGCATGGGCTCTTTAAGATTATTTTAGTCGCATACGTGTATTTTGATTACTTCGAGGCGTATGATTAGGCAAATGATTGGTAAATTTATTCAACATAATTCCATTATGTTTCAAGTAATATTCGATACTTTGGTATATTCTGCTTATGAGGGGTCATTTCGCTTATGTGAAAAGTCTTGCTCCATTATAATTAATCTCGAGTCGTCGTCGACGACAAAATTATTTCTATTTATTCTATTTATGATCGATGTCAAACTGAGAAAGTAAAATTTATTATATACACTTTACATTTAACGATGTAAAATACATTTTTTTTGTCTAATCTTTTGTCCCATTCAATTGAGCTCGTAACTACGTAAAATCTAAATAGGAATGTCAACTTTGTTGTTATAAAAAGACCTGTGTGCAACTAATTTTTTATGATGCACGTGAACGAGAAAGTTATTGGCACATAATGACATGGGTCTATAAATTTGAAGTATCGTATATAATATTTAATATAAACTGTATTGAACGTTTTGTACAATAATATATATATATATATATTCTTTGATCATCTAAATATTAAAAAGGAAAAAAGTGTTTCATCTCTATTTTATAGTTTCAATAAATGCTGTTTCTAGATTATTTTGCTTTATTGATTTATTTATTTATTTATTTATTTATTTATTTATTTTCTTTTTCATTCATACTTATTCTTGAAACAATTTTTTCAAATATTAAATTCTTCGTATCGATAAATCGATAAACAATGTTTTCTACATGTTTCAAAAATTTATATTCTATATAGAAAATTTGTATGTATGTATATATACAAAAGGTTTTTGGCATTCATTATTATTGTTATTTGTGTAAAAATAAACTATATATAGATAAATAAGTAGATAAAAAATTTAATTATTCTATTTCGGAAGCATCGAAGAGTATAGATATCTTAATAGACCAGATAATTTTTAAAACTTTGATTGATTAAGTAAAATTCGAATTTTCCCAATGATTTATAATTTTTATCTTTGCTGTTTTAAGACTTGCACTTCGATTGGTATATCTGACGATTCGAAAGATAAACAATTAAAGGCAGAATCGCTGAGAATCAAGATAATTCACGAATGCCTTATCCAGAATATTTACATTTAACTTTTTTTTATGGGACTCCATGTTTCTACATATATACAGTCTCCGATTAAATACATTACATATTTATTTTCAACTGAATTTTAAGTGTCTGTAATAAAATTAATATTCAATTACTACTTTATCATATATTAATTGTAAAAAGGTGCGTATATTAAAAAAAAAAAATTAATAAATAATTTGAGGTCATCGGGCAATTCGTTACCAGAATTCGAGAGGATAATGATGCCAAGCAGAGACTCGTCTTGTAAAGAAAGAAGAATAAACTTTAATATTGTTTAGCGTTTAAGTCACGTAAGATTCGAATTATATTTCGAATTATGCTCAATAAGCCAGATTATAGTATTCATTCTACTTTCATAGGTATTATTTATTTATATAGACCCTTCCCCCTCTATATCACGATAGATTATACTTACATTTTAAATAATTCCACAATAGCAAAAAAATAATGTTATTTTCTAATATGGATAATCATAATTTTTTAATATTTTCTTTCTTTTCTTTTTTTTTTTTATCCTGAAAAAGAAACTATAATCAACAATTATAACAATTGCATTCGTTAGTCCTCACGAGTAACCTTCAATTGCAAATACAAAATATATTTCCATCGAATGGTTTTTTAATTTTTTAATTTCTCACCATTAACACAATTACCCCCGAGTATAATAATTTGGTGCTTCGGAAGCTAGGGAAACCATTTTTCAACACTTATTAAATAAATTAGTAATAATCAAGATTGAGCCGAAAATGTTTTAATATGTCACTACTGTTAAGACATATTTTTATACATAAATAGGAATATAAATCACTTGATTTTGCGATAAAATTATCGTGCATAATCGTGCATGTCCATATAGTATTTTTACCCTTAGAATAATCATTGTATTTATCAATCAATCATGTATTACAAGAAAAATCACGCTACCTCATGTATTATATAAGGATGGTAGACCAGCATCCATATGGCTGTATATGAAATATTCCAAAAGATGACTAAAAATTTCACCAGCGATACCTCATCTCTTCAAGATCAAGGACGTAAATAAATGGTACTATAACGATGGGCAGATTTTAAGGTGCGAGTAAACGTGCGATCGGTGCTTGGCCACGCAGTCGCAGTAAGGACATTGGAATATCGGGGGCCTTGAGCCACTCGTCGTACGTAAGGTCTTCTCTATGCAGACCTCGAGACCCTTTGTACGTCTTGGCGCAATTGAGAGAGCGGAAGCTGCCCCCGGTCACGTTGAATTGACAATTGCGAGCTCGTCGCTTGGCCATGGCACACTGAAAGCACTTTTAGCTCGTTTGGTTAGATGGGCGAGAAATTTCACTCGACTCGGTGAGCACGTAGATGTAAACTAACGTGCTATAAAAAAAAAGGGAATCTGCTTAGAATTAGTGGCATCTGAAACAGATACGATCATATTTAGTTTAATATTGTCAGATTGGCATCATTAATGAGAGAATTAATGGCCAAGCAATAACAACATTTGCTTCAAAGCTGTCATCAACTGATGTGGGTTATATTAGTAGGGGAGTGTATGTAGTCAAAAGTCAATAGTAGTTTGAAATTTTATATTATATTAAAAATATATAAATTTTATTTAAAATTACATGCTTATCATATATTGATTATCTGTACAATTATGAAGTCTCTATCAATTATTACTTACTCCACAATAATATAATTTAAACAAATGTCATTAAGTATATTTAAAAATAAGATTTTCATATACAAACAATCGTTAAATTAAAGAACGTGCATCATTTCTCCATTATCATTCAATTTACTTACAAATAAGCATAAATATTGTTTTACATTTTTATTCCATGAATTGAGGAAAAAACAGTTAAAACTAAAAGTTTATTTTCTAAATAAAAACATCTTATACTTTTAACGTGTTATGTTTATATTGTAAGAAAGAATACATTCGGAAATATTGTACAAAATTTTAATGTAAATAGATAAACTTAATATGTTTATAGAATTATGTTAGATAATTTATTAGAAAAGTCAATGAAAAGACTAAATAAAGAAATTTCGTATTCTTATAAAATCAAACGATTCACACGCAAGAAAATAGATAGATAGATAGATAGATAGATAGATAGATAGATAGAGAGAGATAGAGAGAGAGATAGAGAGAGATAGAGAGAGAGAGAGAAAGCACAGACACACACGCAGACACATTATTTTTATTACACATTGTTCAACAAAAATATTATATTTCATTGGTATGTAATACATTGGCTTAAATATTTGACTTTGAACATTCAATCGATGCACTCGTTTAATTTAAGCTCTAAAAAGTTCAAGTTGTAATCAAGTATTCAAGTAATACCGTATTAATTACCGTAATAAAATTTACTATGCTTTAACATTTTCAATAAAGTTATAAAATAGTCTTAAAGCCTACGTTAAAATATTATATTTTTTCTTTTATTTTTTTCAAATTATTGTTAAGAACGATAATCTATGAGATCAACAATAAACGAATATAAATATTCATACCTTTATTTATCAAATGTAAGAAGAAGAAGAAAAAATTATCACGTCATTATTGTATTGCGTGAACGGCATGATTATTACTTCTAAAATGCTTAATCAATGTTCCATGTCCACCGTCTTCTTTCATGTCACGCGGCTAAGTAAATTTATAAACGAAAAAGATTCGCTTACAACTCAGATACTGATAGCGCATTTGGTAAAATAGACACGCTGAGATGTGATGATGAAATATTCGTTTAAATGCGAATTGTTATTATTAAGGCAGAATAATAATAAAAAAAAAAAAAAAAATTATAAAAACATGATTCAAGATCGGTAGAAATAGATATAAAAAGCTGCTCGTACATTATTTAAAATAGGACATAATATATGTTTTCAATATCTATATATATATATCTGTGTGTGTGTGTGTGTGTGTGTGTGTTTTTTTTTTTTTTTTTTTTTTTTATTTTACCGCGACCATTAGATTTTTAAATGTAAATTTCTAGTGAAACAGAATACCTTAAAAGCACATAACTACAGATTCAACATTAACATATTAATTTAATAACGTATATATTATAAAATTTTATTCGTTAATAATTACAACGTGTAATTATATAAATAATTAAGCTTTATTAATGTTGGCAATCGATACTTGCACTTGAAAGTCTTAAACTCAAATAACGCGGAGCGTCAAATAGACAAAATGCCGAATGATAAAGTCGTTAGCGAGAATCGCCATGTCTTAGGTATCACAAATAAATTTCTAATATTAGCTCGTTCCATCATTCGGAATTTTTACTTTCGCATATTTATCTTATTTACAGATTTTTACATTTCTAAACGTTAAAACATGGTCCGCTCGTACTACGTCTCTCATATTTGTCGCTTGAACGCTTATCAACAGGCACTTTTGAAAATTATCCTATCCCCGCCTCAAAACTCTCGACCCGCCTTCGAATCAAAGGCAGTAAAAACTTGCGCACGCTTAAGCTCCACCCCCGCCCCCAAGAAAATAAACGCGAAAGTTGGCTGAAAAACGCCGAGTCGTCTTGGTCCGATTGGCCCCCCGACTTGCCGCCACAGCCGCAATACCTTCACTCGCGCAAACGAACCCGAAACCCCGAATCTACACAAGGAGCAATGCGCCAGGTCCGCTCCTTGCTTCACGACCTCTCAAGGTCGAGGGCGTAGACGACGCTGTTCTTGTGCGCTGACTTGATGTGCGTGTATACATGGGGCCGCTGCTTGGCTACGTAGTCGCAATGGGGACACTGGAACCTCGGAGCCTTGCCGCACTCGTAGGTACGATGCCTGTAAAGTCCGCTGTACCACTTGTAGGTCTTGCCACAGGTGTCGCAGCAGAATTTTCCGCGCTCCCGGTACATCGAGCTCCGTCTGTCCAGATGATAATGATCTGCGCACACAAAAAACAGAAGGGCATAGGTTTATCATCTCTCTATCAATCTTTATCGCTCATTCATTGTACTTTCATTGTCTTTCGTCTTTCGGCCAGTCATCGGAACGCGATGGATCTTAATTCCGAGTGTGCTCGTGCACCCACGTGTGACTCATGTACAACTGATACAAATTCGTTTTATCATATAATTGTGTGTTATGAATTAATGCTGATAAGTATGTGACGGGCTATATTTACCTTTACTCAACCTTAACGATTCATTCTATTCATCAAATAAAAATGTTATTTTCTCGTTTCAGTATGGCTGCTCTTATCGGCTTTGTTGATACTTCGAGCAAAGAGTATCTGAAATCTTAATAGATATCGTAATGGTAATGAAGCTGTTTAACAACAACAACAACAACAACAACAACAACAACAACGACAACAACGACAACGACAACAACGACAACGACAATAACGACAACAATAACGACAACAATAACAACAACGAGAACAACAACGAGAACAACAATAACAAAATATATTCTCTCCTTAAAAATGTGTCATATTAATTTTATTAAACGCATAAGTTGGTATAAAAATTTTAACCGATACAATTATCATTCGATTATTAATATCCTTGATATTACATTTTTCATTAATCCAGATTCCTTTTTTCTTTTTTCTTTTTTCTTTTTTCTTTTTTCTTTTTTTCTTTTATTTATTTTTTTTTTTTAATTTCTGCGATATCATTTATAAAATCATAAAATAAATATTTACAATAGATTTATGATACATGTATACAAGAGTATTATTAAGTGTATGTTAAAGAATGGAACCATTAAAGGATAATTTCGTTAATTCCTTTTAATCATAGACATTTATGGATCACAAAAGTGTGAATACTTTGCAAATTTTACCTCCAATACGCACAAAATATGCAATTTTTAATACATCGGATTTAACATTATTATTATTATTGTTACATATAATTTATATACACGCAATACTTTATATGTGACGGTATAAATGATGAAGAAATTAATTTGAACATTAAATTCAACGTCTTAAGTAGAATTTAAGCAATACTTTAGCAATGATTGAGAAAACATATTGTGTGTGCAAATTAGAAATATAAAAGTACAAGGATAAATCAAGCATTGTCTTATGATTTATAAATACATAAGATATATTTTTACTACATAATACATAATTTCACGACACATGTGAAAATAGTATAATACACACTTGAACTCAAAAAGAAAAAAAAAAAAAGAAAAAATCATAATTCAGCGTATTGTACGTAAGAAAATTAAAGATTGAAGTCGAAAAAATAAAATAAAGACACTTGAGACACGAACGTACTTTAATATAATTACATCAATAGATCTGACAAAAAAAAAAAAAAAATCAAATACTTACTAATACATAATAAAACTTAGAAGTAAGAATTTTTTTAAGAATTTCTTAAACTTGTATAACCATAAAGTATATAAAAATATATTAAAAAGACGGATAGAGTATTTATTTCAACATAAATTAGTGCTTTTGTTTATGTTAATTTTTTTTGTTTTTGTTTTATTCTCTTTTATTTTTATTTATTTTTTGATATTTTCATAAAAAATCAATAAAAATATTGTATTCCGTTATGTTAGATAATCTTCGTATTAACATGGAAGGAATTTTTGTTTAATTTAATACGTAACAACGATCTTTGATTAAAAATTCATGTAACCAGCAAATTAATGTATCTTTACGGCACAAGTACGACGAATATTTTGCCTTCGGAATAATTTAGCCACTGAATATTGATATGAGAATTTATTTAATCATAATACTTTCTTTACTTCTCAAGACTAAACATACAATTCATAAAGTCTCGGGCTCAACGTATCGCCACAAAACTTATACTATAACCAATTGCTCACACTCGTATGGCTATAGAATAAGAGACTTTAACATTCCAAAATTTATATCGAAGATGCTGAGTCTCCACTGTAAACAGAAATTCTCTTTATCCTCCTCGCAGAAAAGAAACGCGTGCAAAGCATTTCGACTCAGCAGAATAATCATCCCCGCCGCGGCTATGTAATTCTGCCAAAACTCTTGTCCAAAAAGATCGAGGGACAGATGCTCCGGGGCCGCGACTTACCCCTTCAGGTCATTCACTAGTGCGTCCGGTCGTTCATAATGAAGGATGGCGTCTCCTGGGGATGCAGTCGCTTCACGTGGGCGTACACATTGTGGGTGTATCGCGATACGTACGTGCAATAAGGACACTTATATATTGCCGGCCTGCCGCAAACGTGCCGGAAGTGCTTGAACATGTTTGCCTTGTTGGTATATCGATGGTTGCAGCGCGGACAGTAGTAGTAGCCGTAATTGAATATCACCTTCCGGTAATCTGAAAAACAAATGGCCCAAGGTCAGTGCGACTAGGACACACGTAGGCGCAAATGAAGAGTAGATTTTTCGTTTTATCGACGGTGGCGGTGTCCGTGGCGGCAACAACAACAACAACAACGGCAACGGCAACGGCAACGGCAACGGCAACGGCAACGGCCCCGACAACGAGCCATTGGATCGACGCTGTTGTAGATCACGAGCGAGAGACCGGATTTACGCGCGAATGGTGACGATGGGCGACAAACCGGTCTCTTGTCCTGGCCTATTGTTTTGTTTAAACATTTTTTTCTTTTTCTTTTTTTCTTTTCTCGTCACATTAGACTGCTTGAAAGGAGTAGCACGTGAATATAATATTGGCAAATGCATTTATTTATAATGTCTTTACATTGGTAATGATAATTGTTGATTATCATGGATAAATTATACATCATTGGTTACCTACGTAAAAAATATAATACCGGGATTAAGAGATTTTCTTTTCTAAATTTATTCTAAATTATAGATCATAATTTAGAAAACATTTGTAAATTTTAATCGAGCATTAATGAGTATATGGCGCAGTACTTTGTGATTCGGTACAAAATTCAAATTAATTACATAGGAAAATACTTATTTGACAATAAACAGTCTTCGGTTTATTTGGGAAAGCTTAAGCTGAGTCGAGTAAGACTATATTTTACAATCTATTAGAGCATCGCTATTTAACATTCTCTATTAATATGTCGTTAAAGAACGTATAAAAATAGCTATTCCGCTTTTTAAATCTTCAAAGAGAAATAGCAAATCATTGATAAAATATAATATGCAGAGCGATTTGATCTTTGTTTAAGGAACTATTCATAAAGTGTAATGTAATGAAATATATAAAATACTAATTGCACAAGGATATAATAGTTCATTTGTAATCGCATAAAAACATTAAAAAATAAATCACACATTGTTTTTTTTGTTTTTTTTTGTTTTTTTTGTTTTTTTGTTTTTTTGTTTTTTTGTTTTTTTCTCTACCAAATCGGTAAAAGTATTAATCTCATGTCAAAATGAATAACAATTTATACATTAATGTATTTTCAAATAAAGCTTTCGGATAAATGGCTTCTATATTAAATAATCATTATAGTAAATGGCATGAAAAACTTTATCATATATCAGCAATAACAATGTTAATAAAATGAGAAAGGCACGAATAAATTATGGCAATCGTCATCGAATAAAAGTCAATCCGTTAACGAATAACAAAAGACAAATAAATAAATGTGACATCCAAAAATGATGTTGGCTCAGGAACATTAAACTACGAAATTACAAGTCAAGCATCAATACATACATTTGTATAGATCGATGTACATAGGAGATAAAAATTAATAAACTAAATAGCACAATTAATTAACAATTAAATCATATTAAATCATGCATATTAATCTATATATATATATATATATATATATATATATATATATATTCTAAAATTAGAATAAAATAGACGATAGAGAGAGAGAGAGAGAGAGAGAGAGAGTTACTTTGAAAGTAAAATTTGAGTTTTCTCATCCGAAAAGCTGAGCATCCTCTTTCAATTAAATCGAAAATTTCGATCGATTATAAAATGAATGATTAAGCGACATTAATTGCGCGCAAAGACGTCTTCAACGCAGCTTGATGAAGTAGGACTTTTGCTGGGGATGATGCCTCCTCACGTGGGCGTAGATGTTGTGAGTGTACCGCGAGAGGTACTCGCAGTAAGGGCACCGGTACTTGGGTGGTACGCCGCATTCGTGCCGGAAGTGACGCACCATGTTCGCCTTCTCCGTGTAGCCGTGGTTGCAGCGCGGGCAGAAGTAACTCTTGCAGAAGCTGTAGATATTACGCCGCAACTTCTGGCTGTCGTCAAGGCGATCATCTGCAAAGCCACCAATCGAATAATTAGTCGGGACGATCGTGTGCGATTTAGTAGATGTCCTTTTAAATTTCGGGCATGTAATTGCCGTCCCGATGGCTCTCACTAGCGTTGATATTTGTTTTACTAAGAATTGTTAGTGGGCTAGAAGCTGCGATTGGAGTTTCGAAATGTAATATTTCTGACTAGACTTATCAACGAATGTAATTTACCATGTTGATTGGGCATTTGTAAAACGATTACTGATAACTGATTAACTAGCTTCGTCAATATCAACGGCTACATCATGTCAAAAATTTAGCAGCTACATTAATTAATAAAATTTGCTTTGTCAATAATTTTACTTGCTTACAACATTGCCACACCCTTGTAAGAAACAAAAGACAAAAGTAGCAAACTATTAATCACAATGCAATAATAATATGCGATAATAAATAATAATAAGAATCAAATAAACACAAAGGAATATGAAAAAAAAAATAAAATAATAAATAATTAACGACTAAACAAGTGAAGTAATGGTATTATGCATTCATCAAAAAACTTTATTTCTAATTCTTTTACACTTTTGGTATTAACTTCTTTTTGCCGTACGCTCAATTATCGTTTTAATCAATCTCTGCTGCATTCCCTAATGATTAAAATTATAAAAAATTATTTCTATTCCCAGTACTTAAAAATACAATGCACTTTTTAATGATTTTATTAATTACATTACAATAATGCAAAGCGAATAAAATTGTCTTTGTTGTTATTGTTGTTGTCGTTTATTCTTTGCTTGTTTATGTTAGTATAAATTAACGGATTCAATGAACAATAAATACATGTATTAATAAGATTTGGTGTCACACAATTATCATAATCGGTCGTCTCCATTGGCCATCGGGATTAATAATATTAGACTAGATCTTTATTTATATTAATAATCGAACTAATCTCATACATAATATAATAATTTTACAGCACGTTTTTTATCCATTACAATTTATAAAAATAAAAATATACGCTTAAAAATTCTTAATCATAGCATAAATATATAATCAAATACTGCAATAAATGTAAATTTACGGCTAATGTCACTAAATATTATTAGTCTAACTAGGAATTATTAAGCATGGCGAATTTCCACGGTATTATTTAAAATTATATTTTAATATAATAATAATAATAATAATAATAATAATAATAATAATAATAATAATAATAATAATAATAATAATAACAACAACAATAATAATGATAATAATAATAAAATTTTAATAATTCATGATATTCGAAAGGAAATTCTTATATCGATTGTGATAGCATCGAGCATTTCATTTATTAAACTGTCCACTGTTTCACAAATTTTATTAATTGTCTAATTACGTGGTAATTCAATATAATAATTCGTTGAAATACACACTTACAATAATTTCTGCATTTCATGAAATTATTAAAATTCAGAAAAAAATCAGAAAAATTATCAAAGATTATCAATTACGAAATTATGATCAATATATTTGGTAATAAATCTATTATTTACATCGTATTTAATCAGGCTGTATCAGTATATTTTCTCTATTAACAGACAATGATAACGTTAATAGTAAATTTTACTCTACTTAAAACGAAAATGATAGCTTTCATACGTTTAGAAAATGTTCAATATAGAATATATTTTAACCATTTTACATTGTATCCTGAAAGGTCTTCCATCATTAATATTAATATAATAATAAATATAATAGATTATTCACGCGCGTGTGGGTATGTTTGACTCTACCTATCTGGTTGCGTGCGAGCGTGTGCGCGCGTGCGCCTGTGCTTTTGTATCTCTCAGCGCGCGAGGGCGATTAGTGTATCCACGTGTGTAAACGTAATCCATACACGGAAATAAAGAAATAATTTTTAAATTTTCTCAACATTGTGATTCGATATAATTCTACGTAAACATTAATTTGCAAAATGTTTAATAATTAAACAATTAATTAACTAATTTTTATTTATCTGTCACTTTAAATTGTACATTAAAATTAAAAGTTATTCACAATTTTTCTGATCTCTATATAGAAAATCATATTCTTTTTAAACTCTCTCTCTCTCTCTCTCTCTCTCTCTCTCTCTATATATATATATATATATATATATATATATATATATTGGACTGATTTATACGTATAAATATTTGACACATTCAATGTACATTTCATACTTTTTATGAATATGAAATAGGAATCAATTAGATATAAACGACGATGCGTTGTAAGGATAAACGATACATTCTTTGTCATTACATTTTATTATCAATGGATCCAATGGATTTATGTGACAAGAGATTATCAATGTAAATTAAAGGACATGAAAAATAATTGAATTTCAGACGAATGACATCGTGATTCTAATCTCTTAAACGTCTAAATGAGTACATATAAAAAATAAAATAAAATAAATAAATAAATAAATTTAAAAATAAAAAAAATAAAAAAAAAATCAAATGGTGTCAAATACCTTTAAATGGATATTTAATTCTTTAAATTAAATTCCTTAATCGACATCGATCATTGATCTTTGGGAGAAATTTACAGTTGCACTATATAACCAACCAAGCTCTTGTATATCTTCCTCGTAGGCTTTTTGTATATCTTCACGATAAAATAGAAAACGCTAAGTCACACTATGTACACACGAATATAAATCTATTTTACAATTATTTCATCGATGAAAGCTCAGTTCTTCACACACCATTGTAACCTTAGGCGAGTCGTGTTTGTTTGTTTGTGTGAGTGAATTAGCGAGGTGAGTGTGGGTGGACGAGTGCTTTAACCAGTCGAGTATTTACCATTGCTAATGCTTTACCTGAATATAGACTGTGATAATTTATATCGAGGATCAGGTGAGTTTACCACACACTGAAATAACGAACAGTCGCTGTTAACTCAAGGCGAGGCGGCACTCATCAGTTACGATCCAACGCCAGGAATCCACCGAGGACGGAAGGTTAGCCCCGGTTGGTCGACGCGTCACTAACACTCTCAGCGCCACGGCTGGAACTGGAGGTTCCGCCGCTTTCGCTGGTCCGCGGTCGATCAGTGATGGGTGCGAATGACTTGATCGGAGATGGACGCGAAAAGCTTGATCGCGTGGGGAATCTTGCCGTTATGCCTAGAGCGCACGTGCCGATAGATGTTGGACGAGCAGGAGGCCAGGGCGTCGCAGTAGGGGCACTTGTAGCGATGACCTTTGCCGCAGAAGTAGCGCAGATGGCGGGTGATGGTCGTCTTCTGGCTGAAGCGACGTCGGCAGTTCAGGCACTCGTAGCACTTACGCTCGTTTGGATGGATCTTGTAGGATATTAAACCTCCGAACTCATCCGTTTGATGCTGCAGCAGCTGCTGCTGCTGTTGTTGTTGTTGTTGTTGTTGTTGTTGTTGTTGTTCCCGTTGCTGCTGCGGCTGCTGCTGCTGCTGCTGCTGCTGCTGCTGCTGCTGATGCTGCTGCTGCTGATGCTCTTGGTGTTGCTGCAGATGCTCGGGGTGATTGTGGTATTGATAATGCTGCTGACGGTGGCGTTGCCGGAAGGTCGACCAGGACTTGATGTCTGAAAAAGAGGAGCACAAAAAGAAGTTCGTCAATTGGTGGGATAATTTTATGGTTCGTGGGACTTGGTCCTTTTTTGCTTGTAAATAGTAAGAAACTAGTACCGTGCAACGACATCTCTATAATTCATCTAAATCGTTTTAACTTATTAGGGTACTGATTAATACAGCTGTAGGATGCTACTGAAAGGATGTATTTGTGTCTTTAGATTGGCCAACGTGATACCTCATAGGTGACTTTAATTTCTCCTCCCATAATATATGTTGGCTTAGTGGGGTTTTTTTTTTCTTTCTTTTTTTCTTTTTTTTTTTAATGGTAACGCATAGTGTCGTAATTTTATATTCGACATATATACGAAGCATTGAGAGCATCCTTTGTCCACGCTATAAAATTAAAATAATACGCAATAATTCTTGCGAATTGTATGTAATGAACTTTTGGTAAATTTATTCGAGGCGAAGCTCGTACTCGTGTGAGTGCGAGTTGATTATTTTCAATGGATAATGGAGGAATTTAATAGGCTATGGGGTAATAAAAGCTTTAGTACTCTATTAGAGTCGAGTAAATTATCGAATAATCAGCCAAATATAAATGATAAAAGGGGAGTGCAAGATTTTTCATTGATAATTTTAAATAATTGAACTTATTTGTTGTGAAATTTAATGCATAAATAGCTTTTAGTCGCGCGAAATATCTAAATTACAAATTACACATTAGATTGTCGATAACATTGTTAATAATTAAAAATAACGTCATCTCGTGTAAAATAAGTAGTTGGAGACTGAATTTCCACCTTCGTTGTAATTTCTTTCAGAATTCAATTTGAATAATATTGTCGTATAATTTTAATGTTATTATCGTAAAATTTATATGCAAAAGGAGATAATGTCCTAACCAATTGTCTTGATAATCGATAATTTCTTGAACTATTTTCAAATCTTTCTCATAAACAGACTAACATCGATGCATCGATTATTTGCTTGGAAAATCTCGAAACACATTTGCTCTTTTCTTTTTCTTTTTGTTTTGTTTTTTTGTTTTTGTTTTTGTTTTTTGTTGTTGTTGTTTTTTCTTTGTTTTGTTTTTGTTTTTTCACCTAACGGCTAACATTAGTTACAATGCCGGAGCCGAAAATTCTGACACAATCAACAAAGTTCCAAGTATCGGGAGGGCAAAGAACTAATGACACTCGGCAAAGCCTATCGACTTTCACCGGCATATCCGGATGCCATTTTCTCGCGTGCCGATGGCTATTGGAATGAGAGTTGCGACGTTTGGAACAATAAGAGCAGCCGTAGCGCGGCGTATTACGTTTGGTGTAGACTTGTGTCGGCGCAAATCGTAGGGACGAGGGAAATGTATATTTAAAGCCAATATACCCCCCGGTCGTGATGATTTCTAACTTCGCTCCAATGGATCTGCAAAAATTCACAATTTGATTAATTCGCACCTCCGCGTAGTCGCTTCATTATTATAGGAGCGACTGTGAAGGTACTTATAGAGAAGGGGGAGAAATCGAGTGTCTCAATTTGTTTTATACGTACTTATTTTGCGCGTACGATCGATAATAATCATACAAGCCCAAAAAGCTTTTGTAAAGCTTATTTTTTGCATTGTGAAATATTGGATGAGAGGCGATGGTTAATGCACGAATTGCATCGAGGGATCTTATTGTCAAGACATAATTCATCGTCCGTTATGAAATATGTTGACATAAGGTGCATTACAAAATTTCTGAGTACTCGGTGGTATCAAAAGCAACACCACCCACCTAATTATCTCTTTAATGAGATTTTATCGCGTTATATCGATATAATCGATCGTACACCAAAGTTTCTTAACAATAAATTATTGTTAATCGTAGTTGCCTGATTTACAGCAGTAAATTTAAGCAGCAGTTGCATTAATTAAATTATTGTGCTAAAGGGGGTAGTGGTAGGGGGGCTTATTATTTATAGATTAAAATACAGGTAAAAAAAAAATATATATATATATATATATATATATATATATATATATATATATATATATATATTATATGAAATACAGTAATAAATAGATAAATTGATGTAAAAAATTAACAAGTTTATCTATTGAGTAGACAAAAGCTCAATTGTCTACTGGATCACGATAAATATCTACGTAATGAAATTTTAGTAGCATTTGTCCTTTGTCATTTGAATAAACAAATAAATAAATAAATAAGTACGTGAAAGGTAATATTGCATTGAAACATTAAAGGTGTAAAATTTTTCCTGATCGTCACTTCATTAATACATATTTTCATCAGGTTCTCATATTATTGTAATAATTTTCAAATGCAGGTATAATTGTTTATTGATTTTATTAATATTTACTGTACATTTGTAAATCTGATAGTCGATCAGAAGATTCTATTTCTATGAACAATAGGAACTTCATTATCAGTAACTTTATCTGCTTACATACTGAGAATGAAAACAATTCATTCCTTTGCTTTTGCTATGCTTTGGTAAGAGACTCGAAGGAAGACTTGAATTAATCGCCGGATAAACAGTCAATTTTGTCTTATATGTGGTCGTAGGTGCGCGTACGCCTAATAAAGTCGATATTAGAGAATCAATAAATTAATGGGTGTTTTTTTTTTTTTTTTTTTTTTTTTTTTTTTTTTTTTTTTACAAATGTTATTGAATTGCGTTGGCTCGATCGATCGTATGCAAAGCTTGAGGCTTATAACTCGGACAATTAATTTTATGTAAAATTTCCAATTCAATATCTCAACCATCAATGATCAAGATCACAGATCAAAGTTTTATTTAACAAACTATATTTATACTTTTAAATAATCTCGATTACATGCTTCTTTTACATGTTTTAAACGTGTATGAAAACATCTAGCGAAACTCTATAAGCGTACGAAGTAAGTATGAATTTATGTCGGAATTCTTAGTTTAAGAAGAATAACGGATAAAACGTATTGTAAAATGGTGTCAGTAACTCAATTTCATAAAAATATCCTTAAAACTCTTTTATTTTATTATTTTATTTTTTAATATCGTATGAAGCTAATTAATCATGCGAAGGCCTTTTTTTTTTTTTTTTTTTACCTTTTTCTTCTTTTTCTTTCGCGTATTTATTTATTACTTCAGCCTTAGCATATTTATTCTTTCACTATATTTCCATATAAAACGTAATTATTTATGAAAGTCGAAATTATTAAAATACTTGAGATTTCTATGTATTTTGGGTTTTTTTTTTTTTTTTTTTTTTTTTTTTTTTTTTTTTTTTTTTTTTTTTTTTTTTGTCTAAAAATCTAGAAGAACAACATTGTTTATATACACATTCAATAAATATCAGATTATAGTTTCAAATCATTATTTTTCATCGCATAATAATAAATAGCGAGTTTAAACTGTACAAAATATCTATCGTTCAATGCATCGTGAAGTCATTTTCTTCCCTCCTACGAGTAATGACATATACTTGGGTTTTTTTTTCCCCTCTCTGTAACGTATATTCTCTACATAATAAGAAAAACGAAAGAAGAAAAAAAAAGAAGAAAAAGAAGAAAAAAAAAACAAGAGACATTTAAATATTTATCAATTTTTAACGTACCTGTATTCTAAAATTGATAAAACACATACGTATGCAAAGCGACTTTAACCTTGAATTTCACGTGCTATTTCAAGTCCAGCGACATTATTACATTATTTACATTATTATTGGTGAACAAAATAAAAACGCGTAAACAAAATCATTATGCATACATGTTATTATTATTTTTTTCTTTTTTTTCTTTTACTTTTACCGTGAGCTTACGAAACAATTGGTCAAAACAAAAATTCCGACGAATATATATTTACATAATTCCTGACGAATCTTTCTTGCGTTCTTTTCATTTCCAATCGACTCCATCCAAGCGACATTAAATGCTTATATCCAAGATTAAATAAGTTCATATCCAGGGAATCAGAGACCGGCTACGATAAGACGAGGACACACTCGACTCTAACTTATCGTCCGAAGTTTTTCGAACGCCCAGGCACCGGCAATTCATATCGACTCGCCCATTAAATTTCAATTCTTATGAACTTTAACGGGAAGTCCGCCATGCTTCATCCTAACGTGCTTGTAGATATTTGAAGAACACTTATCCCTCTTGCCGCAATAGGGGCACTTGAATCTTGGTTCCTTGCCGCAGTCGTACTTCATGTGCGTCATCAGCGTCTTCTTGTACGTGTAACCGGCATTGCAACCTGGACAATGGTAAGTCACGGGTTTACCTCCGATCCAACTCGGCCCCTCCTCCTGCATTGCCTGATGCTGTCTATCGGACGACGACGTCGTCATGTCGGAATTCATCCCAAAAACGTCGAGGAAGTCTGTGCGGTATGTCGGGATTCGACCTGAGAACAGCCAAGGAAATGAGTCGGTTAGATTCGTTGGTCCTCACGACCAAATGCTAACGTCATTGTTCTTTGCGTATTTAGGCGAGAGTGCAGCAATCGAAGCGAATTATATAAAATGTTGAAGAGACATAGTAAGATCAAAGAGTCTTACCGAGGGTTTTGGCCTAGAGCTGCGGGTCTGGATATTTTGATCGAATCGAATGACAATATGTCAACAATTGTTTTCTACTCGTAAAATCAAGCTGATTCCCAAAGGCTTTCGGTAATTTGTAGATTTTTTTTTTTAAATTAGTGGTGGTAGTGGTTGCAGTAGTAGTAGTAGTAGTGGTAGTAGTGGTAGTAGCAGTGGTAGTAGTGGTAGTAGTAGTAGTAGTAGTAGTAGTAGTAGTAGTAGTACTAGTAGTTGCATCCGTAGTAGTAGTAGTAGTAGTAGTACCTATGCGGCATTGCGGTTAATGTTTGTCCGTTGGTCACTCGTTACAAATGGCGCTTAATGATTATGAGAATAATTTAATGCAACATCGTAAACAGTATTTAGAGTATTTTCTTTAATATCATTTTTGAATTTTTTTTTTCTTTTTTTTTTTTTCTTTTTTTTTTCTTTTTTTTTTCTTTACCGATTATAGCAGAAAGATAATTTCGAACCCTTCGAAAAAAATAAAACCAAACAATTTGCGATTGGTGCCGATTGTCTGGATATCGATGATTTTACACTGTGGATGGATACAATTAAATAATTTATAAACAACGAATAGACAATAAATTTTTGAATAATTGTTTTAAGAAAGTCGTTTTTTGAAAAACCTATAGTAAAAACAAAAACGATAAATAAAAGGGATTGCAATTTTAATTGTAAAATTAAATCTATGACATAATAATAAATGTACAAAAATGTATGTGAGAGATTAAGTTTGATTATTATTCTCCTTCATCTACAGCTACAAGCGATTACTCGGTTCGGTAGTTTTTTTTTTTTTTTTTTTTTTTTTTTTTTTTTTTTTTTTTTTTTTTTTTTTTTTTTCTTTTTTTCGCGTTCGTTTGGTATTTCTTTCTCTTTCCCCCTGTAGGAATAGACGAATTGGATATAATTATACGGATGACGAAAAAAAAAAGAGAAAAAAAAAGAAAAGAAAAAAAAAAAGAAAAAAAAAAGAAAAAAAGGATTAATAACAATTTCACAATTGACTGAATTTATTTCAATAAACAATACCTCTTATAAATTACACATACACTTTGTTTAATTATAAAAAAGAAGAATGTCAATATTTAAATAGAATACGCTTGGTCAATAATACTTTACAATAAGAAAAGTCGAATAATTTGGCAAAAAAGTATTGGCACTCTCAACAAGCATCCGTCAACTGAAAGAATAAAATTAAATGTTTATATTGTAAATTACTACAAGTAATTCGTTTGTGTTTGTTAGGGTCAAGCGAGAAGTAGTACGTAGGGCTTACGTAACGAAGCACCAACGGCTCATAACAATTGATAATTCGCAAAGGATCAACTGCTTAACGCTAAGCCAACATGAAATGTAAGCGAAGGCCACATCAGTAGAGCTTATTGAGGCCGACGGCGAGGCCCGGATGAAGCTTCCTCACGTGATTATAGATCGAGTGGGTCCACTTGCTCACGTGTCCGCAATAGGGGCACTGGTACCTGGGGAGGGCATCGCCGCACTCGTACCTGAAGTGACGCAGCATCGAGTAGCTCTGGGAGAAGGAGCGCGAGTGACACTTGGGGCAATGGTACTTGCCGGTCTCGGGATTTAGCGAAGACTCGATAATCTTACGCGCGGCCCTGCGCTCCTGGAGGCTGCGTTGGCACTCCTCCTCTGGCACTACGACAAACAAAAGCACAAGAGATTCGCGGTTAGTTCTAGCTCTCGCTAAATCCTGCGTTCTGTTGGAATTGGACTGTCGGCTCTCGGCTTGCCTACTCCATATCACAACTCACCTTTTAATCGCTTTCCACGCCTGTCTTTTCGATTTTTTTTTTTTTTTTTTACAAATGGACCGGCGGCCCCCGAGTCGACTTGGCCGTTTTAACTAAAAAATTAAGGATCCTAAGAAAAGTGTTGCCGACGAGTTAAAGCGATGGTCGTCAAATAAGCCAAGACGACGATGATATATTAATGTCAATATTAATAGATAATGTTGGTGATAGCGCATTGTCGGGCTTGACAAATGCTCTTATCAAATCAGAATTGAAAATTAATAATCTTTCAAATAATAAACAAATTTTATTGAAACGGTGCTTAAACAGATATTTCTTCGTCTTATAATGTCGATGATTCAATGAATTCATTATTATATTATTTATTTTTAATGTCAATTAATACTTAAGCGTACGTACTAAGAGTTTGTGATATCTATTCGATTAATGCGTTAAATTAATTTACGAGAATTGCAAAACGTAACGCAAATTTAATTTTATAGCATAAGGTTTTCTAATGCGAAATACAATTTTCGTAATAGTGGCTAATCACTTACTTTTGCGCTATACGACAATACTGATTGTTCTCCATCACATACAAGTAAATTTTAATTAAAAACATTTACAATTTATATAAATTAACTTGGTCGCTTATTTCTCATAATATTTTACCAAACAGACTATAAATTATAAAAATTCAATTTACATTCTATTCAAAATCGAACATTGGTATCTATACTGATTAAAGCTCCAATTTACAGATAATACATGTAATTGAAAAAAAAAAAAAAAAAAAAAAAAAAAAAAAAATTTCATGTATTAAAAGTATAACATCATCCGATATAATACAATTACAACAACTCAACAATGACAATGTAAGTAAAAATATAAAAAAAAATTTTATTTTACTCTCGTTTTTTAGTTTTTTTTTATTTATTTATTTATTTATTTATTTATTTATTTTTTATCTTTTTTTTTTTTTTTTTTTACTTGTACCTACTTATGATAAACAGAAACTCGCTTGTAACAACAGTTGAGTAAACAACTTTAATTTGAAAATTAATGTAACAGTGGAAACATCGCTGAAATACGATAACCAATGCAATTGTCATTAAGCTGGGAAATCGATACAATAAACCTTATTACCGTTATGCTGCTTACGAACATGAGAATATACGCTGTACGCATATTTGGCAACGTAAGTACAATAAGGACAGCCGAACAATCTCATACTGATCTTCTCAATTTCTTCGGCTACCAATGTCTCATTAAGCCATCTACGGTGCTGATAACGTCCTCGAGGTCTTCCCCGTTTCGGCACTCGTTCCATTTTACTGTTCATTTGATTAAGGACGATGCCGCTGTTTCCGGTATCTTGAAGATTTGAAAGCTCCATTACATGAGACGAGTGATAGGGATGGTTTACGAAAACGTCTCGGGCATCGAATTTCGACCAATCGTGGAATTTCGTATGCATTCTGAACCAATTCTTCTTAAATACTTCGTTCTCGAACAATTTGTCTATAGAAATCAGAAAGATGCGATGCCGTATTAGTAATGACGCGATAATCGGGCGTAGCTACAATTTTGTAATTTATATATATATATATATATATATATGGAAAATTGTTTAAGGCCTCGAAGATAATGGAAACGATAGCTTATGAGACTCGAGGATAACGTTTAACCGCTTATTACATACATCACGTGATTGTATTATAAAATTCTGGTTAAATAATGCTCGAGACAACCAAAACTTGTATTGGCAGGAAAAAATATTTATTAAACATGTACTCTCTCGATAAACTGATATTTCTTTTACAAATTATTAATAAAACGCATTTATTACACCAATCGTAATTGACGCGGAATTTCGCTTTCAATCTTACACATCCATTCTTTATGCTTTTCAAAGATAATCTTTATAGCTCCAACGTTAAACATTTTTATTGGAATTTATCATCCTTACCGATTTTCTTTTG
>NW_011948412.1:6633804-6640262 GCF_000503995.2 Ceratosolen solmsi marchali
TTTTCATCTTATGCTATATATATATATATATATATATATATATATATATATATATATATAAATATATAAATATATATATATATATATTTATAGTACATAAACGCATGAAAAATATAGTCTCAATTTTTTTTCTTTTAATTTTTCTGTTTCTTTATTTATTTAATTCTTTTTTTAATTATTTTATTATGTATTTATTTTTTTATTGTTATTACTAACACTGTATCAAAATATGCGGAAATTATAAATAAAAGAAAAAAGTATAAATGCTGAAATACAAAAACTTAAGTCGTTGTGAAATATTACCAACGATTTTCTTTTCGAATTTCCTTTATTTGTACAAAATGAAACATATACACTACGAAATAAATTATATAATAGCGCAGTAAAGAACAATAGAAATTGTATAATAAGGTTTTTAATCGACCTTCGATACGAAAGTATATATATTACAAATTTATTTATTTATTTATTTTTTTTTTTTTTTTTTTTTTTTGCTGAAAGGAGTACTCTTTGGCTTCTACTTACTATACATTTTGAGTTGTAGTATATTTACAAAAAATATAATGCTATACGTATTTCTTTTCATTAAAGAGAAAAACATGTATACACTACATTCGAATTTCTTAAAATTCATAATTCTAAACGTTAGGTAAAAAAAAAAAAAAAAAAAAAAAAAAAAAAAAAAAAATTATATAAAGACTGCGCAGCTGAAAAATCTGTATGATCATACAAAATAATATTGCAATATTATTACAAAATGTAATACTTATAATATAGTAAGAAATTTTTTTTCATTAATAAACGCTAATCTTAAAATATTACAACAATTTACAACTTGTATTTCCTATTGTAGGACATAGATTTATAACGAATTACTTTCTCTGTTTTAGAAAAGAAAAGCATCGGAGAATATATTCTGAAACATTGACAATGTAGCAATTTGTCTTTTTATTGGGGTAAGTTGGGGAGGAGGAGGGGGGAATAAGCGATTTAAGTCATACTCTCTTCAAACAATATATACAACGTTACAAAACTACAAGACCTTATCGAAGAATTTTCGAAATACAACGAATTGTATTACTGCCTCAGTTTTTATAAATAAATTGCACGGATATTCAATAACAAAACAGAACAAAACAAAACAAAAAAACAAAAAAAAAACTGAATTCCACTGCGATCCCAGTTGACCAACTCACGTCACGCAGTTTTCGCTGTAAAATCGAGCGAGCGAGCCAAAATTTCTCCAAAACTCAATCCCTTTGAGCTCACATCAAGTCAATCCGAGCAAATGATTATAAAGAGGATTGCCGGATTATTACGAGGCTTGGACATGCAAACGAAAGTCAATAATACGGTCCTTACGATTACAACGATGGCAGTAGTAGTAGTGGTAGTGGTAGTGGTAGTGGTAGTAGTAGTAGTGGCAATGGTAGTTGTGGTAGTGGTAGTGGTAGTGGTAGTGGTAGTGGTAGTGGTAGTGGTAGTGGTAGTGGTAGTGGTAGTGGTAGTGGTAGTGGTAGTGGTAGTGGTAGTGGTAGTGGTAGTGGTAGTGGTAGTGGTAGTGGTAGTGGTAGTGGTAGTGGTAGTGGTAGTGGTAGTGGTAGTGGTAGTGGTAGTGGTAGTGGTAGTGGTAGTAGTAGTAGTAGTAGTAGTAGTAGTAGCAGTAGTAGCAGTAGTAGTAGTAGTCGTAGTAGTAACTGCAGCAACTGCAGCGACAATAAAAATAAATAAAAAATTAAGGGAAATTACTAATGGCCGATGGACTATGCGACTAAAGCGAGTGAAGCTCAGTAGAGTTTCACCAGGGTGACCTGCTTGTTCGGATGTACACATCGGATGTGTTGGTAAATATTGGAGGTTTTCTTGCTGACTAGTAGGCAATAGGGACACTTGTAACGCGGCGCCTTTCCACACTCGTAGCGGTAATGTCCGAGCATCGTATCGCGCCTCCCGTAGCCGTTGTTACACGTCGGGCAGTGGTACTTGCCCGTAACGCTGTTGTACTGCTGATAGTCGCATTTCCACTGCTGGTACTTTTGGCAGTTGGGCGGTGTCCACATGGATATCGCGAGCAGCTTATTATCTGAAACAGAAAAGGCCGACGGGCCGTGGGTTAGATCGGGTGCTTTTTCTCGCTCGTCCTCCGCGATACTTTCTTATTCAATTCGTTCGTTTTCTAAAGGACTTTCATTTATCATAAATACAAAGCATTGAAATACCGCAAACCAATTAAATATCTCGCTACTCGTTGCCGCTTTATGTAGATTTAAGAGGATTTGGTACGAAGTTTGTAAGCATGCACTCAACATCCGGGTTAAAGAAATAGATGGATAGATAGATCGATAGAGTGAGATAGATATATATATATATATATATATATTGGGGGAGGGAAGAGACAGAGACAGATAGAGAGACCTTTTCCATTGATCTTGTGCTATTATTGGTGAAGCATAATCTGACGAATAAAACAACAAAATCATTCGAAAGATTTGCCGTTAATTCATAGCTTTTAGTATTGTTTATTGCACGAAATCAATGTTTCAATTCGTGCATTTTTATGTTGTTGTTGTTTTTGTTTTCTTTATTGGAACTCGATTTGATTATAATTTTAGTAGAAAAACTTAAGCGGTTGAGGGAATTTTTCTTAATTTAAATGCGTTAATGCTATATTATGTTCATTTTGCGATGAATGTTTTTGAAGCAGAAATATCACGCGACTACATTGAATACTACGTCATCCAGTATTGAGTATTAATTCAATGTACGTTGGTTTTCATCGCGTCTATAATTGAAAAGAAAAGAAAGAGCTTACACTTGCTAATAAAGCGAATTTTATTTGGTAAAAAGATGTTAGATCAAAAATTCATATCTTAATAAAAAAGAAAGAAAAAACTACAATTAAATACCGTAAAAAAAATATTATCCTCTCAGATACATACATTTACGATATAAAAATGTAATATTTGCAGCATTTTTATTAACTCAAACAATAAAATACATACAATTAAAATAACATTAAAAAATACCTTCTTGCTATTGCCATAATAAAATGTCTTTCTCCCCAATGTTGTCGATAAATTTATTATGATATATGCACATCAAAGTACAATTAAAACTGACCTCCACTAATGCTTTTCAATACATAAAAGTCAGAAAATACAAATTTTCCTACATTGTACATCGTTTCATATATTCTACTTGATAATATGCCGAATATAATAGAAGAAGCACAACAGAATCATAAATCTCCAGGTACTTATCATCGCTTAATCTCTTACGTGCTATTTGTAAGCCATTAAATTAACAATATAATATTTCATTCAATGAGATTTTCCATTTTTATATTTGAATTGATAATAATGAAAGCAATTAGAAATGAATTCATTTATGCAATCTATGCAAAAAGCATTCGGAGGAAAAATATTTAATATTACCAATTATCATAAATTACATTTAACTCTAAATTCTATTGCATACAATTGTACTCCAACTATAAAACTCTATGAAAAAAAAAAATAAATAAATAAAATAAATAAATAAATAAATAAATAATAATCGATAAATCCATCAAGCTTATACAAAAGAAATACTTATTGAAAATTAAATCAACAAAATATTCCACTTCCTAAACATTTTACGTGTTTATTACTATTATCCAAGTTCTTAATCTATAATTTATAATTTATAATAATAACAACAACAACAATAATAATAATAATAATAATATCCTAAATGTTTATTTTACAAATCTTCAATATTTGAAGTTCTTCAAAACTTGGATGAAAGATTTTTCTATCTCAGCTATTCCCAGTCGTAAATTTGTCGAAAAAATACTGGTTACTTATATTGCCTATGAAAATTCAAAATTCATCCTCTAAAAAAATCATTGCTGTCATCTTAAACTCGAGTACTCGGTAATTACAATCCGATTACGATACGAATTCCGAACTACGACAAACATCACTGCGACGACCGGTCAGTCTGCCACCAGGAACGTCAACGAGCGACTTATAAGTCAACCGCTGAGAAGAAAATACTCTCTCGTGAATTAAAAATTTAAAAGGCACACGTCGTTGGAGTCTGAAACAGATGGTCCATTGGTGGTTGATGTTTTTCTTGCTGAGTTTGCCATAATAGAGACACTCAAACACTCTTGGTGACAAGTGTGCAATTGTGCTTGTAAGGAGCGACCAATCAAACTGTTGGTCGTCTGACTTTTGTCAAATTGCATTTAGCTGGACCCGTTGTCCCGACGGCAGTCAAAAGTCAGCAAATGAGGATCGAGAGATTTTTGTGTTAAGGCTTCTCGTATTGGGACGATCGGGCGTGCTTAATCGACCTCGAGATCAAATTTTCTTCCCCGTTATTGATACTGATGGACGAGTATGGGAGAAATTGCAGGCATTCTTGACTCGATGTCTTGACGATTTTGAGCCCTTGGAAAACGTATTTGGCTAATAATTGCGAGGCTTTGCAGCTCAAAAGATTTTATAATCCAGCAGTCATCTTATGTCATGAACAATTATGTCTGTGTAGAATGTAGAATAGGGAGAAGATGTAAATACATCATTTCCATTAAATACTCGTTCTTTCGGATAAATGCGTCTTGGTGAGTCGCGCATTATTACGTATTAAGTATTCAATAGTCCTGTAATTGTAGTAAGATAACAGTTGCGATTATTAATTCGATCGTATTGAATAGAAAAAACATGAGCTGGTTAGATATAATTTTTGGAACGTTTATGTTAATATTAATTGCTCGGGCTTAGCTATGTTAGTTCACCAAATATTTTTGAAACTCATTCACAAACACTGTAAGAAAATTAATTCTATTTCCCACAAGGACGTGTACATTTATCCTGTCCAATGTAATATTCTTGAAAAATTACGATGAAACAAGATGCACAATTTTATTGACTGTTTTAGTGCATAATACACAATACATACATACACATAATACATGAATTAACATTACGATGTAAGCATCGATTTTTTTTCTTTTTTTGCTCACAATGCGTGCACATACGTACACATACGTAAGATATTTTCATGAACTGAAACAAAAGAAAAGAAAAGAAAAGAAAAAAAGAAAAAAAAGAAAAAAAGAAAAAAAAAAGAATCAAAAATAAAGACGACATTTTAAATTTGCTTAATCCATTTATTAAATCGTTATATATTTTTATTTACAAGGTAAAAATGTACAAAATTATCTAATTAGCTATTTTGAATTTCGATCAGTTGGAATAAAATCATCGTATATGTCACTTAGAAGCAACGAAACAAAACAAAAACAAAAACAAAACGAAAAAAAAAAAAAAAAAAAAAAAAATTAAAAAATAAAAAATAAAAACTAAAATAAAATAAACTTCAATATGTAGAATCTTTATTCCAGCTAAGCAAAATCTTAAAATCTAATTGTAAATAATTATAAAAATAATGAAAATTTGGCACATTTAATACATAAAGTTTTATAATAACAAATTGATATATTTGATAATCATTGTACAAAATTATTTATTTATAAATTTGTTCGAATCCTTTTAATAACCATTATTATCATTAACTTGTAATTTGGCAAACTTGGTAAAAACACAATATTCGAAATTCAAACTTTTGAACGCATGTTATCCGTAATGTAATTTTTAAATTACTCGCTAATCAAAGTACTTTAATAAAATATATTTATAATCTAATAAACACTTATCATATTACACATTAATATGATAAGAAATATATTTTCTGAAAAATAAACTTTTGAAATAAACTATGAAATAATACATTGTATCGTTACTACAAAAAAAAAAATAATAGTGCAACTGTACAATTATAAATAAATAATTACAAAATTTTACTTGGACTTTTGGTGATGGCTTTAACAACAGTCCCATACACTATATTACATACGTGTATTTGTTGATTTTTAATAATGCAATATCTACACGCACACACTTCTATATTAAATTTATAAATATGGTAACCATAGAAATTAAGCGTAAGAGTGTTGGAAATAAATTTGAACATAAATGAATATGCGTATTGAATGATTGATCAATCGATACTCATTAATTTTACATTTAATGAACATAAATTTCAATAAGTATTTAATACAAGATCATAAGTATTTGAAAATCTTTAGTATCGTATATAATGTCAATACTGCGAGAGCTTATCATTATGTATTCTTTTAATTCTGTATTTATGAATGCGCGTGCTGACTAAGTCGAAGTAAGTGTTCTTAATGCAGCTCTTAAACAATAATATCTAATATCTCATCGGTTGCGAGGACTTCAATGCGACTCCTGTGATTCCCCAATTACAAATTTGAATTATCATTGTCTTCACACGTCCATTTAATGTCCAAATGAAATCCGATGATAATTCTGCCACGCGTCCATCAACACGATGAGCAAATAATTTTCAAGATGCTCCACTCCGCTCACAATCCCCCCCCCCTCCCG
>NW_011948412.1:6640329-6645329 GCF_000503995.2 Ceratosolen solmsi marchali
AAAAAAAAAACAAAAAAAAACAACAAAAATAAAAACAAAAAAAAAAACAACAAAAAAAAACAAAAATAAATAAATAAAATAAAGTATGTAGTACGTTATTTAGTAGCTTTATACAGAATGATGAGAAAATGAATAATAACAGCGCCACTCGAGTATGAAATTATTGCGACTTTCGACTTAACGCAACTATCGATTGCGAATGGCGATGCGCCATGCATCATCATCATACGAGGCACACGAGCTCTTCTCAACAGCCTCTGTCTGTCTGTCTGTCTGTCTGTCTGTCTGTCTGTCTGTCTGTCTGTCTGTCGGGTCCGTCTGGTTCTATTCCAATTTAGCAGCCGCGATCGACGGGGAAGTCGAGGACGAAGTCGGTAAACTCGGCAGTGCCTTGTAGCTCCTCCTCTTGACAACCTTCCCGCGAACGACGTCGATGCACGCAAGCTCGCAACCCTGGTGCATCCTCCTCACGTGCTGGTAGACGCTGGTCGTCTGTTTAGTACGATATGGGCAATAGGTGCAGCCGAATCTTGGCTGCTGACCGCATTCGTAGCGCGAGTGCCGGTAGAGGCTCGTATAGACGCTGAAAGTTTTGCTGCAAGTGGGACAGTGGAACTTCTTCTCCTTCTCGGATAGGCCGGTCTGCTGGTGCTGCTGTTGCTGCTGGTGCGGCTGGTGCTGCTGGAGCTGGTCGAGTGGCGACGAGGAGGAGGAGGGTACCGACTGGTCGTGCTGATGGTAGATATTCGCCGTCATCGACTCATCCATGGATACGTCCATGTCGATGTCGCTCAACGGCTCCTCTTTTAGCCACTCTGAAAGGAAGAAGAGAGTTTGAGATTAGTGACGGGGGTACCTATGCCCATTCGTTTGAGATTTTTAATTAGATGGGGGAAATGGGGGAGATGGGGGAGATGGGGGAGATGGGGGAGATGGGGGAGATGGGGGGGGGGGGGCTTTCGGGGGTGACGTGGATCGGGTGGAGTGGGGTGGGGTGGGGTAGGGGGGGGTAGGGTGGGGGTTGCGGGGAGTGATTTTTTGTTTAGGCTGGCGGGGCGGCGAGGGAGGGTAGGGGGGATGAAGTGGAGCCATGTGCCGAATTTTTGTACTACAGCTTCCTGTTGATACTGATAACGCTATTGGAAATTCGGCCATTGTTAATGTTGCATCTGAATTTATAGTTCGACGTGCGATCGTTCTGCTTCGCTCGTTCATTGGACTTTTAGAATATAGGATTGCAATTTACGAAAGCTAGATTAATGCTTGGCTAGTTGAATCGATACTTGACTATTGGAAATTCAACTGTTAGAAAGTACCGCGTGAACAGGATCCTGCGCCTTTCGCTGCCATTTTCAAATTTTTGTAACTCAATACATTGTTATTCTAAATTCATATATAAATACTAGTATGTATAGGTAGTTATTTTCCTAAAATATTTGCGGACAATTAACGTGATGAAGATCTTTTTAAAAATTTTACACATAAATATATATCTTATATATACATTGTCGAAACAATTTATTTTTACAATGTACTTACAATATATATATATATATATATATATATATATATATATATATATAAATTAAACTTTAAATAAAAATACTTAAATAATAATCACAGTATGCCCATTAATAAGTTGAATCTCGAAATTGCATTATGAAAAGTCGATGTTACAAAAGTAATAAACTTATTCGATACTCTTTTTTATTTTATCAATATGCTTGTCAACAACATATCAGCATTAAAGATGATTTAAAACATAAATAATAAAGACGTAATTATTAAGATTGTATTTTAATTAAGGTCTACACGAATGATCGTTCACACACAATAATAATAATAATAATAATAATAATAATAGTAATAATAATAATAAGAAGTAGAAGAAGAAGAAGAACATGAACAAGAACAAGAACAAGAAGAAGCACTAGTAATAAATTATAATGACGATTATGATTATTAAGACGATTATGATAATGATGAAGATAAAACTTAAGAAATTTAAGTAACAATAAACTCGTGTCAGAATCAAAGTCCTCGAACAGCCAGTAAACATCACACAGACAGAAAATAGCGGAGCAGCGTAATTGCCCTCAACCGACATGGAAGTGAAAGTTGATGCAAATAAGCAAATAATAAGCAAACAACGTGGGCCTCGATATTGTCACTAATTTAATTTTTTCAATTTATACTCGTAGATCATTGGGTGCTTGCAGCTTGGGCGCGCGCCTCCTCGAATTATTAACCCGGTAATTGTCACAGGACCTGTACGAGCACTTGTTTTTGTGCTTATCGTATTCCCCCGCTTGTAGACTCCCTTGTACTTTCAGTAGCTAAAGCCTTTGCCACGAGGAGCTCTCGTCCTCCTGCACATTCCTGACAAGCGGCTGGATGAGTCGCCCGATCTCCAGTTAGCGAAAGTGGACGATGCCTGAAATGCCAGGAGAGCTCGATTAATCGTCGACCATTCCATTTCAATTTCTCAGCGTTCGTTGTGATTCTAATGATGTCCTCCTCCTAATGATGTCCTCGTTTAACTAAGCGGGCTTTAGTGGCGGGAAGTGTGTATATGTAGTCTTCACAAAAGTGTCGTATTAAGTGGATTATTGGCGAAACAGTGAGGGAGATGGAGAAGCAGGAGTAGAGATCGAAAGGTAAAATTGCACACCGAAACAACCAAAGGGACGTTTTAAGCTTTTATAAAATATATGTCATTGTCGTATTTCTCTCCAAAGTACTTGCAGAAATGTGCGTGTAAAGGTAAGACTTGACATAATTTTACATAGCTGATCCTTTGGCTGTCTAACGGCAATTCGACAAGGACATTAACCATAAATAACATCTTTTATTCCATATATTATGTATTTCAATTCTTATACAATACATTTTGTATTTATGAATTTTCCTCTGTCCAGTTACACACATATACAGCAAACCCGAAGTTTACATAACTGTACAACGATTCAATAGATTTAAGATTGTAAAACTTTGATAACTTGACGCTATAGGTAATTTGAATTCAAATCGTACAAACTCATGGAATACGTAAGAGACAAAAAAAAAAAATGAAAAAAGAAGGTCCATGTTTTAAGAAACTTGGCATTCACACACGCTTATTTACCGTTTACGCTAAACAACAATAATACTTGATAATGAAGATAATTGTTATTTAACTTAGTGATAAATTTAATATGAAAAAAAAACGTGTGTATTATTGTTATACATTGTTTATACGTTAGACGCCAAAAACAAAAAAAAAAAGGCACTATAAAGAAATTATTATTGAAATTAAAAATCATTAAATATCCTATTGGCAATTAAATATTTTTATAAGCATACAAACGAAAAATTTGTTATATTATTAATTAAATAATTAAATATCACTAGGACTTAATTAATCCTTATTTATTTAAATTATTTAACTAAAGACTTACATTATTAATGTACAAAATCTCGCTACAGCTAACAAACACAATAACGCTATAATATGGATAAACTACTTTTTAAAAAGACGTATCATTTTATTAATAGAAAAATGAATAAATTTCTTCAACTATAATATTTAATAATAATAATGATGATGATAATGATGACAATGATGATGATGACGATGATGATGATGATGATGATGATGACGATGATGACGATGATGATGATGATGTCGATAATAAGAAAGATGATCGTAATGATTATATTAGTTTTGATTGGTTATATTTAATTTTGTTTTATTCTTATGTATATATATATATATATAGTCGATTGATCAAATTTTTTATATTGGGCAAATTAAATTTTGTAGATTAAAGAAATTTATTAAAAAATATAGATCTTATAGATATAATATCGAATGGGAAGACATATAATTTTTTCTCTTTATTATAAGTATTTTCACAAGAAAAGTAATATTGTTATATAATTCTTAGACGTATCTTGGATGATGAATTGTAACTCAAATTTAAAACTAAAAAATTCAAATTAATGCGATAATAATTTTAATCAATTGATAGTATACATAAATTATAATTAACCGTAATAAATGATTATAATAAATTAGAAATTATATATCAATTTCATGCTCATTGTATTATTACATTTGGTTCCAATACTATAATAATTACATATTACTTATTGATTTTTAATAGTATGATTGGATAAGATGAGATTTGTCACTCCACTTTCTATTACAGAAACTTTCTATTATATATCGAATGTAATTCAAGTTTCATGATTGACATCGCGAAAATGTTGTTTGCGAGATGAAAATGAATTGTCAGAAAGAAACTAATGTGAATAATATAATTGCTTTTACGCAATATTGGAAATAATTATTAATAATAATAATTATTAACACATAGTTTCGTAAAAATTTTATTGCAAATTTGGACGAATGAAAAAAAAAAAAAAGAAAAAAAGAAAAATACTTTAATAAATACTACTGCAGTAAGTAAGTGACATCATTTTATTTACAGTTTCTTAATAATATAAAATCTTTGTTATTTTCATTATATTAGAATATTCATTCGGCTATATTCTGTTTTAATTGCCTAAACATTTCTAAACAAAAACATTGTCATTATCAAATACATACTGAAAATTTAATAAACAATCTTCTATTTACTACTAACAATCTAATATTTACTCGATAAATACATAATAAATTCTTTATACGCGTGCCTTTTTTAAATAAAAAGTTTAGCCAAACACGCTTTAAATAAAAAATACTATGAATAAGAGTTGTAGCTTCGACAATTCGCTACTCCAAATATAAAAATATTAATATTATAAGATTATATAGGCTAACTACATTAACTAATCGTGTATATAATCGAAACTTAATATTAAAAACTTAAAATACATATTAGCTTGCAATCAAAATCTCAAACCGAAGAAGAAAAATAATAAAATCAACAAAAAGACCATAACCGTTTTATCGTCATTTAATACGAATTTTCAACAAGTGAATTGTGAATTAATCGGACTTTCGGTTGTGAGATTGT
>NW_011948412.1:6650329-6662829 GCF_000503995.2 Ceratosolen solmsi marchali
GTATGTATATATCTCTTTTTGTTTTTAATTATTTCTTTATTTATTTATTTATATATATATATATATATATATATATATATATATATATATATATATATTATTTATTTATTTATTTATTTATTTTTTTATTATTTTTTTTTATTTTTTTTTTATTAATAAATTGTCTTTATTAATGGTCATTAATATAAATTTGTTATTTACATAAACGAATATAATGATGCACAATGACATGACGAAATAAATTTCGAAATTATATTTGCACACTCCCATTAATCGACATCTGTAACACTCTAAAACAAAACCTAATACTGCATTTATTCATTTAAATAATTCAAAATAATGTGCGCATGATTGCATTTTCTTAACATAACGAAAAGAATGATCAATTAACTTATCGTATAATGTTTTACGTGGCTACATAACGCTGTTATTTGTTTATAATGACTATCGTTAAGCTAATAGGATCACCGAGCAGTTAATTAACCGAGCAAACAATATTACTTAAAGCTATTTGTAGATTAGTAATTATAATATCAATATAGGAAATGGTAGGAAAACCGAGACACATACCACCCATATTTATTTATTGCGCCCAATAAGTTTTTACCCACTTTATTATAAAAAATTATTAATCAATACAAGTATAAACATATAAAATTTTATTTATTTAGAGGCTAATTTTTCTATTATTTTTACGATCGGTTATACCATATGTGGAGAAGAAAAAATAAAAAAAAAATAAAATAAATAATAAAAAAAAAATAAATAAAAATAAAAAATAAAATAAAAATAAAAAAAAAAAACAAAAAAAAAAAACAAAAACAAAAAAAAAAATAAAATAAATCAAAATATGCCAGTAACATATCACAATACAATTTTGAATATAACAGAAACGTACGAAAATATATTTATTTATGTATTTTTTTCCTTTATGATATATTAGTTGCATTTCATCAACCGCAGAAATATACCAGTTAAAATATTACATAACTAAAAAGCCTTTCGCATTATTTTATAAATATAAACTTTCTCGTAATTTTCGGAAATTCTTGATTCCCCTATAAACAAGTTACCAAAAATATTTTGTAAACAACATTAACATATAATAAATTTAATGTTTAATTAATTATTTTAAAAATATAAACCTCCCGATACCATCGGCAAATAAGCTGCAAACTATTTAGATAAAATATTTGCTGGGATAGCTTTATACACCCACGTCATCTTCCACAGACTTCTTAAAAGCTTAAAAATTAAAACTAACAAAGTCGCCCCGATTTTCCACCGAACACTTTCATTTTAGCGAGTTTTAATTACGCGAGTCTTCTTATGACTCTATCACGATATTACAAGCGTTTGTTCCTCAGTCTTGTCATAAGAATCTCGTCCCTGAAGTAATGGGTGTCTGGTTTCTTAATGAGCTGAAAGCTTCTGAATACCGGCGATCTCGGTCTATCGTCCATCGTCGTATCGTACTTGCGAGGTCTGCCCCTTTTCTTCTTAACGAGACCGTTAACGAGCACTTTTTTGGTAATGGAGCATCTCTTGCGCGGCCTTCCACGTTTCTTTTTCAGATCGTTCACGTCCAGAACCTTCTGTGGCATCAGTAGCTGCTGCTCAAGCTCATTGCGGCCAAATACTTCGCTGTCGGCGTAATCGTCTTCCTCGTCTGGCTCTTGCTCGGCGAGCACCGTCGCTACGGCGTTACTCGGTCTAGGTAGTTCAGCTTTTGCATCATCGACGTCCGGTGATAGCATTGGCTCTTGATATCTCCTAAGCCCTCTTCTCATTATCGACAAAGGATTTTCCAGCAATGTGCTTTGTCCATGACTGAGCTGTTCCATCTCCTTCAGCGATATGCTCGTGACATCGAGCACTTTTATGGAGGACATATGGACGTCCGTTTGTTCGACTTTGAGTCCTTGTGGCTGCGCTACGTCACAGCCATTTTGATATTCGTATAAACTGTCGTTTTCTTCCTTTATGACTATGGCGCTTGAAAATTTTGGCACTGAAACAAATAAAATGATATGAAGTTCCAAATTAACATCTCTCAACAACTTCTATTTAACACTTAATATTAAATGTTGTACGATTCAAAGAAACGAAAGAAAAGATATTGGTTATACAATAGAGAATAAAAGAGAATATGTCTTGTTAAAAGCAAGAAAAGTCTACATAATTACAAATTTCCTAAAAAAAATTTGCTCCTTAAAAAAAAAATAAATATTACATTTATATTTAAACGCCCTCGGTTAGATTAAACATGCTTTAATCTCTAAATATTTATTACAGCAAATCAGTGATAATCACTAATAAATATATTAATACGCAATAAAGTTAAAAACTTTTGGAGTAGCGATTAACAATTTTGTGATGAGTTGCGCATCCTACTGACCGACTCATCGTAAAAACAATAATTTTTTTTTTTTTTTTTTTTTTTTTTTTTTTTTTTTAATCGACATAACTTTCATGTAAGAAATAACGAATAATGTATCGTAATTTTTCTTCTTTATTTTTTTTTTAACGGATTCGTTGGAACAATCCAATGACAATTATATCAAATAGAGCTCGTCCATTGCAATCTTTCAATTATTGAATTATCGTCAATGAACATTATTATGGCATTTCATCCAAGCCCATTGAATTACAATTCATCGATCATTCCATCATATTTCCTAATCAGTCGCATTAGTAATTACAACATTTATTTACGTATGCTCAATCGTGGTAGAAATTTTTTATTTTCTCTTCACTTTAATGATATTGCGATACGATTGCGGCCACGCACCGACGTAGAACTTGGGCATCTTCAACGAATCAACAACCTCGGTTCGCAGTTCGAAAACTATAAAATCACTTTTTTAGCCGCAGTACGTAAGACAATTGACAAAATGAGGGTAAAATTTTCACAAATATAATTAACGTCTGTTTTTTTTTTGTTTTTTTTTTTGTTTTTGTTTTTTGTTTTTGTTTTTTTTTTATATTTTTTTTTTGTTTGTTTTTTTTTGTTTTTTTTTTGTTTGTTTTTTTTTTCTCTCACGAGTTTTATTGATATTAATAGTCCAGAGTATCATTTGGAAATATACGGAGGAACTGGTGGTGTAATAAATCTCCACAACCCTCGTGCGCACGTGCGCACGTGCATCCTTAACATTGTTCACCCACTTGCTGCAGTACTCGCAATAGGGTCACTCGAACCTCGGCTTCTGGTCGCATTCGTACTTTATGTAGGGCTGCACCAGGCCCTTCTCCTACGCTCGTACGTTGAACATAGAATACGGGAAATTCTTGATGGACTTTTGATACTGGCGAGCACCTGTATCACTGTCCCTTGCACCCTCAAACACCAACCCCATTTTCCTCGTTGATTAACTTGGTTGTGAGGCTGTGAGTTTGAAGTGCGGTCGTGGCATCGCGATTCTCCTCGTTCATTATGGATCTCACATACCGCTGACAATTATCCCAGGTCTGTAAACAAAAAACGAGTAAACGACGTGGTTAGTTACGGCAACGGTATCTTTACTATGCGACTGCAATAAAATTCTCGAATTTTGAAAACCGATGCCTAATCCAGAGCATAAATACGCGCACGTATTTCCCTATCTGATAAGAAATTCCGATCTCAACGAATATTTATAATTTACTATCATTGCGTGACAATTTTCTTATAACGGCTACACAAAATACAGATCTCGAATTTTCTTTCTCATATTATGTTGAAGATTTGTGCTTATTCAACAATATTCCACTGAAATACTTGCGACTTACTTACGATTCGTAATCCACTGTTTATTAAATTTACTTATTTTAATAGTCTTTAGTAAGAAAAATCATACAATTTCAAAAGAATCACAGATAATACATTAAATCTACAATAATAAATATATTAGCAAGTAATACATTATTTCGAACAATGTTAATATGAAAAATTCAGTGGACCTTAATAATTCATTAATATCGTTTATTCTATAAACATGGTTTATCAATATCCAATACTTTCAAAATTTTCAATATATATCGCCCTCCCCCGTTATTATCATATTATTTTGACTTTTTTTATGAAATAAATTTATAAGTTTATGTAACAAGAAGTAAGACAGTCTTACAAATATGAATATGATATGCTCCACTATCTCTATGCTTTATTCATTTAACATTCATAAAGTTATAAGTTGATATTATTTTGCCAAAACTACCGATAAAACAGAAATATATTAATTAAAGCTCTATTAATAAAATTAATTTTCTAGATGTAAAAAGAATAATTAATGCCAATCTGTGGAATAGTACGCGATAGTATATTCATATCTTTTATTACTTTAATTACTTTTAAATTCATTTACGACAATATATTTAATAAATTCCCGGCCATGATTCATCGTTAAAGTTTTTTTTTTTTTTTTTTTTTTTTTTTTTTTTTTTTTTTTTTTTTTTTTTTAAATAATTATAACTCTCGTTTCCTACGTCGTCTCTACCCCATCAAAAATATAAATAAATTCCATCGTTAGTTTAAAAAATTAAGTTTACTATCTTTCAATGGACGACGTGGACATTACACAACTCGACCTGAAACAAAAACAGTGAAACTTTGGTTAATAACATACTGCATTGAATTTTAGGGAATAAAATATTTCGATTACAAGCCACTCAAACTGAAAAAAGAAAAAAAAGAAAAAAAAAGAAGAAGAAAAACAATCGTGTGATTAGATTGGAACTTTTACGTGTGTTATGTGTCACCCAATTGTAAGTTTCGCGAATTTGAAAAACGATATTGTACAAATGTATTAGGAGCAGTGATGCTGAAAACATATTTATCTGAAACGTATTGAGGTCTGCGCGTTTGTGGAGACAAATATATTACGAGATCCTGATAAGGATAAGCAATTATAATATGCGACTTGCTTTAAATTTGTATTTTATTCGTGCAAATCTAAACTAAAAATGTAGTGTGTAAATTAAGCTTCAATGGCCGCTAGTGGATTATTGTTATATAATCATTAAAAATCATTCTATGCTTATCACATTAAAATATTGTGATTAACGCTTATCGTATTTCAAAACTTTCTTCCACATTTTCTCCATTCACATGATTATAAACATGTTTATAATCTAACAGCTTTGCAATCTTAAGGCTTTAAAATTGAAAACTTTTTCAAAAAGCTCTGCTAAATAGACTTGCCTGCTAGACAATTAAATAAATAATTTTTAATAAGAATATTTGATATGAAAATTCTGCATGCATTTATTGAAATAGAAATTAAATTTTATATCACAAATAATAAGAACGAATACAATGACGCACTTCAACCATAGAGAGAGAGAGAGAAAGAGAGATAGAGAGAGAGAGAGAGAGAGAGAGAGAGAGAGAGAGAGAGATGTCAATATTTCCTTTTATTTGCATGATATATACAAATGTTAATTATGTTAAAAATTATACATATTACAAAAATACATTTTAAGAGTTTTTTAACAGTAACAATATCGACGAACATTGAAATAAATAGAACATAATGGATTTAACGCTTTTTAGTTTACATAATGTCGTCACATTATCTAATAAATAAAAAGTTATAAATACACATATTGAATTTTCGTTAGAGCTTGTTTCCTAAGACATTAAAACAAACATTTAGGAATTTCAAGCAAATTTGTTTATTCAGCTAATAACAATTACATAAAAGCAACCGCTGAAGCCTACCAAACATTCACATACAATAATTATTAATTATTTAATTAATTTGACACTAATCTTTACGTATTAATCACATGTATAATTGACAAGACTTTGGGCATCGCTACCACAATCCCGAAAAACCCTCATCCTCGCTAACACATCATAATGCACCGATTTCCCTTCTCCTCCTCCTCGTCCTCGGTAGGATCCGCCATGTTATCAATCAATTCGCCATGTTATCTGGGCCATTAATGCCAGACATCGCGTTTTGCGCGAGATTGTTGCTTCGATGGAGCTTTCCCCTCGTGTCTCGTTACGCTGGACGACCACTTGGCCCGATGAGAACAGTAGTAGGACAACAGTAGCGATACCCGCGGTGGTACTCGTCATCGAGGTGATGCCGAAGGTAGTAGTCCCAGGCGAGAAGTTTGCGCCTCCTTATCAACTCTGACCTTCGCTGCCGACGTCGATCTGCCGACTGAAAATCCCCACCTCGGTCATCGACCTTCACCTTCCGCACGACGACGTAGACGTCCCTTATCGTCAGGCTTTTAGCTTAATATCCTCGATCCTTTCGTTTACCAGACTCGATAGAACCAATAATAATACACACGGGCCGACTACTCGGTGGGGTGGTTGGTGGGTACGAAGGGAGGGCGGGCGGGCGGGCGGGGGGTGGGATGTTTAATCAGTGGCTAACATTGCGAATGGCGAATGGTATTGGCTGGAAAGAGAGGCTGAAACATTTTAACAATACTTAAATTAATGAAGCTTCGTGAATCGTGAACGAGTGATATAAATTAAATGAGCCTTGGGCGTGTTTATTAGGAAGTAAATAACCGCTTCGGTGTATTTAAAAATTTTTATTTATTGCAATCGAAGATCTAACAAACATTTTTATAAATCATTCTTCCGCCTTATTTGTTTGTGCTATTTGTTTGCCTCTGTACTCATCACCAATATATTGCACGTACCAATAGATTATTAAAATATAGTTTAACCAAAGGCTGTATGAGACAGCGCTTGTGTGAACTGAAATTTCAATTTTCACGAGGCATAATTTTGTCGCTTATGTACTATAGCACATAAAAATATTTGGTCTTTTTCTTTATAACTTTCAAGCAAAATGCGAGAACGATCGTAAAAATACCATACATTCATATGAAAATATATAATTAATTTTACGATAAAAAAATTATATCGTTATTTTATATATTGTGACGTAGGTGATTACAAATTACAAGTATTTAAGTATTTGACGATTAAAATCGTTCGTAATGACAAGAACTTAATCTAAGGAATTTCAACGGAAACTATACAGAAAGGTTAATAATAGAACCGGCAAAGCATCCATTGCAAATCTGCTTAAAGTAACGCCACTACTCCCTAGGAACTATAAAAATTATATTAAGTTTCGTTTCAAGTAATTGAACTGAAAAACATTATCAATTATATTTCAAGCTTTTCAGACAAATTCAGATATAATAATTAAATTAATTTCAATACTATCGTCGTACGCTTAATTATCATCGTTTTAACATATCCCACCTATTTCTCATGTTAAAGGCCATTGGCAATATGTTATCACAATTGTATATATAATTGAGTACAAATTCAATTTTGAAGTACGTTGTTTCGTTCCTTTCTTTATTATTTTTTATTTATTTTTTTGACCCCCGTAATATACATTACTTCGGGAATATTTGTGTTTTTAGTAATAGTCGCGTAGTTTTTTTGTTTGTTTGTTTTTTTTTTTTTTTTTTTGTTCGTTTGTTTGTTTTTGTTTGTTTCTTTGTTTGTTTTTGTTTGTTTGTTTTTGTTTGTTTTTGTTTAGTTTAGTTTAGTTTAGTTTAGTTTAGTTTAGTTTAGTTTAGTTTAATTTTGTTTTGTTTATCCATTAAAGCTTCTTCATAAGTAATACAAATCTTACACATGTATTGTAAAGAGCTCGTAAAAATATGTAAAGACATAATTGACATAATTGATATAAGAAAAATACCATTAGTCTACGGACAACTTTACAGATTTAAATTTTGTAAACTATATACATCGTTTCGTTGCTTTTTCAAGAGCTAAATCTTTCCCTTTGAGCTTCAAGACACCTCATTTTTGTTCAATTGCCAGTAATATTGAAAATATATAGTACACGTATATTAAACAACAACAACAACAATAATAATAATAATTGTCATTATAATATCACTATTGCAGCTGTTGTTGCTAATGCTGCTGCTGATGCTGCTGCTGCTGCTGCTGCTGCTGCTGTTGCTGCTGCTGTTGCTGCTGTTGTTGCTGCTTCTACAATCATTAGCGCTTCTGTTATCGTTATGCTCTTTGTTAAGTATAATACGGTCTTCGATGTCCACGGCATCGAGCGTGTAAATATTTAATTATAAATGCAAACAAATGAGAATGTATTAAAAAAGTAATCGATTATTTCGTAAGTCGTAAGACAAATACTGACATTGACTGACAGCCACACTAAAGTGCAGAATACTTATGAGATGTATTAATTAATTAATGACCACATCCTGCAACCCAAAAGCACTAATAGACATTTTATGTACTGTATCTGGACCAACAATTGGGATCGAATTATTTGTGTTTTATTTCGTCCTAGATCACGCAGAGCATCTCACAGTCTTTCTAACCAAACGGCTATCATCAAGCGAACGTCACTACGTTTGACATTGTGCCGACTGCTTTATTAAATATTAAAAGCCAGATGCAAATAGCTATAGGGCTACCTCAACTGTTGCTATTGCATTGGCTATGCTTGGGCTGTTGCGACAGACCAACGTCCACGACGTAAACCTGCTGACTAGGATGAAGTCTTCTCACATGTGTCCTTACGTTGGACGCGTGCTTGGTCCTGTACTCGCAGTAGGGGCAGTTGAAACGTGGCTGTTGGCCGCACTGGAACTTTAGGTGGTTGTACAGGTTGTTCTTGCGCGTGAAGACGTTATGGCATTTGGGACAGACGAATGGCTTAAATATGACCTGTTGCTGCTGCTGTTGTTGTTGGTGCTGCTGCTGCTGCTGCTGCTGCTGCTCATGTTGTTGCTCATGCTGCTGTCGCTGCTGCTGCTGCTGCTGCTCATGCTGCTGCTGCTCCTGCTGCTGCTGTCGCTGCTGCTGCTGCTGCTGCTGCTGCTGCTGCTGCTGCTCATGCTGCTGTCGCTGCTGCTGCTGCTGCTGCTCATGCTGCTGCTGCTCCTGCTGCTGCTGTCGCTGCTGCTGCTGCTGCTGCTGCTGCTCATGTTGTTGCTCATGCTGCTGTCGCTGCTGCTGCTGCTGCTGCTCATGCTGCTGCTGCTCCTGCTGCTGCTGTCGCTGCTGCTGCTGCTGCTGCTGCTGCTCATGTTGTTGCTCATGCTGCTGTCGCTGCTGCTGCTGCTGCTGCTCATGCTGCTGCTGCTCCTGCTGCTGCTGTCGCTGCTGCTGCTGCTGCTGCTGCTGCTCATGTTGTTGCTCATGCTGCTGTCGCTGCTGCTGCTGCTGCTGCTCATGCTGCTGCTGCTCCTGCTGCTGCTGTCGCTGCTGCTGCTGCTGCTGCTGCTGCTGCTGCTGCTGCTGCTGCTGCTGCTGCTGCTGCTGCTGCTGCTGCTGCTGCTGCTGCTGCTGCTGCTGCTGCTGCTGCTGCTGCTGCTGCTGCTGCTGCTGCTGCTGCTGTACACTGTAGATCTGGCCTGGAAGCAGAAATGTCAAGGTACTGACTTATTTCGAGCAGCGTTTGCCGGTGTTGCGCTACCGGCATCATTTTTCGAGGTCACCTCATATCCTCGTGGATAAGACTTTGGCAAAATCCGTGTAGGTTTCTCTTTGGATAATGGAAAAGGCTTAACTGCTTTTAACAAATTTACAACGATGACGAGTTACTAAAGCCATTTTTCAATTCATTGTATTGTCAAGTACGTTTAGCTGAATAACGGAAAACTCGAATATTCATGCGTCACGCAGCAATGGCATTCATATTATTAAATATTATTGCATGCTCTTCGATAGAATAATACATACATAATTAGATAGAAGAAGTGCATTCAAACACGCGTATACTAGAGTATAAAAGTACATGGTTGAAAAAATTTTCAAATGCAAAATTTCCGACTTTTCGATTATTTTATCGTCAAGAGGTTCAAGGTAAAGAAACCTGCAAGGACTTTTCTCCTTTCTTTCAGAATGTATAAATATCATAAATAATTGATGGTTGTTTCATTACAAAAAAAAAAAATATAATCCCTTTAACATAGTACCTGCTATACATTCTCCAAGACCATTATAATTTCAACAATTCACAAGTTTCCTCGATTTATCTGCATTTATGCACAAAGCTCTTTATTTGCAAACTCTCGTTAGTTATCTTATATTAAATTAAATTCTATAAAATGATAAGAGCTTGATATTTAACTGTATAAAACAAACTTTCTGCAATTATAAATAATTTGATAAAACTAGAAGAAGAAAAAATATAATAAAATTCTTTCGAACAATTAGATTAAATTTATCAACTAACTTTATGGTCATATATCATAGACGAATAATTTTTTTTTCAAAGTTACGTATCAACTTCATTCTCAATACAGTTGTTAAAGAAATTTATTCACAAGACAAAACATTTCACTCTCTTTGCTTCTACGAATCATTCAGCTTGGAAATAAATGTAAATATAATTATCAAAGAAAGATAATAATTCTACTGTTTTCCAAATATACACACACACACACACACACACACACACACACACATATATATATATATATATATATATATAATATTAATATTAACTAACATCGTCTCGTCAATGACACTGAATTTTCCATGTTGCTGTTTATTAAAATATAAAAATGGACGAGATTATAGTTAAAAAAAAATTTTATACCGTACATTTAAAACTGTTTGTTAATATTTGGTTCATTTTATGAAAATATTTTACAGTATACGTGCTATACAAAATTTATATTTCAAATTTGTTAATAATACATTGTTCAACTGTAATAAAAAGATATAGGAAGTAGATAAGGTTATGAATAAAAAAAAAAAATTATGATTTTCTACTTATTATATTCTGCACATTATTTACATTCAAATGCAACAATTTTATGAATAACTAAAATACTTTGATAAGAAAATAAAGAAAAAAAAAATAATAATAATAATAAAATAATAAAAAACTAACGAGAAACAAAACACACTACATCCAATAAATATTTTGTAGGTAATGATGTTCCTTATATTAAGCTGCAAAATATGTATAATATATACATAATTATTTATTGCAACAGCTTTATTTAAAATATTTATAATAATCTAGAACATTTTTGTGCGCTCCTTAAACAAGGTAACATTAGCAGCAACGTTACTGTAGTAATTTACACAATTATGTGTATAAATACATACATGGTAACATTAAATACAAGAAATAATACATAAGGAAACTTTCGATTAGGCGCAGGAATGAGTAATAACTGCAATATATTAAATAATATTATCAAGACCCTAAATTATCTAATTGATTGATAAAATTGATAGTAAGTTTAAATTATGAAAAACATAAAACTAATTTTGATCACTTTAAAATACTTAACGTTACATTGAACTTACACGTGTAAACGTCGGTTTTTACAAAGAATAAATTCCTTTGTATTATATAAAAATTGTCTGTTTCGTAATTTATCATCATTTTAATACTATAATTTAAATAAAATATGTCGCGAGACATTTCAGTTTGTTTGTTTGTTTATTTTTATTTATTTTTTTTTTTCAACGATTTATATACCTTTCGAGCTCATGTCGATCAACACACTATTAATGTTTACAAAAAAAGTCTTAAAAAAAAACAATGAAAAACAATGTAAAACAAAAAAAAAAAACAAAAAAAAAACACACAACGAATATAACAATAATGCAAGCCAAGCGCGACTTATCGTTAATAAGAGAATAATGTCTATCGTATCTAGAGACATAAGTAAAGCAACGACATGTGATAAGAAGAATTACGAATGCAGCCTTCGCTTCTCGGACTCGAAAACTGGCAAAATTACGAAATCACCGTGTGAAGTGACAAGGTACTGGCGCGTTTATATTAACAATAATAAGAGCGATGAGCCCGATTATGCGCCGACGACTCGACTAATAAATAAACAAATGCATTCTGGTATTAAGCACGCTTTACCTGCTAGACACACGCTTACCGCCTAGAGCAGGATCCGCTTAACGTACCGACTCAGCTACCAATAACGGACAATTGCGAATGAATCGCGCCCTCGGAAAGGACGACACCGTGGCCACGGCCCCTCAGGACTCTCGCGAAATCAAATCCGGGAAGTCCTCGTGATCCCGGGTCTCATCCTCCTCCTCCTCCTCCTCCTTCTCCTCCTCCTTCTCCTCCTCCTCGTCCTCCTTCTCCTCCTCGTCCTCATCCTCGTCCTCATCCTCCTATTGGCTGATTTTGCAGACGTCGATGGTGAAGACCTTAAGCCCGGGGTGCTTACGCCTTACATGGGCCCGGGTATTGGAGGAGTGCCTCGCCCGGTACTCGCAGTACGGGCAGCTAAACCTCGGGAGCTGGCCACATTCGAACTTGCAGTGATAGTAAAGGTTGTTGCGGTGGGTGAACATACTCGGACACTTAGGGCAGGCGAACTGGCGGGGCTTAAGAGTTCGCATGCCGCGCGGCTGCCTCGGCTGCTGGGGCAAGATGATTACCTGGAGGCTATCTGCAACGGCCGGCGCCGAGGCGAGAAACAAACAAGGACGGAGATTAGTGTGGTTCTGGTGTCGAGGGCCCGGGCGCGCTCGCCTCATCTCTGTTATAGCTTAACTG
>NW_011948412.1:6665329-6687713 GCF_000503995.2 Ceratosolen solmsi marchali
AATTTAAAAATATTGAAGTAAATTTTAGATTACTATTCAAAAATATCGGAATAGAAAACTGATTGTTTAAAGCAAATAGGAGCAAATTTATATGTTGTGACAAAATCAAAGATAAACAGAGATGTTCAGAGCAATAGTATGAATTGCCATAATAATATTCAATGATTGAAAATTCTATTTGTCATTATTTTAATGATCACACTATAGTTGAAATATTTTGGAAATAGGATAGAAATAATCGAAAAATTGATTCAACATTAATAATAAATAATTATGAAAACTATAATATTTTAATTTTGTTTTTTTTTGTTTCTTTTTTTTTTTTGTTTTTTTTTTTCTTTTTTTTTTTTTTTTTTTTTTTTCTTACAGGCATTTCGATAATCAAAAACTTTAAAGATTACTCATTCAATACATAATGAAACATTACATTCAAAATTATAATTATAATAAGTGTTATAGCGTTTAAAAGCAGTACAATTCATATATATTGTCAGATTCTTTTATCAAATTATATAATATTATTGTAAGATTTTATAAAAGTATTTGTAAATTGTTAACAAAATAATAATTTAAAACAAAGCTTTTCAACAAATTATTCGTGATAATACAATTGAAGGAGATATGTCTTACATATATTCTTCTGCAATATTTAGTCAATTTCACTTCATTTTTTTGCACTTTGATTGTTTTACGTATTAACGGATACACGCTCATAAATTATTAACAACTTTTCTTGTAATAATAAAAAAAAAAAAGGAAGAGAGAAAAAAATTCGCTGTTTAGACAATTATAAGTTTTGTTATAAAATAATTATCAAAACGAATCATCTAATATTTGTAATAAATCTTAGATCGAGAAAAGTTTTCTAGCCCATTTCAACAATTTTCATTTAAAATACATATAATATACATTTTCATATTATAAATGTAAATACTCGAGACTCGAAACTTTTGTTTTTTCCGCTTCTATCCATTTATTTTATAATATCAATATAATATATAACGTCACAAAAGCCCATTTGATAATTTAACTTGGAAATAACTTTGAGATTCTACAAATCTTATTCACTATTCGTTCAACTCATTGCACTTTCATTGCGTTACTTCTTAGGTCGTGCAACTCTATTAACTCACTTCCCTTGAACAACGCATCTGTGTAATACAGCTTTAAGGAATGCGCAAATTTATGGGCAGCATTCGTTCTTTAAAAAAAAAAAAAAAAAAAAAAAAAAAAAAAAAAAAGATGAAGAAGAATGAAGAAAAGAGAAAAAAATAATAAATAATAGTTGTTAATACTATCGAAAATATTATTTATTTGAAATGAAATTGTCATTAAAGCGTTAGATAATAATTAGGAATAGATATTATTATGAAAGTGGATTGGAATTGAATATCCATAGAGTTTGAAGTCCTAAGTGGATGTGTCCTAAGTCACAGATAAAGAGCAAATTTAAATCTAAACAAATTCTCCGACAATGTCTGCTACATACGTAAGAAATTATAAGCGAATAAGAATGTCAAAGGATACAATAACTCTTATGCGATTAAACGTAAATTCAATAAATATACAACAGTAATTACAATTTATTGAATCATTTATAATAACGGGGATTAAAATTATTTGCAAAAATTGTAATATACGATATAATAACAATCCAGTGATTAAACCCGTACCAAGAGAGACCTGGAGATTTTCAAGGTAATAGAACCACACATACTTAAACTTACGTATCATGACACTCGCATCCTCGAATGCCGACAAACCAGATCAAACGATCTCACGTAAAAACAATGTACAACGCGCCAGAATCCTGGATCCTCGGCGTAATAACAACGCGAACGTTCCATCAGCCGCTATTTCCCGAGGTCCGAGGACAAGTCGCTCATCGCCTCGCTGCTATCCCTGTAAAGGTCCACGACGAAGATCTCCTGGCTCTTATGGACGCCACGTATGTGGGCGTACATGTTGGAGGATATCTTGGCGATCTTTGGGCAATAGGGGCAGCCCCATCTAGGCGCCTTTCCACAATGGAATTTGTAGTGTTTGCGCATGTCGCCGTGATTCTTGTAGCTATGACCACATCGGGGACAAGGATAACGCAGCACCGATCCTTGGCTCGTGCGGAAGCTCGCCGAGGGTAGCGGAGGCGGCGGTGGCTGCACCAGAGGCTCCACGTAACTCAGGTAAAAGCCTGGAAGCAAGACAGAGAAGCCAGAATAGCCTCGTATCAGCTGAGCCGTAAGTTTGCCATTGTTTGGGGCGTTTGTCTGGAGCCGAGGGACCTTACACGATGAGTCTAGGTGCGAATCATTTTTAGTAGGTATCCAGAGAGAAGGTTTTCTATATGAATATACGGCTCGACGAAACGGCTCGACTACCGGATTGTCGACTAGTGTGGGACAAAATTACACGCTGAGCCATCGTTAGGCTCAATGGCTTTTTAACTGTTCATTGATGAATGTCGGAATATTGAATAAAAACGAGTACGCATGGAGGGTTTTAAAGATATGATAATCAAATTTAAGGAAGGAAGGAGGGAGGGAAGGATTCTTGCAATGGGACAATATAATAATTGTCCATGAGAAGGATGACAATAGGGTTAGGTAATTAATGTTGGTAACGTATTAATAGATAAGATACCATGAGAGTGCATCACGACAATAAATAAAAGCATACGATCTTCTATAGTTGTAGCGAAAGCCTTAAAGTAACTTATTGCAATTGCCATGAATTGCTCGCCTACTATCGAATTATTATTCCCATCTAATTTCCGATCTAATTTCCGATCTAAATGTCTCGAAAGGATATTAAAATTAGGCTCCAGTACCGTTTACACTGGCTGCTATAACGTACATACTCCATTACGTAACCCTTAAATTTATATATACGTAGCGAATTAGTTAAAATCATTCGTGCTATTAAAAAATACATGCCAACTACTAAATCATCATGATAAAATGATCATATTATTAGTGAGCAAATCGGCATATACCCATAATGTTTATAACATTATGATTTTTGTAATGAATGATTTTTAGAATAATGGCATTCAAATTTTAAATTATTTATAAAGTTAATTTTTCCTTATTATTTGCTCCACTTAATAATATACATTATAAAGAAAGCGACTTTTTAAAAACTCCTTTAATTTTTAGTTCTTAGATTACAAAATATTTTATAAATTAATGGCCAATTAATGGCTACGGATTATACGTCTCAAAACGGTCGATAATAACGATTTTCTAAAAATTATATATTTTACATTAATACATTGTGCTTTTGTAATGTACATAAAAATGTAATTCAATATTTATTGGGAGGAAAAAAAAAAGTAAAAGAAAAAAGAAACAAACACACAATAATCTCGAAGATATATTTATTTGATTTATAATTCTTAACACAATTCATAAAATTGTTGAGTCACAATCAAATTGTAAAATTATAATATCGTGCTATTAATTTGCCAGTTAGCCAATTAAGTGACAATAACAATATAATGAACGACAATAAGATCGTTTAAGAATCAAAATTGTATTTCAATGAAAAGCAAAAAATAACAACAAAAAAAAAAAAAATCAACAACAACAACAAAAAAAAACGAAGAAGAAGAAGAAGAAGAAAGAAAGAAAAAATATATACGTATTTAATGATTGAATTATCTGTTTACAGTTAATAATTGTTTCTTACATAATAATCAAGTTCAAATGCCAAAAACAAATAGGATGTATAGACAGATACGAAAATCTAAATTGAATTTCAAAAATGGAATAATAAATTTTCCATCAAACATAACAAAGACTTAGCTTTAAAGCATATAATCTTTATTCAAAATATTTACTAAATTAACTTCATATCATAGAACAATTTAAACTAATTAAATTCATATCACAACACATGATTAAGGAACTATCATATCGAATTATAATATTATAAATATTAAATAATTCGTTACAATAGTTTAAATGTTATGAAATTTACACAAATAACGTCTATTAAAATATTCTTTATATAAAGAAATTTAACCACCTTTTCCCTTTTTCCATCATCTATTAAATTGAAGATAATGAATTTTTATAACATCATTATTTATTCTGTAATATAAAATAATTGCATAAATTCAAGTGTATGAATTGCTCGTTTAATTGCACTAAATAATTTCAAAACCACGAACCTACAAGATTCTAGAGAATCTAGAAGACAGAATAGGTTTGCTTGTATATCAATTTTGTTAAATTTCATGAGAATCTTTATTGGTGGTCTTACTGGAAAGAAAAACGTAGATGTTATCTTAAATTATTGAAGGACAGCAATAATGATAGGATTTAAGAAATACTAAATAACAGGTAGGAAAGCAAACATTAAATAATTTTATTTCAATTTGTAATTTCACAAATTTATATTTTCTCAAAAACACTCCACTCATCAAAAGCATAAATTCTTATAATTTTTTTTTTTTTTTTTTTTTTTTTTTTTTTTTTCATTATTATTATTTACAATATAACTTTGTCATACATTCTATAATTTGAAATTCCATACTAATGATTTAAAATTAGTTACTTATAATAATCAGTCAACAATGCTAACAATTTTTTTTTCTGCTTATTACTTCTAAATTTATAATAATCTAACCTAAAGCAGTTTTACTTCTAGTAGAATAAAAGACGTTTTAACAGTAAAATTAGATATACTAGATAATATAGCTAACGAGAACTCAACAATTATAATTTCTATTTAATTGAAAAAAATATGTAATGACCCACGAATGGCAATGGTGCATGCATACGTGCGTCCGTGCGTGCGTGCGTGCGTGCGTGCGTGCGTGCGTGGATGCATTCGTGCGTGCGTAAACGTGTAAATATGTACGTACGTCTACTCTCACTGTCTCTCTATCTGTCTCTGTACGTGCGTGCGTGCGTGCGTGCGTGCGTGCGTGCGTGTGTGTGTGTGTGTGTGTGCGTGTGTGTGTGTGGGTTGGTGGGTGGGTGTGGGTGGGTGGGTGCGCGCGCGCGAGTACGCAATTGTGTATATGATACTTTGGAACACCGCGATATACTTATTCACTATAACAACAAGCTGTTCGCTAATTTTGTAAATCGTCAAAACTGGGAAGGTTTTGGAAAATAACAAAAAAGCATAATTTATGTTCAATTAATTTTTAAGATCTGATGTTTTTATATATAAATTATACATGTATTTAAAAAAAAAAAAAAAAAAAAAAAAAAGAGAGAGAGAGAGAGAGAGAGAGAGAGATATTATATCGATTAGTACCTACATAAAAAGAGATTGCGTTTAAAATCATCAATAACCGTAAAATACACAATAATTCGCAAGTTAAAAATAAATACTGAATAAATAAACAGACAGATAATTAATAATTGTTTGTTTCTTTAACTGTCTAAAAGAATTATTAATAAACATATATGTGCCATTTTATTTATTTTTTTCTTTTAATAGTTTATTTAATTTTTTTTTATTTATTTATTTATTTATTTATTAATTTTTTTTTTTTTTATAATCAATTGATGAAATATAATGAATTGATCGCTGATTTTATTTTCGAAAGAAAGTGTGCTAATACAATAATAGATACTATGATGAAGCAAATGAAAGATAATCGTGGACTAGTAGAAAGCAAACTCATAATGAAATTTAATAATGGTAAGTAACTCGGATAAATATAATAACAACTTTATACAAATTTCATTCAGCTTAAATCGATGGCATAATAAATAACATCGAGTCAATTCTCAAAGCTAAAAATCTTTATACATATTGACTCGTCGAATGCCATTATCGTAAGACGATTATCATGAGTGTGATTGAAAACAGGATTGAAAAATATTACAACACGAATAAACATTATTGATAAAAGTATTCATTTTTGCCAATTAAATCCTTAATATATATATATATATATATATATATATATATATATTACGATTGATTTTAATCAAACTTATAGAATAGTTGATTTATTAACGAGCATACTGTGTCTATACATATCGATACTACATATACGTACAGTAGAAAATGAAAATAAAAATAATCGCTTAATTAAGACGCATAGATCCATCGATTGGGTGGAACGGCGCGGCAAATAATAATTAAATACCGTAGCTACAAAAATATCATTATTTCAAGGTGAGTCGGACTTTTCCAACAATGCTCGGCGAGCTACCGAGTAATAACGGAGCCCCGAGCCCACCGGGCAGCCCCGGTCGCCCGGGGCACGAGTCGATCGGCACGAATCGAGCCACGCGACGATCCATCATTTATTGCACATCGGACTCGAGCTTGTAAACGTTGGTCGGCTCGCTGATGATGAGCACCTCCCGCCTACCAGGATGCCGCCGCTTGAAGTGTACCTTGGCCGTCTGCAGGGACTTATAGACGGTCTGGCAAATGCCGCACCTGTGCACGCGACCGCAATTGTGCCTCACGTGGTAATTGAGCTCCTTCTGAATGCTGAAGAAGGAGGTGCACTGGGTGCAGCGAAAGTTTCGAGCACGGGGCGACCTGCCGTGGTGGCGCGTCGAGGCGCTATTCCCGGTGCGCCAGGGGTTCGGCACGAGGCTGCTGTAGCTGGCTATGAGGCAGGGCAGGTCGTTTTTAATGTCGCAGCTCGTCTCATCGTCCTCTGAAAAATAAAGCAGAGAGAAGGAGCGTGTCAGTGGTGGCTGCAGCATTACGACGGCTTACTAACGACTCGCTTTTCGTGTGCTTTCGTTTGTTTTTTCTTTGCTTTAATAATGCTATGATAATTGTTTTGGGTTCGGAGGTGCGAGTTTTAAGATCGTGGTATTGTGTGGGAACATTGATTTGTATTTCCGGTCGCACTAACCACGTTCAGCGATGATTACGACGGATCTGTTGGACTTTGTTCATTGTACCTGCGCAGATTGTGCAAGACACGTACTCGGACGCGCTTCTGTCTTACGCTCGTTGGGGGGAGGGAGAGGGGAGGGGGGGGGAAGAGTTCGTACTCGTGCGGGCTCATCTCAATCGGATTCTGTGACGATCGATAACGATTGGTGGCTGTTGTTGATGAGTCGACGGCATGATTAATACGAGGTTCCTATACTTTCGCTCGGTCGGCCGTATTACATTAGCTTTGCCAAGCATATTACATACTTATCGAGCGATCATCGATCGTTGCTATTAATCCAGAAGAATAATGATGCCCGAGCGAATGTCAGATTGGCAGTACAGTGACGTCTTGAATGCCACGACGATGTATTTATATGCTCTGCTATTTGAAAGTCGTAGAGTGATATTTATAGGAAAGTGTTTAATTCATAAAATCGTGCGAGAAACAAATCACAATGTACGCTATTTCAATTGCTCGCGTCGTGTCGTGCCAATTGCTTTCCTCCCACAAATCTCATGCAATTCGAATGAAAATTATCGTAACATAGATTTAAGTTTTTAATACTTTTTACGACTCTGGAGATTTTTAAATTGTCTTAAGTGTATGCTCGAAATTTGAATTAATTGCGCGACGGTAGTAGAGTGGTAACGAATTATCTCGATCGCATCGGCTCTTGGATAATGAAAATTCTAAAACCAACGAGCCATTATTATAAAATACAAATTTAATCATCCCTCATCTCGCTAAAATATATTAACAAAACAACGAATCATTAAGTGATTTGAAATTATTTTATTATTATTGTCGTCGTCGTCGTCGTCGTCGTCGTCGTCGTCGTCGTCGTCGTCGTCGTCGTCGTCGTCGTCGTCGTCGTCGTCGTCGTCGTCGTCGTCGTCGTCGTCGTCGTCGTCGTCGTCGTCGTCGTCGTCGTCGTCGTCGTCGTCGTCGTCGTCGTCGTCGTCGTCGTCGTCGTCGTCGTCGTTGTTGTTGTTGTTGTTGTTGTTGTTGTTATTACTACGATTACAGTATTTAGAATATGATGATGAATGGATGTTTGTATTTGAAAAGAATACATCGTTTTCTATTCACGGCAATGAAAATTGCTTCTTTTACCTTCGTTAACGAATTAAAAGCCAAAAACTTTAATTAATAGATCGGTTGAAAAGAGACCAATCGTTGCCCTCCCCTACATTAAATCTACAAATAAGCGATCCTAATTTATTTACATTAAATTATCAGAAAAAGCACAAATTACTTCTGAATTCTCGGATACCTTCATACGCTCCATACTAGTCTGCCAATTGATTAACAAAAGCATAAATGAATAAATAAACGTTAAGACACGGGGAGGACGTTCGATACAGTTGACAATGCTGTGTCGATGAATTTGTTAAATAAATGTAGAAATCGCTCGGGCTCTGTCTTAAAGGCAATACAAAATTGCGAAAAAAAAAGAAAAAAATCAAAAAAAAAAAAAAACAACAACAACAACCCCATGCAATATTAATCGATAATATCGCCCTTCATTGTCGATAGCAATGTTGACGGGATAGTACATTTTGTCTACGTATCATCTTCTCGGCATACGCGGGACCATTCACACCGAAGCTCGCAATAATAAAAGTACTTGTACTTGGGTTCCTCGTCGTAACTGTCGTAGCTGAGGGGACAAGAAGATGCCGGGACTCGCTGAGCATCTTCGACGGCACATGCGGCAATGGTTATAAGGAGCGTAGGATGTTGTAAGTGACAGGAGCCGCGCGTCAGTTAACGATTTAAGGAAGCCTCGGCTCGAATTCACGTAGCTGCGAAAGTAAAAGCAAAAAAGTTCGACCGCTGAAAGCAGGATGAGATGTGACAGTGAACATGTGCAAAAAATGAGGTTTGGCCAAGGTTGAGGTCGGGACTCGATTTCAATCGCTTACAATTCTCGACTAATAAGATTGTTAGCAGCCCGAGGTGCTAAGTTTGCTAAGTTTATTATTATTAATCGTGGCGCAAACGTACGCTCCGACGACAAAACGTAGTTTGTCGGATAATTAAATAATGGAGTTGCAGTGGAGGCGTTAAATTGTTAACTGAAATCTGTTACAGAGAATCGCCGAATGCAATTGAATGTTGAGTTGGTCTTTTGTTAAATGGGTAGAAATTGTTAAATGTGGTGCTGCTTTAACAGCCTAATTTTCTTCACTTGTAGTAAGATGAAAATTCCAAGTCTTACTTATACAGGGCTATGAGTTGTTGTAAGTTGACTTGATCGATCGCTCGTCGTAAAACGAAAGGGCAAACATTTAATTAGAATTCAAGTTTATCATCCTTCAGTCGATTGCCATACAATAGTCGCGTGCATACAAAATATTATTTTATGCTCGATAAGTTGATCGCTATCTCCCTTATTATTAGATAAGTAACTACTGAAAAGCATAACTACAAGTCAGTTTACATGCTCGTAAGTATATTTACGGCCATTCTTGTTAAATACGTCTTATACAAGCATAGAGCTTCCAAATGAATAAACTATAGTACGAGAAAACAAAAACTGGATATGATTAAATTGCTGTGAGCAATTATGGAAACATAATTCACACAATTCTCAATAAATTTCTTATTCAAACATTATTATGACGCAAAAAATTAAAATAAAAAATTCAAATTAATTTTGTAAAATAATTTATTATTCGATAAATAAATGAATTGAAATTTGTAATTAATAAGAATTTGTCAATTTTGCTTCACATTATAATTGCTATATTTGCTATATCCAGATTCGCCTCGAGAAAGGAAAAAACATGCATCGCTTGAATTATAAATTTTTTAGCAATAAATAAATAGCTGGGCTATGCACAATACAAAGGCAGTACTTCTTCCCCCCCCCCACCCCCGCTTACATAATTATGTTCTAATCGTAATCAAAATGTTGCATCGATTTCAATATGAATACATGAGCGCAGCACGTATATTGTTATCTCACCATTAAATATCATTCATACAAAAGTAATGAAAATTATTTTTCTAAAAAAACCTTTTATTAAAGCTTACATTGTTATTTAATTTTCTGACAGAAATTTCTCCACATATAAAATAGCGTTATAAATACATGTATTTATTAGAAACTAATTATAATAAATAGTATAAACAAATATAAGCTCATTGGTACTGTAATGAAAACATTTATTAAATAATGCTAATATCGTCTTAATAATCACATTCGTAAAATTTTTTATTATGCATTAACGCTACATTGTCGTGTGATGTTGCTTTAATAATTATATAGATAGAATCGCGCTTAATTCAGCCTTTCGATTAACTTATCTATACGCTTGAATCAATCCATAACTATAGCTTTTAATCAAATACGTCGAAACATTTTTAAGCTCAACTAGTATTTGTTGTTATTATTAGTATTTGTTTATATCTTATGCGTTTGAATTAAAATGAATATCTAATGCGATAAAAAGTTAAATCTATCAACATTATCAAATTGTTACAACAATATACCGAATTTTTATTCTAATTTCCATTCTAAGCCTACTAAAAATAATCTCATATCAATTCTAATAATAATTATTATTATTATCACTATCAACGTATACAATCTTCATTACCAATATTATTATTATATATAAATATTATTGTTATTGTTGTTGTTGTTGTTGTTGTTGTTGTTGTTGTTACTATTACTATAAGGAGTATTAGCATTAGAAGTAGTGGTAGTATTTGTGATAATAGAAGTAGAAGTAATAGAAGCAGTAACAGTAGTAGCAGCGGTAATACAAGCGGTAGTAGTCGTAGTAGTAGTAACAGTAGCAGTAACAGTAATAGTTTAGTAGTAGTATTAGTAGTAGCAGTGGTAGTAGTAGTATTAGTAGTAGCAGTGGTAGTAGTAGCAGTGGTAATAGCAGCGGTAGTAGTAGTAGTAGTAGTAGTAGTAGTAGTAATAATAGCAGTAATAGTATTGCTTAAACTTTGCAAAAAGAACATTTGAAACTGAAATACTTGATAAACTGTTTTATGGATTTTATCCGTAAAAGAAAGCATTTTCATTGTCATACGACAATTATTACCCTATAATTATTTATAAATTAAATAAAATATAATGATATTTTAAGTTAAATTTCAAACGAATGACGTTGAATATTGAAATAAAAAATTAATCTTTCGAGAAATTAACAGTAATGAATATGAAAATAAAAAAAAAGAAAAAAAAATTAAAACAACTGTTTTACATCATTAAATATTGACTTTGATTATAATTATTTCGCAGAATATTTCATTATCGTACTTTTGATTGCAAACAATTTCAACGTCTTCCCTCATAAGACCCCAGGAAGCACTTGCTTGGTAAATTACTAAATTATTAACTCTCCCTGCGTTATAAATAATGCATCTTATTAAATATAATCGTTCTCATCGTTCTCTAAAACATCAAATGTACAAAAAGTAATGTCACATTAACACTGAAATCAATCAATACTTATAAATACTATTATATAAAAGATTTATTGTCAGCTATTGAGTAGATGAGCCTACGTACCCTAATTTAACAAGTCGCTCGATTATAGCGATGAAAGACTTTAACGGATGTACAATACGAGAAGACTGTATGATACAAGAAAGCAGCTCGAGCCATCACTACGGTATAAAAATTTCCCAAAAGAGAAAGTCTCGTAATATAATAGAGGAAGTATGCGAGGCATTGCAAGTGATTGTAGTATTAATTGCTTGATTCACCGGTCACTGACAGTCAGACTGAGGTGCGTTTGCCTAAAGTAAGCAATCTCGCTAGTTGCAGACTAGTCGCAGGAAGCATCGAAAGCCATCGGACGATCTCCGTCGGCTCTTCAGGTGTCGGGTCCGAGATCGACAACGCAAATCTTCAGGCCATGATGGCGGTGTTTGATGTGCGTGTACATGTTGGAACGTTGCTTGGTCCGGTAACGGCAATATGGGCACTGAAATCGGGGCGGCTTGCCGCATTCGTACTTGAAGTGACGCCACAAGGCGTTTCTTTGCTTATACACCTTGCCGCAGTTCTCACAGACGTGACCGAAATCAGCTATAGCCGAGAGCCTCCGCTGCTGCTGATGTTGCTGATGTTGCTGATGTTGCCGCTGCTGTTGTTCGCGCCAGAGCACGACTGCAAGCAGAACGAAAGAGAAAAAGGACGATTATGTTGAGACGATTATGCACGAGAGAGGGTGGCGCGTGCAGGTAGGAGAAATAGGGGGTAAAGAGGCCGAGAGGGAGGGAGTAATGGAGGAGGAGGAGGAGGAGGAGGTTGTTCCGCGAGGTATGTAGAGAAAGCGCGAGGACTTTCGGGAAACGGGCGACGCTACTGTCGTCCGAGCTTATATTTAGCTGGGCAAGCGAAACTTATCGAGGCATCGGCAATAATTCCTCCTCGTTAATTTCAAATGCGTCTATCATTTTTAGACTCTGTATGCTAAAGATATGAATTTGGTTAGTCAGTAGTTGGAAATAAAGAACATTCTTTTTTGCATTCTGTTGGCTTATATCTTGGTATCTTCCGTTATATGCTTTCCACTGACTAATCTTCACTGATGATCCCTGCCGGCCATCCTATGAATATAAAAATATGCGCATTGTAAACCGCATAATGTTTTGTTAATAGACTTTGTGGTATTATTGGCAGCGCCCTAGTCCGCCAACTATACAGTTTCGTATTATAAACGCTTTTTCTTCAAATTTATTCACAAACAAATATTTTTATAATTCAAGAACGGCTAGAGTTATAACAATGCTCCGTCCATCGTTCAAAATTCAGAGATATTAAATGCACTATACAAACAATGGCAAGGATTTTATTTAATTATTTGCCATATATTATATGATAAATGAACTAAAGCTTGCGTCTTTATTTAGATAAGGAGTGTCAAGGATTTTAGTGAAACAATTTACTCCTCGATAAAAAATTTTATTTGATAACACACTACAAGTGTACATTTATTTAACGAGGCAGCCTTAGTAACGTCTCGATAAAATAAAAACTCCCCCAACAGATATTACCTTCCATAAACAAAGAAAAATAACACATTAATTCTGTGCTTCACCCGATTTGACAAAAATACAATTAAGTAAATAATTCTCTATTATTTAATCATAAAAACATTACCTTATAAAGTACTACCAAAATTTATAAATAACAAACTAATGACATTTCCATTGTATTTCTATAATGTTATCGGCATAATCGCGACTGATAATTAATCATAACATAATATATAAAAAGCTTTCTATACACATTTTATGGCGACGTATTATATTCGTTATATACATATGCATACATACATACATACATACGTACATACATACATACGTACATACGTACGTACGTACGTACGTACATACATATATATATATATATATATATAGATATATATATATATATATATATATATAGATAATTTATTTTGTTTCAAGATAATAAATATCTTAGAATTTATGTCAATCATAAACAAGTACGCTTTGTCGATTAAAGTTAACTTTGGCACACGTACGACTCAAAACTGACATAAGGAATTTCTTATTCTTTGGCCTAATTTGTGTGTGTTTGTGGGGTGGGGTGGGGGGGGGGGTTTTTTACAAATTTAAAATTATTTAACCTTAAGGCACAGTCCTACACTTAAGGCACAGTCTCACTTCTTGAAAAGTAAAATAAAAATAAACAATGATAAATCATCATCTCTCGACACTACTTAAATTCACGCATTTGTTTTCATTTTCTTTTCCACTAATAAACTCTTAGTGTAAAATAATAAAAATTTTTAGCTTTGGATTTTGTCATTTTCTTCCTTAATCGATTAAACATAAAATCATTCGTTTTTAATTTCGTAAAAGCTCAAGTACGTACAAATTTTTATTAATCCATCGCAATGAAAAAGGCCTTTACAAATTCAAATTTAAATAAAAATAAATAATAACAAAGTTTCCAAGTAAATTTAACGGCAATATATTATCATCGAATGGAATAATAAAATCCTTCGGAATCACGCATCAACTAATAATTCACAAATACTAAGGTCAACATTTCAGAATGCCATGGCTAAGACAAACCCTGTGCTCCAATAATTGCGCTTATTAAGTTAAATGCGCATTAACTTAATAATTCTCAAGTTCGAAAGTATTCGCTCCTCCCAATTATACGTAATAATATTTTCATATTCACTCTCTCTAATTCTCCGTCTATAAACACAGAATGCACGATACAAAATCGAACAATTAACGATCAAAGTGACAAATAAACTTTGAATTCGAATCCTACTCAATGTACATTTATCATGTTAACAATATTAACAATTGAAAGTCGTCCATATTATGGCATCGCTTATCGGCTACCAAAACATATGATGAAATCAATTAAATTTACTCATATATATTTATTTATATATAGAATGAAAGAAAATTCATTCAACTAGTTGGCACTCAAATGTGCTTTTACAATCCTTCGCCTCTGGGCACGATAATCCGAATATCCCACACATAGTACCTACACCATCACACCCCTTTACGATAACGTTCAAGCTCTGAACAATGCGCGCCTTAGCTCTCATGTAAAATCCAACGGCACTGAAGATAACACTGCTGCTTACGAGCACTCGGTGAATATCTAATAACGTCGACCTCCCCTACCTAACGACTATATAACGAAATAATGACGTAGACAAGGTAAACAGCCAAAAACGCGAGAGAAACGCTCCTCGGATAACAACGGAAAAAAAAAAAATAATAAATAAACAAATGAATAAAAAAAATTAGGGGAAAAAAACACAAAGCAACTTGCAAATAATATTAAATCCCAACATTTTGGCATATGTGCATAGCACATCGCGATTAACAACAAAACACGAATGTGATTTTCCCTTTCCTAATCCCGGCCCTTCACAAGCCCAACGTAATATAAAATGTCCGCCCCCCGGTGGCTATTTACAGACGGTGCCGCTGCCGTGTATGTTGAGGATGTGCTGCTTGAGGTGGTCCGGCCTGCAGAAGTACTTGCCACAGAGGGTGCAGGTGAAGGTGTACCTGGAGCCGAGGCCGCCGCACTCGTAGCGCGAGTGTCTCGTGAGGGAGGACCGCGACCTGTAGCCTCTGCCGCACATCACGCAACGGAAGCGCAGATCGCCGCCTACGCAACCTCCGGGGCTTCCACTGATGCCACTGCCACCACCGCCGCCGCTGCCGCCGCTGCCGCCGCTGCCGCCGTCACCGCCACCTCCGACATCCAGGAGCCCGGGACTTCTTACTGCGAACACACACAGAGGGAGGCTTTCTTTCAGTTTGCGAGCGGCTGCTCTGTCTGTCTCTCTCTCTCTCTCTCTCTCTCTCTCTCTCTCTCTCTCATTATCATTCTCATGCACTCTCCTGCACATACGCCCGGGTCATGTTTATGGGGGAAGATTACCGTGGCCGTAATACCGATTTTTATACTCCAAGGGCATTGACATTCGAGAGCTAGCTACGTTTTTCTCGTAAGCTATACAAATTAAGATCTGGGTTAGTGGCTGAACGAGTCCCTCATACCGTAGCACCTAGTGCTCGTTCGCACCTATCCGCGACCTATGCACAGAGTGAAAAAGACATCGTGTTTCGACGTTTCGTAAGACCGTTTGTGCATTGATTTATCTTTCGTTTTAACTTGACCGAACTTACTTGGATACTGACACGCGCAAAGCCATTTCTTTGGATGCGTTATAAAATGAACATACTTATCGGCTTTTCGTCCAAGCCTAATAATAACTATAATAATAGTAATAAAATTGTTTTAAACATCGATGAAAATTGGAATGACTAAGTACTAAACACCCAGCCCAACCACGCGCCAAATCAAAAGTATAATAAACTGTATAGCATAGAGAGGCTGCTAAAGTGACTAAACCATCATAAAATCGCATTTGAAAAGGGAAAATTAAAAGAAACCTAAAAGACCTCGATTATCCAATGATGGCTCTGTATGTATGGCTTTCGATAAAATTGTTAAAAGCAAAATTTATTAACACATAATATTTATATCAAAACTGCGACTTTCCATATAAGAAAAGTTTATATAAATTAAATGGACCTGGTTTAATATAATAATTCTCGATTAGCGGAGAAAAATAAAGTAGACTATATTGCGTAGATGATTTCTACATATAATAATATTGAGATTGAACCGAAAGTACGATTAAGAATGTTACATTTGCGTAAAGCATAAATTCGTTTATCGAAATTAAAAACAAAACAAAAAATAATAATAATGATGATGATTATTATTATTATTATTATTATTGTTATTGTTGTTATTGTTGTTATTGTTGTTGTTATTATTATTATTGTTGTTGTTATTATTATTATTGTTATTGTTATTATTATTATTGTTGTTGTTATTATTATTATTGTTGTTGTTATTATTATTATTGTTATTATTATTATTATTATTATTATTATTATTATTAATGAATAAAGGATAGATACTTTATTTATAACACAATTTAAAAATTGAATTCTGTCATTTATTAAAGAATTTTTATATACAACACGTACGTACATACAATTAGAGTTTACAATGTTTTTTTTTTCTTTTTTTACTTTAAGAAAGTGGTTCACATATTCATATAATGTAAGTAACAAATTTTTCGATACATCTTTACTACGATAAATAAAAAATAAAAAAACCACAAAACATTTATATATGTATATATTGAAACGAAATGATAAAATATTTCAAAATCTTTGAATTGAAAGTCTGCTTAAAAGATATACATACACATATATATATATATACACATGCGTGCATGTATAAATGCATGCACGTGCGTATGTACATTACATCAATATAATATTATAGTGAAGATGGTGAACAAAATATATAATGCTAAACAATAAATAAGTATTTTATTCTAATATCCAAAATATAGTAGATGAATTTTATTAAAAAATAGTCATATCTCGTAAATCCATATTATTAAATTAGATTCGGTTAATAAGTAATATTGCTTAACACAATACTGCCAAAATATTACATCGCATCTATAAATTGTCTTGAAAAATTTACTGAAATGCATCATTCGACGTTTATAAGCATTAATCATCGTAAAAGCTAAACTAGGCTCGACAATTGTAACACTCGTTGCGCCTCGAATATTCCACCGATTCGAGCTCTCGTGTTATCGCCGTATACGTTCCTCGCAAAAAATCCACCAGCTCCATAAGATCCCAAGTCCGGCTACTTTGTAAGAGCCAGCGAGCGAAAATTGCCGCCGCGGCGCCATCTACCGGAGGCCACTTCCTCAGAAAATCTCAAGTATCGCCGTCGCTGGTCTTATTGCAATACGAATGCCAAACTCGAGCGTCGAACAATACGGCAACACCGCAACATCTAAGATCGCAATTTTACGCACGTGGCCCACTAAAATTACAGCGTTGCCGTACTCTCTATACTATACTACTACGGCTAAATCGTTCTATTCCCCCACCGCACCCCTTGGATGAATTCGCGACCGTTGAAGGTTGAAGCTGAAAGTAACCCGGATAGATGGGCTTGAGAATTCCAATGCACACACAACCGATCAGGCCCAAATTGTAGTATTAAACAATTATTCATTTTATTGCTCGTTGCTTTAAGATGTACTATTTGCGCGATATATTAAAGGATTGTTTAGTAAATTTTTTCTTTTTTTCTTTTAAACTCTTGGCGTAAGTACATTGAAAGTAAGATTACGAGTACGGGATTTCGGTCAAATGTATGTGAATTACAATGGCCTTTATAATTGACGATTTACACAGTGCGTCATTTATTTACACCTTCAATTTTGATTTTTCGTGCTTTCCTTTAAAAAATCATTGACTTATTAATAGATTCTTAAAAGACACGATATGGAAGGCTAGAAAGCTATTATTTAAAACAACAAAAAAAAAAAAAAAAAACAAAACAAAACAAAAAACAAAAAAAAAACCCTTTTACGAACCCGACCAATCCAACCAAATGCCTATGTACAATTTAAACGAACACTGGACATTTCAATAAACACTGACGAGACAGATTATAAGGACACACACATTTACACTACTTTAATGTAACATCAGCGCCGAAAGAAGCTTTGAGCCAAGCGTGCAAAAAACTTATAAAACAATACGGTTAGAAGATTTATTTTTTGTTACAGCATTAACTGAGAGAAAATAAAATTTCTTACAACTAAAGGTTTATATATAAAAAAAAAAAAAAAAAAAAAAAAAAAAAATTAAAAAAATTTAAAAAAAAAGACTCAAAATCACAAACTCAAAGCTTATTTACATGGATTAAAGAAAATTTTGCACAATGAAAAAATTAATGAAATAACGTAGTAATGTTGTGAATTTTGCGCTACGTGCACGTAAATAAGAACAAACAGTGATTAATTTCAATTGTGCAAAATCTTTAGTATTTATTTAGGCATTGTTATTTACATGCTTCCCTGCTTCCCCAAGGTAAAACAGTTGAATAAATTTCTTTATTATTAGTCATTTGTTGAATAAAATCCTTGGAATTGTTAATAATATGATGTAACCCAATTCGAAGAAAAATAGGAAGAAGAAAGGGAGAGAAGAAAAGAAGAAAATGCACCACCACCCCCATTGTATAAAATGCTCCGTCGTTCCCCAAAACACAAATATTTTTTTAGGTATAGTTCCGTCTCTATGCCAAACAGTAATTACAACAAATGCATTAATATTGTTATCTCTTTTAATAGAAATACGTTGATAAAAGCATGAAAAAATGGAGCCTTAACGAACGATGATTTCATCCTGATTTATTTAGTTATATAAAATCCACATGAACATTGAATTTCGATGGTTCCACACTAAAATCGATGCGATCCCACACACAAAACGAAAAAACTCACTAAAAACCATGATACTTTTATTATATTCTCTAATTGGACTGACACAATGATTCCTCTTTTTAATAATAATAATAATAATAATAATAATAATAGTGTGCGCGCGCGTGTGTGTGTGTGTGTGTGTGAATTGTTATTCAGCTTGATCAACTTCTTAAGAGGCATAATACGAAAATAAAAAATACTTGTTTACAGAATAAAAGAAATATTCGAGTACGATATTTTTCATTAGATTTAAAAAAATTGTTTCTCACGAATCAATGGACTCCCAATTCTTCGTATTATTCTTAATAAAACGTACGCGTCGAAAATACGTGGATTAAATGTGCCTTGGCATTTATAAATGTACATCTTGAGAAAAAATTATAATTACAATATTTCTAAAGTGGCACGTGTTACTTTCTACAATTTTATTATAACGATTGTAATCTATCGATCATGATCAAATAATGATCTTTCGTCCTCAAAATTTATCCTAACCAAAGATTATCCATGTAAATGGAACATTTTCCAATCAATATATAACGTACGCATAGTAAAAATCTTACAACAAATGATTGTTTAAGAAAATCATTCGGAAACATTTTTAAATAAGAATTGCCAATTATTCAACAATTATATTAGAATCAATTCAACATTAAATATGAAGGTTTTCATCAACTTACACTTTATCTTTATAAATAAATTCACATTACTCGTGACAAATCATGACAATGTACTCGTCGCGCAGCAGAAATAAAGTAAAATAATTATTTCGATATAATTTAAAGGCTGATTCTCTATGTTAATAACGACATTTAAACTCGATTAACCGATATTGACAAATTTTGTCTAACTAAAAAATTAATGTGTATCATGATGTACGGAATGAAGATGAAAATAAAACAAACACAACGAATCTTCTCCGCGCGATTCCTATCTTTCCAAAACGCCACGATCCTATTCTGCAATGTAAAACACGCACACCGACAAACAAACAAACAAACAAACAAACAAACAAACAAACAAACAAACAACCAACCAACCAACCAACCAAACAAACAAACAGATAAGAACTCGGTGTATAAAAGTGCAAATAAAAAATAAAAAATAATAAATAAATTAATTAATTAAAAATAAAAAAAAAAAAAATTTTTATATAAAGAAAAATAAGCGATTTCCTCGTGAGGTTAAACGAAGGTGACAGAGACAGAGGTGCACGTAGATAAGAAAAACGAGATAAAGAGACGATTCAGGGCTTCTGGAAGCTGTAGCGCAAGCGGACGTCGGCCGAGTTGAACTGCTGCTGGGCTCCGACCTCGAGCTTCTCAGCCTCCGAAAAGCACTCGGAAACGTGCCTCAGGAGGCCGCCCCGGTACTTGTAGCTGCGCCCACAGCTCGGACAGCTGAGTCTCCGGTAATTGGCCATTGGGTTGATCCCGGCATCCCCGTGGCATTCCGCTGCAACTTTATAATCCCACGAGCTTTCGCTTTTTTTCACTTGCGTCAGTTTATGCGTCCACGATGTATCACTCGCTATCACTCGCTATCTCTCTCTCTCTCTCTCTCTCTCTCTCTCTCTCTCTCTCTCTATATATAAGCACACGACGGACGGGCGCGAGTGCACACGCGCATATGCATGCATCTATTAATTTTACAATTCCGAGTTGTTGCCAATCGACATCATCGTCGTGATCATTAAATGCACGTTCAAAGCCCAACGACTGCGATCGAGAACACGAATTTGCTTTAGAATCTCATCCCAAACGCACGTGTCCAAATATCGTTGACCCACCCCATATACAAATCAATGGCTAATTTTTTGTTCCCACCCGACGGATTTCAAATAACGGGCTTGCGCATGCATTATATGGGCACACGCTGATCGTAAACAGTCGGTAAACGTTACTTCATCATTATTTAAAAAAAAAAAAAAAAAAAAAAAAAAAAAAAAAAAAAAAAAAACTGCCTTCGCATTTTACGAAAACTAAAACAATAAAAGAAAATGATAATCCTCCATACAAAGAAAGGTAAAATGAGAGGAAAAACAAAAATAAAATAAATAAATAAATCGGCAATTTAAAGAGTCGCAACTCCCCCAGATCGTGCAACACGTCTGTAAACATATGTTTTCTCTCTCCGTCGTGCGTAGATTTTATAAGCAACGAGTTAGCGTTTTGATTTTTTGGGCTGCGATTTCAAATCGTATGGCAAGATTCCCATCCCGACCAAGGAACTTTTATTCCGTAAATTATCGAACTATGGTAAATTGCTCATTATGATAGACGTCGGATGAGGAATCTTTTTATGCATTGTTATGTGTTAAGTTACTATCCACAAATAATCGAGTCGTACGTTATATGTTAATTTAATAAAAATTCAGGTTAATCTATCATTTGTCAAGTTCATGAAAATTGGAAACTACGTCGAATCGATCATTGCTATTATATTAGTTCATCAATGGGAAAATAGGAAATGCGGAACAGAGGTTTGTTAAATAACAAGAGAAATAAAATTCATTTTTAATTTTTTAGTTTATTCAGGTACTTTGCTCAATTGCAATAAACGACAGTCAGCCGAAGCTCTTCTCAGATTGGTACGACGAAATAATTGAGATTCGACAGGTGTGAAAATTACGTGTTTTTTTTTCTTTCAAATTAAAATAAAATTGATCGATTCCAATGGTTAAATAAAAAATTTTAACAGAATTTGTTCGAAAAATGAGCAAAATAAAAAAAAAATCTTTAGAAAATGTTTCTCTTCTCTCGTCTACTTCGATAGATGTGAATTTTCTCTCTCTCTCTCTCTCTCTCTCTTTACGGTCGTTGGTGGCGCCATCTCGTTGAAATATCGCATTAACTATGTTTGTTCTTACTTTTGTCATTCGGTAAAAATATCAATCGTATGACATTAACAAACTTGTAATATACAAATGATTTAAACTTATTACTTACGCCTTTCCATTAACAATTGACTAAATTTTTCATTGCAAATCGATAATGGACGAACGTATGGTTGTATGGAAGTAAAGTGGATTGTAACACATGCTTTTTAGTTTGCAAATATTAGCGACTTTTATTTTAACAACGTCGTTTATTTATCATTTTGCGTTCGAACTTTAAAATACATTCTTTTTATTATTACTTTAATTTTATTATTATTACTATTGTTGATAATTAATCATTAATTATAACAGATATATTACAATTTTCCTATTTGACAGAATATGTCAAGAAGTCGTGGTTTAATTGACAATTTTTTTAAGCGTGATTTTAGACTCTAAAACGATAAAGTTTAATTTTTAACGAAAAATTAACTTTGTACAAAGAAATTTATACGAAACTCTAGTACGCGGCAATAATTTTAAATAATATTCTTAATGAAAATTCCACGTAATTTTTCTACAATAGCCATTCAATTATTACATTATTGTCAAATGTCAATTACGTTCACCATATACAGTGCCTTGGCATATAGCGACTTAAATTATTTGTTTCCGCAATTCTTAACAATTCATCGACAAAAACCGTAATTTACACACTAATCCGGTTACCAGTATGAAACTTGAAAGTCTGCGGAAACAAACCGCTATGTATAATAATAATAAGCACTGTCTCCGCTTTTCTCAACGTTCAAAGTCAAGAATCTGCATCTTCAA
>NW_011948412.1:6687730-6712899 GCF_000503995.2 Ceratosolen solmsi marchali
ATGAATGCCGACTCTTACCACCTTCGTCCCGTTGAAAAAGAACGGGCATAATTAATCGTGGAATTCTCAAACAATAAAAAACAAAAACATAACAAAATAAAATGTTGACTAATCATTAGATACTTTCTTTTAATTGTACTCGTTTGAGTATGTTGAATAATAGACGACCACCAAAACTAATGGTGAATTTTCCTTTTGTTGTCCATGTGTAAAAGCAAGTGAAATTGTATGGAAATCGATATTTTTTTTTAATGTCATCTCAAGAAACTTCTGACGTCGATACGATCAAAACATAAAGTTGAAAACCCAAGTATCCACCTGTTCCAATAGCCGCGATTGTCACTCACACATACTTAACATTTTGAGCCTGAGCTCGACTATGAAACAAAGTAATGATGTATAAGAGCCTTGAGACAGACTGTGACGTTATCAAGCGTTCTCAATGACTCCATAAGGTCTTGCAACTTTTTGTGCTAAATTACGGGTTTTCATCGCCTTGTAATTATTAATTAACATTTATGCGCTATAAATTACATGGTAATACTTAAACAAAACTCGATGAATTGTTTGCATCAACCATGTTTCAGTATGTCCATACTTGAAATAATCCCATATAGTAATTAATATCACAAGTTAAACGAAATCACAATTTTATTTAGCCTTCAAAAGCTGCAAGAAATTCTGAATCTTGAGCCAATCCCAGTCCTCTATCTTATTTATTTCTTGTAAATCACAGTTTGTCCCTGCGTGTCCGCAACGGGACCAATTTACGAATACAAATAAACAAGATAAGGAAATACTTTCAAAATACTGAAACTTATTTACAAAAATTTCTTATTATAGAAATTTCAATAAACAGTTTATCAATTATTTCGTATTTTATCATCTTATAACTGTTCACCGTCTGACTGAAAGGAATCCTTCGGCGATATTTTTAAATCTCGAAAATCTTCACTATTGGCGAATGATATATAACAGCTACGGCGCCTTTATAGATGTTATAATTTATCACCAACATAGAAAAACTTATCGAGTTTTACAATATCTCGAAACATCAAACATTGAATTTTGTTATTTATTTATTTTAATTATTTTTTATTTTTTATTTTTTATTTTTTATTTTTTATTTTTTATTATTTATTTATTTATTTATTTATTTTTTTTTTCGTTCACAATGAGAAAAAAATCCAAAATTAAATTGAAATAATGCTGAATCCAATATCACAGCCATTTTCATACGCAACAATGAAGGAAAACGACGATAGCAGATATCATTGGCGATGCTGAAAATCTCCAATTTAGCGAAAGAATAGAGAAAAAGATGAAAATTGAAAAATTAATAATAACCCATCGAAGGAATTTAGAAACAATTTTTAATAATGTACAACTTGATAATCGTGTTTGATCGTCACCAATTACCAATGAGTAAACAATAAAAAATTGTTTCATTTACTAAGTAAATGAATAGCTAAATTATGAAAAATATTACTTCAAAACAATATAATTGTGAATAGGAAAATAATTTATTTTTTCGTAGTGAGAATTGATTAATTTTGACGTTAAATTTAATGAATAAATAACTAATCTTTTATGCAGTTAGTTATTTAATCGAAAGTAATATAATATGCATATATATATATATATATATATATATATATATATATATATTCATGTGCAAAACTTATTCTCACCACGACAGTTTATTAAAATATAATGATAATAGTAATGGTTGTTTGGCGTGCCGATACAAACACGCAAAACATAATACTTACATAGATATTACCTTTCATTTCACCCAGCTTTATCATAATAATCATGCCATAAACGTAATTATTGGCCATCCAAATTTTTGGGAATTTTATCATTCGACATCATTACAAATTTGGATTGTACTTGATCATATGCATCATCAAAGATTTACAATGAACTTTTACAAATTCACGATAAATTTTTGAAAATCCATCTCTTCTTTCTCTTGATTCGCGACATTTTGAAAACGCGATTTTAAAGAACCAAACCGGATTCTTTAAATAATTTCGAGAAAAAATAATTAGCGCTGCCAAATTGGCGTCGCCAAAAAATAAAATAAACTGTAAAAAATATTTTACAAGTTAAGCTTAATTTCAAACAAATAATTTAATATATAAAGAATTAAATTCCAATGAAATTATTTATATTTAAGTACACGATAAATTAATCGGAATGAACAGTAATTATTCATTATGATTAATTTTTATGTACAGGCTGAAATAATATAAAATGTAATATACAAAAAATCACAACAAATTATCAGACCTCACAATATTCTACGACCAAGTACTCTTATAATTCAATTCCTTAAAATAACACAATCATACACATACTTGTCATTAAAACCTTAGAATGAACTTATCAAACTACGACTTATAATGAACTTACACTTGTTAAATTTATACTTAAATTACAATCACACCTCATTAATTATATATATTTGTATACCAAAACATTTATGTAAATAGTTCTGTATTTTGATTATATTTTTTAGACTTTATCTATAAGATTTTTACCTCCTAAAATATTTTTATCTCTTAACATTGTTACCTCTTCACATTTTTAACATTTTAACAATGTTATCTCTTAATATTGTTAATTCCTTAATATTTATACCTCTTAACATTGTTAATCCCTTAATATTTTTATCTCTTCACATTGTTAACATTTGAACAATGTTACCTCTTAATATTGTTAATTCCTTAATATTTATACCTCTTAACATTGTTAATCCCTTAATATTTTTATCTCTTCACATTGTTAACATTTGAACAATGTTACCTCTTAATATTGTTAATTCCTTAATATTTATACCTCTTAACATTGTTAATCCCTTAATATTTTTATCTCTTCACATTGTTAACATTTGAACAATGTTACCTCTTAATATTGTTAATTCCTTAATATTTATACCTCTTAACATTGTTAATCCCTTAATATTTTTATCTCTTCACATTGTTAACATTTGAACAATGTTACCTCTTAATATTGTTAATTCCTTAATATTTATACCTCTTAACATTGTTAATCCCTTAATATTTTTATCTCTTCACATTGTTAACATTTGAACAATGTTACCTCTTAATATTGTTAATTCCTTGATATTTTTACCTCTTAACATTGTTAACATTTTAACAATGTTACCTCTTAACATTGTTAATCCCTTAATATTATTACCTCTTAATATTTTTATCTCTTAACATTGTTAACATTTTAACAATGTTACCTCTTAATATTGTTAATTCCTTAATATTTTTACCTCTTAACATTATTAATCCCTTAATATTATTACCTTTTAATATTTTTATCTCATAACATTGTTACCTTTTCACATTGTTAACATCTTAACATCGTGACTTCTTAATATTGTTATATTTGAATATTGTTAACCTATTAACATAGTTGCCAACTAAGATGTTTACTCAACATTTTTACCTCGCATCATTTGTACTTTGTGGCAGGTTTATAATTCGTGATTTTTACCTTTAAGAATTAATTGTATGTACGTAACATATTATTACTCAAGAAATATACCTAATATGATTTGTACCTAAATATAATTTGTATCTCGTTCGTATGATTGTTCTATACTTAATTTACTTACTAAAATTCTTACCTCCTAAAATTTTTACCTGATTTATACCTCATAGCTATTATAAATATTCTTAATTAAAAATAACATGTTACTTAAAACTATTATACTTATATTAAACATAGTTCTCATAGTACTCATAGTAAACACTATTAAAATATTCCATTCATAGATTTTAAATTCACAAAACTTATATACGTATAAATCTGATACACGGAGAACTTATACTATACTTATACAACTTACACTCAAGAATCTATATTTATAGAATTTAGAATTATCAAACTTACATAATTATTTCATTTAAATACTTGATAAATGTATACACATATATAAACATATTAATTACTAAAATTAAGATGTTATGAATTATATCAGAAAATACATTATCTTACCAATTATTCCTTACCTATTATACAATACCTATTTCGTTGTACGACTCGTAATTCATCTCAGTAGCATCTAATGGCGACCAGTAGTACAGATTCTTATTACACTCCCGATTCCCGTCTTACTCAGAAGTTGCGCGAGAAGGCAGCAAACGTCTTTTCAGTAACGACCGTGTTCACGCTTCAAAAAGGTGAGCGTATATTATAAAAATAAAACGATATCGATTCGAAAATTTTGCTAATCGAGATATTTTCAAAAGGAAAGCATCAAGATATAGTCAAAATTTAGTGAACTGACGTGGCATGCAGAAGTATATAAGCATAGATTCTTCAACCTGTAAATTTAAAACTAGTCATTTAAAATCATTATAATTTAAATAATTATAACAAATTCTCAATAAATAGAGAATTTGATTTGATAATTATTTAAATTATGATGATTTTCAATAACTAATTTTCACAACTACTGTATAACAAAATCTCATTTTGTAAAACAGTAGTGTTTCATATAACAAGTACCAATATTATATAATGATGAAATATCTATGATGTTCAATTTCATCAAAATATATTAAAATTTTACAACTTTAAGAAGTAATATAGAAATGAACGACGAATTTCAAAAAAAAAAAAAAAAAATTAGCGTTCACTTATATATTATTCATTTAATACATCTGAAATTAATTATAACCGTGAATTGAAATATTATTCGAAATGCATTAAAAATTACCCGAGTAACTTGCCTATAAAAGACAAATTACTAACGAAGTATGAACAATGATAACTTTAGAATTTATAAATTATACATATATTGTATTTATACGAGCGTATTAATATTATATATGCAATACAAATTTATAAGATCTAAAATTAAGACCAGCGGTGTGTCTGCAGCACCTAAATATATTTTATAAAATTTGTATTTTGTTAAACAATTTGAAACCATTGTCTCACAAAATTCTATTTATAAAATATTTTTTTATAATAAATATGATGCATTAAAAAAGGTAATACAAAATATTACATTTTTACTTAGCAAAGTATTTATCACATAGATTTACACAAATCTGCATGATAAATATTTTGAAAATGCATGTTTTCGATAATTTTATAATGTAACCTTTACATATCAAACCCAAAAATTACATTATTTGTCATCTTTGAAAAAGTAAGTCTTTCACAAGATCGATAATAACGTAATAATAGAATGATATTTAACTCATAATTTCAATAAATTAGTTATATATACTATTAGGGAAAAAAAATACATAAAAAAAAAAAAAACGAGTATCGTGTAAAGTCGAGAATACGCACTTTACAATATACACGTTTCACATAAGTATACATAACTAATTAATAAACTGTCTACTTCCATAAATTACATCATCATAAAAAGAAAACGATTTCTTCTTCTAAGAATCAGTATTTATGAAATATTAACACAGGAAATTCTATTTTTGTAAACTGTTAACAATATTCTATAACTGAGGATTTCAAACAGTTAAACAATAAATGCTAACAAGTTTAACAAAAACAATTTGGCCTCTGTATAAACGTGAAATATTGATATATTGATTTAATATTGTTAAAATAAAATATTTTACTACTACCAATTGGCAATAGGGAAAATATTTTATGTAACAATTGTTATACAAACTGTTAAAATGTTAATTTAATAATTTCATTGAATTATTAAATTAAATATTAACGTAGAGCTGCAACCTTACAGAAAACGAATATTATTCTAAAAATCACAATTCAAAGCGAGGAAAAAAACCAAAGGAAATTATGAATAATTTTACATTCATCATATCATATAAAAGAAATCAGAATTTTTTTTATATGAATATAAACATGTAAGATTAAGAACCTCGATGAGGAAAATACAAATACAGATTCAAGTAACTTATAAACAAGAAATTTATTAAAAAAAAAAAAAAAACAATTTATTCTTTTATAAATTACACGTCCGTTAAGTTACTCAAAACTATAATGACAAAGAATAATAATTAACACAACTCGATAATTTCACAATTGTCGGTTTCAAAAAAAAGGCAGAATTTTTTGAGAAACTAAATTGTAAAATTAAACCCAGGCTTAATTGATATAATTAAATCGGCTGATTTATAAAATTTTGCGAGATAAAATTTTATAAATACTTTATTAATTATTTCGATTAATCCAATATCAAGAACAAAATATCTTATTTTACAATATGAAAACATCTTGTCTCAAATTTATAAAAATAAGATATTAAGATAATGAATATTCAAAAGCTTCCCAATAATTAAATTAGAATTCAATTGAATATTTACAAGAGATCCGTAATTAATTATAGGAATGTACATTCCAATAATTAATTAAAAATCATTCGTAATAAGCCTTTTACATACACACGCTCGCTCGCTCGCTCGCTCGCTCACACACGCACACACACACACACACACACACCGTTAAATAAATGAATTTTGACAAATGCATAGAGAAACAATTTCACATGAATTATATACCTCCACATGAAACCATCAGACTATTACATTTGCCAAAAGGACAAATTTATTATTATTCTTATAATCTAAGAAAGTAAGGAAAGTGCAATATTCACCTTTTTAAAATCGAGAATAATTTCTCGTCGTGACCTTCTTGTTACCTTCTTCTTATCTCGGCGTTTCGTTTTGGAGACGCTTTAGAGTATCCCAAAATAGCAAAAGGCAAATATTGGGATATCCTCGGCGTCTCCTGGCTGCGCTCGCTCCTCCCTGCCGTTGTATTGGAAATTGTCTTGAGAAGCACATCGAATTTTCGGCGCTAATGTGGTATTTTAAAACAATGGTTCGCTGAAAATGTCAGACGAACCAAAGTGTACGGATTGAAAAAAGGAAGAGAAAAAAAAGCACCGTCACCACAGAGCAGCCAGGGGAGAAATTTTTCGTGAGAGAGAAAAATAACGTAAAAACGCGTTGTTAGCGCCAGGACAACAAAATAAACAGTTGTCGAGTCGCCAGTGAACGAAAAATACGGAAAAGTCGAGCTCGCAAAAACCGACCGAGGGAATATTGTATGCCCGCGCGTTAACTAAAAGCGCAAGCTCGACTCTTCGCTCCGATCGAGAAATCGCTCGACCGTAGCGGAATGTTTCATAACGGACAATCTTCGTGAAAAGTTTCCACTCCTTTCGGCCTAGACGACTTTTTTTTTACGGATCGACATCGTCTTGAGATAAAGCTAAACACTTGGGAAGTAAAAGGCATGTTGTTTTTCTTTTTTATGAATGACTGAATGATTATGAGCATAATTTTTATGATGAAAGAATGAGATGAAATATTTTACAATAATTTTGACGGATAATAATAGATACAATACCATGTAGTTACATTAAATTGTCCCTTTGTTTTTTCTTACTGTTTTTATTTTGCATCTAATGCAAATATTGTTTACGTCGTTGTAAGTTATGTATATATAATAATATATATATAAACATGTATAATAGCAAAATATTATGTCGATTGGAAAACAAATTTGTACATGTACATAAGAGTTCATTAAAAGAAACATTAATATTTCTTTTACTATATGTACGGGGTGTTTTACTTCATATCTATATATGCTCGAGACATGAGAAGATGCATATGCTATATCGTACACACGTGCATACGTCACATGTACTCGATTCCATATATATATTATTTTTTTTTATTTATTTTTTCTTTTATTTTTTATTTTTTTTTTATTTTTTTTTTTATTTTTTTTTTTTTTTTTTTTCAAATGATTATTATATATATTTTATTTTACTTTTTATATATATATATATATGTATGCGTTACGAACAAAGAAGCGAATTATGTACACGTGGTTAGTAAAAAAAAAAAAAAAAAGTAGGTACGACGTCATCTGCTCGTTCTGGTCATACTAAAACGTTTGATCGTTTCCTCACATTTGGCGAAACCATCAAACTTAGCGCTTTTTGCACTACAAAGGTAAGATAAAATTTTGAAGCAAGCAAACGTGTCTTGAATGTGAGTTAGAGAGTGTAGATTAAAAAAACACTACCGTAGGAAGCGTGGCATGCAAGACGAATTACGCAAAATCGCACAACGGTCAATATAATTGGGTTAATTACTTTTTTTTCTTGTTCAACGTAAGGCCAAGACGCACCACATAGGCATAAATATGCAAAGTTTTTGAGAGAAGGTATCAGAGTCGCTGTCGTCGTGAGAAAGACCGCGAGTCCGTCGAGCGAGACGAAACAAGAATCAAAAAAGATGGGGAACAAAGGGAGCAAGGGACGAAGACGATGTTGGAGTATAACAAAGATTTATGATAAAGGTGTACATGAGAGGGGAAGAACGTTCGAGGCTCGTTCGCGTGCAAGAGGAAGACAGGAAGCCCAGCAGACCAGAGTTTTGTGTACATATATATATATACATACATGAAATGCGTACATATGTATATATGCATATATATGTATATACATTGTCATCACCCTCGTCCGTTCGCTTCGTTCCCCTCTATTTAAGCGATCTTGATGCTCAGCGCAAGCTCGAGTACAACGACTTTTCTCCTCGACAACTCGAATGTTTCTCTGACCTGCGTGTACGCGAGTATATATATATATATATATATATATATATATATATATATTACAAACACGCAAACGCATTTAAAAGTAGAATATCCACTAGATCGCGTGTGCGTACATCTTGGCGCCACTTGAATGAATCATGTCATTTTCTTTTTCGTATGTTCCTTTTTTTTCTTTTTATATATGTAACACTCGTTAAGAGTTATTTTTCTCATATCCCTCCATTTTTTTCTCTACTACGTGTGTGTATTAATTCAACATAACTACCAACAAAAAAAAAAAAAACAAAAAAAAGAAACACGAACATAACTACGAGAGGTGCTTTCCGTTTCCTTCTTTTCATTTTTTTTTCCTTTTTCTGAGAGAAAAAAAAACTCGTGGGATCTGGGGGGATTTTCTCAAGTCGGTAGAACTCGGTCGACGACGTTGATTTTTCGCAATAAAAATTATGTCCAGATTATTGCGAAAGGGTTCATCCTCCCCGGCCGAATTCTCCGCGCTACTCACATTTATAAAGAACTGAATTTTTCACTACGCACTGTAGACAACGTGGTGCAACACAATTTTTTAAATCTTTTTCATTTTTAATTTTCAAAGGAAACAAGTACCAAATAGATTTCGCAATATCCCGACACAACCATAATACCTTACGATAAGCGATTCAACAAACTGCTGAATAGCGTAACACGTAAACAAAATTAGAAATGACGCGCCGCTATCATAATAATTGAATCGTGTAATATTGAGTCAATTTCAAGGTAACAATGATCTCTGACGATGAATAAACGACCTCCGACATCAATGCGAGCACACGATCATGCTTAATGATCAAAAACAGAACTACGCGAAATATACTATACTTTGCATATATATATATATAGATATATATATATATATATATGCGCATGTACACACACGGTGTATATGTCGAAAGGTGTATGCTTAACATTCGTAAATGAATATGTGAGTGTTGCTCGTTAGAGAGCGACACAAGCGAACGCAAGTAATTGGCATCTTAGCAGGCGAAAGTAAATTCAACGAGATATCATCTCCTCGCGAATACCTAGCGAAAATAAATAATAGCACTGGCATTGATGAGAGAGTTCGCTCCTCTCTCTCCGGAATTACCTTGATTGGTTCCCACGTTGTGATCGCCGCGACTACGATCATCTAATCATTATTACGGAAAAGTTGCCTAATTATAAATTATTATGCCCGTCGTTATAGTCTCGTTATTATACAAGGACATACAATTAACCGACGCCGCGTGCAACCACGCCATTAAAAAAAAAAAGAGACGCATTGTAGAGCTTTGTTTTGAAAGTTCAGGCTTTTGGCAAACCTTACGGTCCTCGGCGGGGCTTGCCAAGGTCAAACGCCAAGCAGGCAAGCAACCACGCCGTGGCCCTTTGCGGTTTTTCGTTCCCTCCGCATCGACTGCCGCCGCTGCGTTTTCTCGCTCGGCGGCAGATGCGGCCCACCACAACAAGGGGAACGACAAGCCTTGGCTAAAGAGGAGAAAGAGGAGGAGGGAAGGAGGTACACAGCTGCGCGTCTTTGGGCAACAGCATTCCTCCTTCACTTCGGCGACGTTGCCAAATCATATTCAATCGCGAAAATCGAAACTCGGTTCCTTCCTCCTCCTCGGTCGCCTCTTCAAACTCCCTCTCTATTCTCCGTATAATAAAAAATGCTCAGTTTCCGTTATTGCTTTGCAAAATAAAAAATACGTTCTTAACGTAATGTAATCATTTTAACAGAAACGCATATTTGCCGTTTAATACGGTTATTTAGGTATACGGCGAGCATGTACGTATACTCGTCATCAGTCATCTAGAAAATAAGATTTTCGATAGACTATCTATTATAAAAGTTATCTCTCTCCGCCCCTACTATAGCCGTGTTTATTCACTACACCGAGCATTTCTCGGTCGACATCTGCGCGCAAGAGCCTAGAGACGAGGCAAATCGAGTTCATTGCTCTCAAGACAATCTATGTCTACTTGGGTCGAGGAGCGCCGCTGCTACTACTACTACTACTACTGTCGCTTCTTTAGGTATAAAGTACCGTTATACTACGAAACGCAACTTTCTATTCGTCTCTATCTCTAAACATCTATCTATATATCTCACTTTCTTTCTATCTCTCTCTATCCCCTCCTCTCTCTCTCTCTCTCTCTCTCTCTCTATATATATATATATATATATATATATATATATATATCTCAACCTAACTATACAAATATCTCTTCCTCTATCTCTTTCTCTCTCATGATATTGCTAAGGCCATACGAATTTGGCCCGTTGGAATTTTCTTGATCAAATAATCTAGTGACGAGTAGGCCGAGCGAATTTCATGTCTTCCTCGACCCACACACGCGCACGCGCGAATACCTAAAAAAGAAACAGAGAACACGCGAAAAAATTTGAAGACAGAGATGGTAGGTAAGGAGAGAGAGGAGGTGGAGGGGTCCGTTGAGCGGAAGGCCCTCCTTCGTCACTAGTAAAGCTCGTTTCTTTCATGGCGGCGGCGGCGGGCGTGCGTCGCTTATTCCCCGTTCAAGGCCAACGAGTTTTCGTGGGAACATTCGCGCGCGGTTACTCCTCGGCACCAAGAGGAGGAACCTCGGAGGCCAGCCAAATCTACGCGCGCTGCTTCTTTTACTTCAACTCTTACTTTTACTCCTATTCTTTGTTAGAGACCAATTAATTTAGTATCCATAGTATAATAGAATAATAATAATACTAGTAGTAGCAGTATAGTTTAGTAGTAGTAGCAGTTTCGTTGTAAAGATGTAGTAAGATGGTGGTATGGTATGCGCTGCTCTCGTATTTCCTCGAAAGCCAGAGCACCCCCCCCCCCAGCGACCGACACGGCGAACGGTAAAAGAATGCCACTACGGGATAAAAAGGGAGTCGGCCTTTTGCAGTGGAAAATTTTGCGAATTTTTATAAGAGTTAAGAAAAAACACGACGTATGCACACAGTTATGTGCGCACGATATCCGCGCGTGTTCAAAAGAGAGAGACAGGGACTGACTAAGCTACGACGCGTGGAACCGGATATCGTCTCTCATATTACATTCTTAAGTTACTCTTTAAGGCGGTGTTGTTCAAGGCGACGAGGGTCACGAGGGAGTGGGCGGAATAATAACCAGCGTATGATGACTACTCTAATTCTTCTTCGTCGGCATTTCGTACGACAGAGAGAGAGGCGAGTATGTATGGTACATATATATCTTAGAGAGAAAAGATAAAATAAAATAAAATAAAATAAAAATAATAAAAATAAAAATCAAAATAATATAAATAATAATAATAATAATAGTAATAATAATAATAATAATAAAAAGAACGAGAAAACGATAGAAGAGAAGTGTGAAAGAGAAGAAAGAGTTTTTATCGAGGACTGCAAAGCACGTCAAAACAGTTGTTTTGCTACTATGCCGGAAAGCCCGCAGGCCCCGTACTCTTTTACGCTGTGCTTTCCTTCCATTTTGACTATGTACAAAAATTTTAATACTAATAGCAATATTATTATTACTAATAATAATAATAATAATAATAATAATAATAATAATAATAATAATAACAATGATTATTAATGGTATTCACGAATCTGCGATAACGAGTAATAATGACCGTAACTTGGAAAATGAATAATCTACATAGAATAATAGTATAACCAATGAAATGGTGATTTTTCTTCATTTGCTCAATGCAATTCTGTTTACGCACGGCTGTTTACTATTGCAATTGTCGACTGACATAGCATAATACACAATATAATTATTATAATAAAAAAAAAAGGAAGCTCTATCAGAGACCGCGCTACGCTTGAAAAGGATCGTATATCGTCAATCGTCACCACGATTGCACCACACTGCCCGACAGCGAAAAACTTGGGCCACCTCGAGCCCCTGAGCAATGGGCACATACGCACACAACAAACACACACACACACACACACACATATTTATTTATTTATTTATATAAACTAGTAATTTATAGACATGACAACAAACAACAATCATAAAATGTTCTCATAGATTTTCCAGCACCGATTTGCTACACAAACACATTTTCACCATACCGAATGAGTCACAACAAGCCATTATACATGACAATTTAACTATTGCGCAGCAAGTAATTCAGAGTGTACTACTATACTACGGCTGTTACCATATCATTACCGGGGCAATAAAAAGCTCTACGAGAAATGACGACTCATTCGGTAGGCACGTAAAACATCAGGGCGTCAAACCGGCGTGTGCGTATCTCTGGCACAGGTCAGTGCCCATTGTCGTGAGGTGGCCGAGGGGCGCTATGGTAATTGGCGTGGATGAGCCTACCTTGAGAGTCGCGTTGGGCTTGGGCGGCTTCGTGCGCGGCGAGGAAAACTTCGTCTTGCGATCCGGGCGGTCCAGCTGCGGCACCCACGCCGCTCGCATTCCAGCTATGTGCCACGACGCGAGACCTGTTGAGTCATCGCGTACAAAATAACATCCTCTATTATAGAATCCTTTTTTGCGGCACAGTGGCTCGCGCGAACACCCGTTCGTTATTCCCCGACAATTTACAATGAAGATAAACTTGTATATATCCAGCCTCCCACCCTCCCCCCACGCAACCATCACCACACCACATCCTTTTATTAATCTGAGCGATATCATGATTGTTACTTTCTTACCAATGTTACGTCGTGTAAATACGCCTCGAATTAATATTTACGAAAATTTTATTGTTAATAAAGGTAATTGCTCATTACACGATGTCGCATTGGATGGCAATTACGTAATAATCACAATAATTATTAGAGGTAATTAATCAAATCCAGGACGGTGTGAACAAAAATCAATGTCGAATCAGCTGTCTAAAGATATTTATTATTATATTGAATAACATACACATATATATTAACTAAACAGAACTCGTAATAAACCGATAGTCTAGGTGAGACTATTATACATTTTATATATCATACATGTAAATAAATTGATAGAGATTGCAAGATCGCATTATTTAAACAGAAATAAATGGAATTGAATATTAAAGAAATCTTCTAGGCATGGTAAAATTGTCTAGCATTGTAAAGGTGCGTGCCTACGTATTAAAGCGAATGGTACACGACTATTTAGATGCAACTTTACGAATCCTAAATTCATGTAATGAATTATTAATTTAAAGCATAAATATAATCAACGAATAAAATTATTATAAACCGTAAGGTATTGACAAAATTCTAGCAATATATATATATATATATATATATATATATATATATATATAGATAGATAGATAGAATTTATTATAATTGTTTCAAATCTTTCCACTCTGCAAAAAGACTGTCAAAACATTTAAGCAGAAGGATATTAATTAGAATTTTATTCTACCAACGAAGCGAAGAAGCAGGGTTATGTTAAAATAGCACCCTACTCTTTTAGACGTTGGAGGAGCATGATTTATAAACGAATAGTAGTTACCCACCCACCCGTCCCACCGGCTATTCTCTCGATTGAACAATTTCAAATTAATAACAATTATCGACACCAGTTCGTAATAACCAGTGCCACACGGTCAATAATCACAAGCCTTATATATCTACAAAGACGTAAATCATATTTATAATTATTGTTGGGAGTCGGTAGCAAGGTCGTGGGACTGTTGCCTCAATCGCCTACGCCATCTCCTCACGACGTTCAACTTTTTCAAATAAAACTGCAAAGTCGACCGATTGATGCCATATAACTCCGACGCTTGGGTTGTGCTAATGCCCTGCTTCAGAATAGCCTCCAGCGACATCCTAACCGACTCTAAGCTATACTTCCTGCCGTGCTTGCCGGCGAGCGAGCGTAGCAGCGTCTCCACGGCTAATTGATGATCGTGCGCAACGATGAAACGCACGCCGCTCTTGGAACGAGACCGCGAAGGAGAGATCTTTGTACCGCGACCCGACAACCACCCACCTGCAACGAGGAGAAACAAACCCAAACTCTAGTACCGCCCACTTTTTTGCCCTTTTTACTTTCACACGACCAAAGGCTACTGTTAATCGCTAATGTTAAAATTACGAATACCACCAACAAATTTCAATAATCCTATTATTAAAATTATATAGACAATAGATGAATAAGTATGTGTGTGCGCGCGTGCGTGATATACGTTGCTCCATTAGTTATAAAATTTCGTTATATTTACAATAAGATTGTAAGTAAAGAAAAATATCTCATGTGTTGATGATATGAAAATTTCTCTTTTTATACGGACAATCGGATTATAAATAAAAAGAACTGAGAATGTAGTGGAATCAAATGTAAAAGTGAACGAAAGAAAATTCATTAGACTATTAACTACTCGTCCGAGTAGTAGTCAATTTCATAACAAACATTATGATCTAAAGTATTTGCTAATAAATGATTTTTTTCAACATAAAATCAGAATTCTACAATGATGGGGAATGGAGAAAATTTAACTTCAGAAGTTTCTCCCATTTCAACATAAAAATGCATGCTTCAGAGCAATATTTTCAAGAAAATAGTCTTTCTTTTTTTTTTTTTTTTTTTTATACCGAATTTGCATTGATCCCATATGCATAATCAGCATTTAAATATATTATGGAATAATTGAAAATATTATTAATTCCAGAAAATTTGAATGTTAGTGCTGTTTTCGTGCATTTAATTTATAAAGTAAATGAAACCCGGTATCAAGATTACAATAGTTCGACGAAAATTCTCGACAGAGGTTTTACTTTATAAAGTTAAATTACAGAAAAGTAAATTTCTAAACTATATTTAATATAACATTTTCAACCATTCCTTGTAATTAATTCTTTCTATTTATTCTGTTCTTAATCTGAATGTGTTGAAATATAAACAAACTTCTCGATAAGATTAAACTATCCCATTGGGAATTTTAGAGTATTATTAACTTGTAAAATATCAGTTATAACTTTTTATAAATATTTATAAATTAGAATTAAGTTTCTAATACTTTTTTAATAATTTCAATCGTATCTGTAAGTGCAAAAATTTGTAGTGGTACTCGTTTAATTAACATAGAAATTAATATAGACGGAAACGTAAGCAACAAAAGGGACCGATACAGCAATCGACAGTTGTGCATCCCAAATAAAACATTAAATAAATTCAGATAAAACGTGAATTTCCCATACCGTATTTCTTAAGCAATATGATTTGAAACAATTGAACGTCGTATTTTTTATAAATCCTGTGTCCCACTCAGTACTTACTGATCTAACTTAGATATCTGTGATTTGCTGTTCTCGACATTGATTTGTTCTTTAAAAGGTTAAAAATTTAAAAGGCGACTGATAGACTAGAAAGAACAAGTGAAATGAAATTTATTTCATGCTTACCAGGATGTTGGGAAGGATCGTGACTCGGGCCCGCTCTACTATTGTCTTGTTCCATTTCGTTGAGGTCATTCATATCATCATCCAAATTCGTAAGATCTTCCACACTCTCCTGGTCATCCAGGTACTCAGACTTTGGCTGTATCATTTCATCGCTGGGCTCAGGTTTTTCAATGGGAATCTACAAAAATAAAGCGCGATACCAAGCATTAACAATGTTCATACAACAAGGATCATCCTCAATTTGGACAATTATTCACGATTTATTTAAATAATCTCACCTGAAGCATCTCGTCAGCGGGTTTCGTGAGTTGCTGCATAAGAGCTGACCTGCCGATCGAATCCGCAGGATCGGCATGGCTTTTCTCATCCGCGACTGGCGCGACTCCTAGCGCTGGTGCACCGATATTTACGTCGCTCGAGTTTGATGCTTCGTGATTTTCCATCGAGTTATCATCGTTGCCCACACTTTTTTTCCGCAACCTCCTTCTTCTCCTGGTCGGACTTTGTGATCCTTCCCTGTAATCACACGATAATGTTAGAAAATTCAATGAAAACTTCAAACGATAATTTCAACTGCATTCCATTTATTTGTACATGGTAAATAAATTGCTGTATTCTAAAAATATACGACGTTGCGAGAAAATTTACTTTTCAGCAAAATAAAACACGATTCATAAATTTAAAAAGAAAAAAAAAAAACTTGAAAATTCACCGACTTCCTACTTCTAATTTTATCAACATCGAACGCGACATTGACGAAACAAATAAATCGATGCAGTTAAACGAATTGAACGACGTTATCATCCGTGTCTCTTACCTGGAGGAGAGACCCCTGAGTTGAGGGCTGGCCGAGTCCTCGGGCAGGTCACTAACGGAGACCTGCTGTATACTCTGCCTAGGAACTTTGCTGTTCTTCTCTATGGTTAGACCGGAAGACGCGTGTGGAATGTCGACCGCCGACAAGGCCGTCGTCGAGCTCGCCGTTTTCAATGGCTTCGTGTCGGGTTTGCCGGTCGTGGCGCCGCCGCTACCCCCCGTTCTATTCTCCGATAGGCCCTTTATTTGTAGGGACTCTGCTGCTTTAAGCAGAGCCGGCAGCTGGTCTTGGGATATATTCACCTCTCCCCTGTACATGTAGTCCATCATGGCCTTCAGTTCTTTGAATTTTACATCCTTGAGTATGAAGACTGGGTGTTTATCGTAGTGTTCACTCAAGAGACCCTGTAATAAAAAATTGTGTTCATCTTTACTTCACTTCAAAGAATTAACGAGTTAAACACGGTTGGTAAGTTTTTTTTTTTTTTAACATTAATATTGTCCTTAAAAGCAGTGTTTTCCTCTTACGCATTGTAATAAAAACAAAACCTAATAATAAGTAAATCCGTATGGTATTTCCGCTAGTGGAAAAAGCCAATCTAATCTGCTTATTATTAATGAGTGTATATAATGAGAGTTACAACTCCATATCCGAACGTAGTTCCATCCATCCATGCATACATTGCGTGGCTCCTCGTTGCGGTAAAACCGAGTAATCTCCAATACGAGGCAAAAGAAATTTCTATCATCTACTGCTCGACCTAAATATTTCAATTCCATCGAGTCGCGTGCGCGCGAACACGACTCGAGGAGAGGTGGTTAACACCCATAAATCACAAAAGAGATAAGTGAAAAGAGAAAGACTCAAAAAGGATAACATTATTATAAAAGTGCGCTGCGGAGCGAAAAGAGAAAAATGGGAGAGGGCATTATAATAATCATCATCGTGGAAGCGCGCTCAACGAGCTGCGCAGGAAGGCAGAGGCGAGCGACGTCCTACAAAAGGTTCAACACCGGTCGAAGGAGAGGGCAGAGCAGCGTCAAAGAGCGAGAGGAAAAACGAGGCTTGCGCGTCTTCCTCCCCACTACAGCCTCCAGCCCAGTAAAATCCAAGGCAGGGCAGGGGAAAGAGCGAGTGAGCGTCAGCGTAAGCGTAGAGTGAACGCGCGCGAGCGAGAAATAAAGAGAGAGAGAGAGAGAGAGAGAGAGAGAATACAAGTGCCCTGGAAAGCGGCCATCTTGCTTTCCCTAGGTATTGATCAAGAGAAGAGGATGTCGGACAAGGCGCGAGTAGTGCGAGAAGAGGGGAAGAGCTCGGTTCCCCCTGCTAACGCTGCCTGTTTTTACTGTCTTCGTTCGCAACCGTTGCCTTGCTTTTGCCCCTGCCTGTCTGGGCGGAGGCAGACTGTGTTTCAAGAGATACTTGTGTAGATGCTTGCGCCATTTTGTTTCGACAGACTCGATCCCTCTCTAGCCGCCGTCTGTCTGTGCCTCTCCCTCTATTTGGTATTGATCTAACACGAGAGAAGGCTTAACACCACTGCTGGGACAAAGAAATTACCGTCGAAGACGAATACGGAGAACTCGATGCTCGATTATACAAATAGTTTCTTATTCTGCTTTTTGTTATTTAAATTTCATTGCGATTCTTACATAAACAAAAAGAAAACAAAAAAAAAAAACAAAAAAAAATGGATGTAATGAAAACGGACAATGAACTTCCGAGAGAGAGAGAGAGAGAGAGAGAGAGAGAGAGAGAGAGAGAGAGAGAGACATATAACGAGAGACAGATAGACATTGGAGAGGAGAGGAGCATAAAGAGCTTTTAATAACCGAAGCACTATCCAAACGTACGTACATAATTGTACCATTTAATTTTATCGGTTATTAATTTTTTCGAAATTTAATCCGTACAGTATCCGGTCTCGGTTTCGATTTCAGTTTCATTTTCAGTCTCAGTTTCTCTCTCTCTCTCTCTCTCTCTCTCTCTCTCTCTCTGTCCGTCTCTCTATTTGCATGTGCGAGCGGCGCATAGTTACATATTGGTAATTGCAAGAACATTTGGCCAAAGTATTGATCCCGTTTGGACTTGTTCGAGTTCTCTACATATAGACAACTGCAATAATTACATCATCATCTATAACTTTAATAATAACCATAGGAATGATCCACTCTTAAAGAAAAACTGCCTTATACATAAATATATGATGTTACTTGGCAAATTTTGAGTACCACGCTCATTGTTCATAAGCCGTTAAAGTTATGAACATTGACTAAATTTTGTACGATTAACTATCTTCAACATTACAAACTATGAAGAACTAATCCCAAGGTACCAACAACTTGGCTATTATTTAGTAGACATTAGAGGCTCGTCGTTTCTAGATAAAATATTTCCCGTTGACGAGCGTCAAATTCCAATAAATCAAATGGCACGGGATGTAACATTGCATTGATTAATTAACTCACCTCAAAGTACGGACTGCAGGCGGAGAGGACGACTTTGTGGGCCTTTAGGTATTTCCCCTCCGCCGCCAGCGTGCAATCAACTAGCGTGCCGGACTCCAGTAATGTGTCGAAATTCTGTATTAGAGTGGATTGGTGGTTGTTCCACCTAAGGCAGAACTGCTGATCGTCCTCCATCATCTTGCGTTTCTGCGGAGCCAAAGCAAACGTGGGATAGATATAAGCCCGGTGAGAATCGAGCCTGCGGGCCTCGACGACTACCTCCGTGTCGCTCTCAACCAAACTCCGCGTGTCGCGCACATTGAATATTTGCAAGCGACGACAAAAATTCACGACGATGACGACGGCAACGACAACGAATACGGGAGATAATCCGTTAAGCTGCCGATCAAGTCACGGCGGGGAGGGACGGTCTATGGTTGAAAAGGGGAGAGGGGGGAGAGCAGCAATTGGAGATAGAGCAAACAACAGCGGCGATAGTGGTGTGGTAGTAGAGCAGCAACAGCAGCAGCAGCAACTCGACAACGAGCGATGCCGCGCCGTGCAACAACGGAAAGCTCCGGTCTCGAGCGTGGAAGCTTCCAAAATGGCCGAGATGATGCAAGCGCGTCGCCTCACCGCGAGCCGCCTTTCCTTTCCCTTTGTACGTGGGTCGCGCGGTAGCGGCGGCGGCGGCGGCGGTGGCGGTGGCGGTGGCGGTGGCGGTGGCGGCGACGGCAGCAGCAGCAGCACGGCGAAGGCCTCCCCTCACGCCCCTAACGGTACCGAATGGGAAAGCCGCGGTGGGGCGGCCGACAACGCATGCGCGACGGCCCCGTCGCGAGGAAGGGACGCAACCATGCTGCAACGCCGCAAAGTGCGGGCTTGCCAGATACGAGGCTGGGGCGGAGCCAGGGCGGCGAGCGATGACGGCAACGTCATTTCGCGAAAAAGCCCTTTTTCGGTGGCCCAATGGCTTCACCCCACCGACTCCACCGCCAAACCTATGGCCAGCCCAATCGCGAGCCCTGGCAAAAAAAAACACCGGCGACCCTACTCGCGAACAATCGAACGAACGAACGAACGTACGACCGTCCCCGTCCCCGTCATCGTCCTCGTCCATGTCCACATCCAACCGTCCGACCGTATCCGTATCCGTATCCGTAACCGTAACCACCACCACCGCCAGCGCCACCACCACCACCTAATTCAAAGAGCGATCAGTGTTTTCACCGATTTATCATCGAGAGCGTTATTTTGTTGTAGCATGGCAATAGAAATTAATAAAAGTCGACCCCCCGATCGATGGGCGCTTTTAAACGATCGCGTGGTGAACCATAAAGGATTAACGTTGGAGGCAGACCGTCGTCAACGATTACATCAAACCGCGGGACGACGACGAGAATGTAAACAAATGGGGAAAACGAGATCATCACCGGCTTCCAAGATATCTTTTTATTATTCTTCATTGATGATGAGCCCATGCTCATAATAAATGCGTTGCATTTACGAGCATCGATATCCCGTACATAGTTGTTTGAAGATTCATTATTAAGGGAATGATAAAAACAATCAAAAGGCAAGCGTTTGTTTCTTTTTAAACCGTTTCGTTAGTTGCTTAAAAAACAAAAATTATTTTTCAGTAATAAAGTCAAAGTGGCAGTGTGGTGATTAAAGCAGTGGGAAGAGTTGATATATCACCGTCGAGCAAAAGTTGAAACAACAACCCATGTCATTTGTATAAAACCCATTCAAAAATAAATTCGAACAACAAAATTGGAATTAATGTTAATCCGCTCAGTCCCTCCCCCTGGTTACCCCTTCCATCCGCCCACCCACCACCACGGCAACACGCATCAAACAAAGCACAACCACCCTCCTCTCCCATGCGACACAGTAAATTAGCTATCGATCGCAAATTTCCCGAGGGTAAGCTCACTCGATTAAAAAAAAAAATTTGTCATTACATAAACAGAGAGAGAATAACGCTACACGTACAATAGCTTCGCGCCTTAGCGCAATTCGCCGCGATCAATAGTCCCGCCGCCGCTACAGTTGCAGCTAAATAATGGTTGGACGCGACGGGAGTGCGGGAGGGACTAAGATGGGGGGGGGGAGCAGGAGGGAGCGAGTACGGCGACTGGCCATACGCATTAACACGAAGCGAGATGCCGGCAATGCGCTAGGGCATACATGGCACGCGTGCGCACTCGTGTGTGTACGCGTATCGAGAAAGCCGCGTACCGCCGGTACACAGGCTCGCGGTGGTTTCTCTATGAACACGAGCCGGTTAAGACAAAACGCCAAGACGTTGCGTAATCTATATTTATTGTCTGCTAAACGCAAAATTGCGTGATCTCCGTAATGAATACGTCGACGTATTCGCTGTCCCGCGAGGCCCAACGATTTTTCGTTCCGCTTTTTGCGGGCCGACGGCGTCACCGCAAAAACAGCAACAATGAAAAAACTACGCGAGTAGTAGTAGTAGTAGTCGACCGACCGGCGTCCAACGTCGTGGAATGGACTCGCCCGAGGGGCGGAGGGGAACGGGTGGTGGGAGGAGTGGGAGGAGGCAGCAAGAAGAAGGCGAGAGAAAACATCGCACCGTGAGTGTTGGGGATAAGGCATAAGGCAGGCGAGCGCGCGGATGCGCCGGTTGGCGGAACTCTCGGTAAAGTCGATTCAATTACTCGTCTATTTGAATTGTTTGTTTATACTGCACCGACTAGTGCTTATGACACCACCGGTACTCTGTTTTAGCATTGTTTTACGGTCGACAATGTTAAGGTTCGCGCTGCGATGAAAGGACGATGAAATAATATCATCGCAGCGAACTTCATCACACGAACGCGACAAAAACAAAAAAGGAAATGCGAAAATGATGGATTGCCCGTGTGTCGAACTGGCAACGTCGGCATTCGTAGCGCATTTAATATTAAGGCCAACACATGCCTTACGAATACAATTTACTATTTATTTTAAAACGATTATCGCCGGCAATAGAACATGGACTCGTCCAGCCTATTATCAGTTTATTCTCTATCGTAATCATTATCGTACTAAAATGAAGCAAATGAAAGAATATTTACAAACACGGAATATTAATCAGCGAGGCTGTTATTCAAGTTAAAAAGTTTGTTTATCCGCGATCTTGAGAAAATTCTAATACGTTCGCCGCTATCCGGCAACCGCGGAGCAAACATGGCCGACCTGGAAGTTCAACTCGAACAAAATGGCGAGAGGGAGTTGAGAAAATTCATTGGAAAAATAAAGGCGCGAGATGCAGGCAATGATGCGTGAGTCGGGACCGAATCATTCAGCCGAGACAAAGTGCATTACGGTGCAACACTGATAAAATAGCCGATGAACTCATAAGGAATACATTTTCCGCGAGACAGCGACAAAAAGGTGGAAACGCCCGTAGTAGAACCAAGGCTTTAATAGCCAAATAGTGGAATCCGGAAGATAGACTGGGTAAGGGGAAGGGGGGACAGACGTCTAACGCACGAGACCGAGACAGGAACCTAATAATCGGGAGGAAAAAAAAAAGCCTTAAGAAACGTGAAGAATTTGAAGATGATAAAGGTGTCGCGTAGACGATACGAAGCCGGTAAAGATAGCCACGGAGAAAAGAAAAGTACGTACGAGGCTAAGGAGAGAAATTAAATGAGTGAAGTGTGTTCGCGAATGAGGTAAATAGTATGATATTCGCCATTGTCCTAATTGCGTGTCGGGACCTCACACGCACGCACGCACGCACGCACGCACGCACGCACGCACACACACGCACACTCACCTTAAATCGGCGCTAATAAGGTACGAAATATCACAGGCAGCGGCGCGTCGTTGAGGATAAAAAGCAGTCCTCCGAGGTCCCCCGTCGTCTCAGGGTGTCGTTGTCGGCTTCTGTGCGCCACGCTCGGGAGAATTTAAAAAAAAAAAACTATCTGGCGGCCCGGACGCGCGGCCTCGCGCTCTCTCCAACAGCCCTTCGCTAACAATGGCGTGAGAGCCTGCCTACATAGACGATAGGGGATAAGGGACGCGAGAGGGCGCTCGTGTAGCTTTACGCCGCGATTTTCTCTCTTACAGGGGGACGACAGCGTGGGGCATGGGTCGACGAGGGACGTGGGGGGAACGGCGGTGACGGCGGCGGTGACGGCGGCGGTAGCGTCGACGGGGGAAGGAAAAGACGGCGGATGCTCGCTCGCGCTAGCCGTCGTCGCCGAGCAAACGGGCTCGTGGTTACATTGGGCAGTGGGGGGGGGGGCAACGACGGCTGAGGATAGCGTCGGCCAGGCTGACGACGGTCAGAATAACCGTAGCGTTACAACGGCGCATGCGTCTCGATTGTCCAGATATCGCTGCTATACAGTGACGAAGAAACGTGGGAACGAGGTGGCTCGAGGTGGGAGGGAAGGGATGGCAGCAAAAGCGCGAGCGCACGGGGAAGGAGGGAGGACCGTATGTGTTTTATATGTAACACACCGTCGGGAAAATGGTGGCTCATCCAAGAAAATTTCGTAGAATTTACGAGGGCTTTAAGGAGGCACGCGTTACAATTTGTTACTATCGCAACGCCTTAATTTATTACCGATTGTTCTTTCAAATTTTCTATGGAGCTTATATACGACGAATATATTGGTGATATATACCATTTTATAAAATAAATGGCGTCATTTTTCCGTTAAAAAAAACTCTAGATATACATACATATATATATATATATATATATATATAATATATAATATATATTATATCGTATGTAGGAAAACCACGAGCTCCTGGCATATTTATAACCGACTTTTTGCTAATTTAATATTCGTGAAATTGGTAAACAATTTAATATGATCAAAAGCTCAACAATAATAATACTTCAAAAATCAAATTTAAATGAATATCTGGTCATCGTTACAATTTCTCCCTCCCTCTCGCTCTCTCGCTATATATATATATATATATATATATATATATATATATTTATGCATGCATGTATGTATATCAAAGATAAGTAAAATATTCGTAATCCATGAAGTTATAACGTATAACATTTGTATCGATTTACTTGAGATTGACAAAAACTTGGAAATAGAATAAATTAAATAACCGATTCTCAATCTATTTATAAATTAAAATATTGTGCTTTTATTAGTATGTGAAATATGTAAATGTTGCGCCAGTGACTATTTACGATAAGCCTCAAAAGCCCAACGATATTATTCAACGTTTGTTTCTCTCTTCATGGACGCGTAAATTTTTATGAAATGTATACGTTTATCGTTGTTACTTTACTATATTTATTTATAACCAGTCGTATTTGCATTTCTACGATTAAAAAAAATCATGTTAAACAAAAAAAAGAAGTTCGCATAAATTTGTAAATCGATGCAAGAAAAAATAACGATGACCATAATAATGATGATAATACTACTAATAATAATGGCAATGAACGAACAATGAACAACCTCTCGATCGTTAATAACAAAACTCCAATTTACAAAACAAAAAAGAAAATCGATTATGTAATTGAAGGGACGGAGGACGGAATAAACTGCCACGCATTAAATCTCGCTGATTGATTATTATTGTGTTGGATTAAAATCGCCCGAGTTGACAAGAAAAGATTCGAAAATGCGACCTAGAACGGCATTTGAGTAAGGAATGGAAAACCGGCGTCGTCGGATTCCAAGCAAGTGGACTTCGGTATGTACGTAATTGCAAGATGCCATAATGGCCGCCAATGCCGACTTGGCGAGGCAAAATGGCGTGAAATCCAAGCTCGAAAGTCCAGTTAAAAAGGAAGGAAATCCGCAAGTGAAACCATCGGGTATCCCCCCCCCCCAATCCCCCTCGCGTATATACCAACAGCAATCTAACCCCCTCCTCGACGATCGTAATCATAATCATCATCGTCATCATCAACATCATTATAATTATC
>NW_011948412.1:6712909-6725114 GCF_000503995.2 Ceratosolen solmsi marchali
CCCCCCCCCCCCCCCCCCCACCAACACCGCCGCTGCCAATAGTCCAAAAAAATCATCAACCATAACCCGTTCGAAATTCAGCTCATCGGGCAACGAACTGTGGCGCCCGAACCCCGAACCCTGCACAAAATGGCTTTCAGGCAACAACGGACGCTGACCCCGTAATAAAACGAACGACGCACAAACATTAATATCCAAATATACATATATATATATATATATATATATATATATATATATATATATAATTAAATAATTAATAATAATTGATAATAAAATAAAAGATCCGAATAAGATAGATTATCGAAATGATCGAAAAGAGTAGCTGTGACTAAGGGGTCGACGGCGGAGCGACGATTGGGAGCGTAAGGAGGTCGACGATCAAAGCAGGAGACAAAGACGCGTCACAAAAAATTAAACGTAATCTCTCTCACCTTGGCACAGTCTTCAATATCACAGAGTCAGGACGAATCCTTGACAAGGGGCTGCCGGGGGGGTAGGGAGGTGGGGGAGCAGCAGCCTCTTTTCGAAGAACCGCGCGTCGGCACTTCAACGTCGTTGATCAGCACGCGGGGGCAGCCGCCTCCGTGTCCTCTCGTCGTGGCTCCTCTTGGCGCAATGAACGCAACTCACGGCCTCCGAGCGACGACCGCGGCGTCGCCTAACGATCGCCGAGGGAGTCTCGGGCCGCCCGGGCCGAGCGCTCCTGCGCAATCGACCCACGCGCAGCCACATTCAAGGAAAGTTCTAGCGTCCTCGACAGGACGGACAGGGACGTAACGGTCGGAGGGAGTGGCCCGTCACCTCGGGGAACTACCGGGAAACGCAGCCACGGAATCGAATGTCACTCGTGTACGGGAGCCGGGCAGTCGAGCGATCCCATCGAGATGAGCAAACCCGTGTATCGAGCGGAATCAAGGGAGTCGAGCCAAAGGAAACGTGACGCGGCCGGAATTACGTCTGCACCCGAAAGATCGTACGCCATTGAGCACAGGCTGATCGATTTATGGCGGGATTACCGGCCGTATTCTTTCTTCTTCTTCTTCATCATCTTCTTCTTTTTTCTTCCCTTTACTACCTCGGAGGGCTTGCTTTATGACCAGGCGCATGGAATTACTTCGCCTCGTGGTTATTTGGAGATTTATTCAATTTGCAGGGCCGACTACGGTCTGGCGCCACTCAAAAGCCTAACTTTACAGCCACAGCCATTGCGTGCTTTTGCTTCCCTTTTGCTATTACGATGTGCTAGGAAAATTTATCAGAAAATTCACCATTGACCCCGACACCTGCCCACGCACGCGAGCGTGGCTTATGCTTTTGTTGTCGGGGCTTCCTTTACCCGCTTTATTGCAAATTGGAATAGGGTTTGATCATTAGGTAAATTTATTATATCCTAACGATAATGGAAAGTGCCGTGCCTCCTTCGCGTACGTAGGCAATGATAGATATTGCGAAACGCTTGTTGCTCCTTTGTTTTCAACGGTTATATTAATATTAAACAAAATACTGTTGTTATTGGTCTATGAGCCGTGGGTCCACGAGCGATTGGAAATATTTTTCAAGATTCCTGCTTATTTACTTTGCAGAAATTGATGTAAACGATAAGCATTTAATGGCTCTACTGCGAATATGTAACAGTAATATGGCCCCAACGTGTTTTATACACATTCAGGTTTGGAATTCAGTAGCAACCATAACTAAATAAGTAGATACTTTCAGCATATCATAAAATCAGCAATAAGCGTTTGAAACTACCATTAGTGAAGATGGACATTAAACTCAGAGCAATAAAGTTAAGAGTTTTTATAACGGAAACACATGTATGTCGGGTGCACGAATATTCTCTGTGTGTATCTCTCTCTCTCTCTCTCTCTCTCTCTCTCTATGTACTCGCTCGAAGGCATGCGCGCGCGCACGCACACCGCAACCCACACCTCAATATATATATATATATATATATAAATATAATATTAATATTGATTACGTAATTATTATGGCTGGATTTGGAATTAATTTTATAGTAAATTTTAAACTGGGTAAATAAAAATCCTCTAAATGCTTGTATACGATAAACAAAAATACTTTATTAATACTCGAAATTTAATTAAAAATAAATATTTTGATTTCAATGATTAACATAAAAATATAAATATAAATCAAACGACACATTATTCAGTTGCCTTACATAAACATTAATAACCATTGCAATTACAAAGTGCAATGATTTTGAACTAATTGTCTGGTAGATTATACAAAATTTCAAAAATAACAACCCTCAAAAATCAAAACGATATAAATTAATTTAGCAACGAATTTTTTAATTTAATTACTGCAATAATTATATTTAATACAATGTTTATTCGATACAATTATCTTTTCAGTAACTTCATTTGTAAGATTAAATAACAATATACTAAATATTGAAAATTATGATTGAAACAATCCAATCCAAATTAATTACATCAGAAGCTTATATGTTGATTGACTTTACAGTATTAGAAAAATTTTATATACACTTTAATCAATACAAATGAATAGTATTGCCCTAAACACTCATATAAACGTTGCATCTATTTAATTATCCACATAAATTGTTAACAGACTTATATGCGTCGCTTTTGTTATATTTCTTGAATTCTTGAATAAGTTTTTTATATTTTAATGATAAATATACTAGCTTGTCTACATTTTTATTTATATCTAATTTTTGAAACCATGACATAATCAACTTGATTGCATTAGGATTATCGTACGCGAAGAAATATTTCTTAAGACAGTTACTTTAATTAAACAGAGATCCTGCTGGTTTCTAATATCACATTAAATAAGATTAATAAATGCTTAAAGCGATGCTTAAATGCAATATAAATATAATTATAAATTGGTTTCACAATAGATTGATATTATAATGATAAATGAGACAAATTTTTACAGAAAATCATTGTGTCTAACATACGCAAATTATATATATAAATAACAATATTAACAAGTTATAATAAGTAAGTTAATTCTGTAAGAAGAATTTTTCAACACTATTATCAATAGACATCTTTATGACGATACTAAGATTATTTTTGTATACATTTGATTTTTATTTAAGATTGCTATTCAATCATTTAACATTGCTATTCACACCAAAAAATTTAAGATTGCTATTCAATCATTTTGTCACGACTGTAAAATGTGTTAAATTTAAAAGTCATAAACTAAAAATATTTTTATATTCACAATTTTGATGTAATCGTTAATTAAATTAGAAACAAGCCTACATTTGTACTAAGCAATAGCCATTTCTAATAATTTACTAGAAAAATATGTAAATATTTGTAGCATACTTTATTTTGTATAAGCAAATTAAATATTATTACAAAATTATTCGAATAGAAATAAAAAATTAATCGTTGAATATCTTAATTTCATTTTTGTTCACATACCAAACTATCCGTTTGCTGAACTTAATGTGATAATTTATATTTACTTAATATACAAAATACAATAATATATTAAACGCACAAATTCTTCAACTATAGTATTTATTTATATATTATAATAAAAATATATAAACAGTATTTAACTACAAATTACGAAGAAATATTATACAAGTTTTTACATAAATATATTAAAAATTTATAATTCAAAACGCTTTATTTTATAATTATGGCAAAGCCTATTTAAAGATCATAATATTTTTAATAAGAATTCGTATAATTTTTTTTTTTTTTTTTAATATAAAAATATGTTTTATTCTATTGTTCTCGCTTTTAATTTATATACCTGTAAACCTATTATTATGATAAATAATAATTTTAAAACCAATGAATTTTATCTACTCCACGCTTAGCTTCCTATCTTTTCACGTTGAGTATTCAAATTGTGAAAGAAATAACAAATCTGAAATAAATACGAAATTTAATATTATCGTAAAAAATGGTATTTGCATTACATTTATATCTACTATAACCACTGTAAAATTATATTAATAACATTAATACTCTGAACGGGTAACAATTAGAATAATACACTTGTATAAAGTACTTTATCTTATAAAAGTGAAAAAAATACTATTATGGTAATCGCTAGATCATACATAATATTTATTATATATTTATGTATAAAATTAAGTGTAAATTGTAAAGTTAAATATTAATTTTTTTTATTCCTAAAATATTTAAAATTTTTATAATTTAATGTCGTAGGAAATTAAAAAGAAAATAATAATATTAAATTTACATTAGTTACCAAATTAATAATATATTGAATATTGTGTAGAAATTATTTTTAATTAAGAATTTTAAAAAGTCTTTTGAAAATGATATAATTGAGAATACTTTTTAATTGATAAAATAAATATTTTACTTTACTCTTTACGTAGAAACTGTATATCGTAAACGATACCTTTTCAAAAATATTAATGCACCATTCCATTATGAAGGCTTGTATAAAAAGGTTAATATGATTTAACTATAATGTTTTTGCTAATGTAAACAATCGATCCCCAAAAATAAAATACAGATAAAAAATTAAAATATCTTATGTTAAAGAATAAAATGTAATCACCATCGCTATAATGCAAAACTCTATGAGAGTAGTAGAAATTTGTTTTAGCAATTTTTTTGCTATCGTCTACTTTTATACATGTTATCCATCAATATTTATTTTCATTGACAATTATTATATGAAATCATTAGTAGTTTCATAATTCTTATCCCGTAAACATTGTTTAAATCTGTAAAAAGTGTAATTATTTTAATTAGTTGGCATTAGTAATATTTTATTAATTATAACTTTATATTTACCCGATAAGAATAAAGAAAAATGTAAACAATATTCTATTATTCATTCATATTCTTCTAAGAAATTATCTTGAGTAAATGTGGTTTAACATCTCTAATTTTCATCAACTTATTAGTCTATCCGTATATTTTTTAATCCATATATTCTCTGATGTTTTAAAATATATCGAAAATCGATGTAATTGGATCATCTTTTTTTTTTTGTAAAAACTTTATTGCGGCGACAACACATGCTGTAAAAAATAGGATTTAATTAGTTTTATATGAAACATTGATACAAGTAAAATAATTTCATGAATATGTCATTAACGACAAGAATTATTATTATTATATATTCTAAAAATTTAAGAAATTATTAATTATGTAACAACTGATAATAATTACAATAATTTCAACCGAGTAAAATAATGAAATTTTTTATGTATGATCATTTGAGTTCATTTTTTATGTGACTAATAAGTGTTTTATTTAATCCATTATCGTGAAATAAAGCAGATTTTTGTATATCTTAAGTAATAATATCAAATAAGAGGAGATTATGATTACGTGCACTTAATTATAACATTATTTTTATTTATATACATAACAATTTTCCTCTTACTGAAAACCTTACGAGTAACTTGAATTGACAATTGAACAATAATTATTACATGCTTCTAATATAAATTATAAGCATTGAAATTGAAATAATTAAATCTGCTCGGTCTAAATATAAAAAAGATTGTTTATGTCCGAATTATATAACAAACATATTCACCAAATATTAAGATGAAATATACGGAAGAAATATAATAAGATAACAATAATTCGTTTTCTTTAAATTTAATGTCTTTTCATTTAGACTATTGATTATCAAGAACGTTTATTCGAACATAACCTGACTTACTGCATTTTCCTCTTGCTCTGCTCATTATATCTTTGCTCAATTTATCATGAGGATATTTTTGAAAACTTAACTTCTTCCCGATATTATCCATGTCACTTATCAATGCAGATTTTTCTTCTTAATGAATAATATAATTTAAAAGTCGAATATTTACTTATTTATATCTTTTCAGACTTTGAGACGGCTTACAGAACATTGCGAACGGACAAAAGAAGTAAAAATGTATAGAATGTATGGGCAGATAGGCGCTACGATTACTCTCGTGATGTGTCCGAAAGAACATAAGTAAGAGCATAAGTACTTTTAAGTAAGACTTAAAACTTTTGTATTTCATATTTAATACAAGCGGAATAATAGCGTTTAAAAAAAGAATATAATGGTAATGTGTGATGCTCCTTAAGCATTAGCTGTTTTATAACAATTGCCGCGGCTTTTAAGATTTAAAAGAAAATTGCTTTACCCATTAAAGCATTTCCGTATTGAAGTGAACGCTCTTCATAAGAATCGCAATTCTTCAAAAATTATGGCACAAGATAAACAAGTATAGTAATATAAATTCAGAATTTTAGATAAATATTTTAGATAAATTAGAAAACTCTGCAGATTTAGAATGTAGAAATATGTTTATATTTCATCTTTATGAAGTAACTTTAATAAGCGAAATTTGTACCGCAAACTGATAAATCAATATTAAATTAAAAAAAATAACATAATATTGATCAGAATGTTACAATTACTTGATTTTAATGAGAACATAAAAATTGAGTTTTGAAAAATTATAAGGCAATTTTTAGAGTCAAGACAATTCTTTGTCTAAAGATTTGTTTTTCAAACAAACAAATCTACAATTTGAATCAATTATTATTACGGAAAAAAATTTTAAAACATATTTAATTATATATCGTAAAAGCTAAGTACATTAAATATTTTAATAAGCAATTATTAATTATTAAAACAATGCATGTATATATATATATATATATTCACCGTATACGTGTTATTTATTATGCAAAACAATAAAGTTGAAGTACGATTTAAAATGTGCTTAAATGAATTGATGAAAGCGAAGTTTAAAGCGTATAGCGGAGAATTATTTCAGCACTGCAATTGCAACAATAAACCGAGTAAGTAATATAAAGGAAAAGACAAAGTGATATAAAAGTATGCGTACGTACATAAAAAAATAATTAGAAAGAAAACATAAAAAATAATACGAAAAGCCTAAAAGAGCCCATCCATTACTTACATTATTGCCGCCTTAATAAATTGAGTGATTGAAGAAAATACGGAAAATTGTGATGGGCTTAACGAAAAGTTGCTGTAAAAGATAAAAGAAAGTTGAGAAAAATCACGAGTTTTTTAAAAATATGTTAAATAAAGATTATATATGATAAATAAATAAATATATATATATATATATATATATATATATAATAAACTAAAAAAATTTTAATTAATACTCAATTTACTATAGATAACGTGACGGTACTTTATTTTAACGTTTTATCGAAAAATTACAAGAAAAAATGTTAAATATTAAGAAATTCTAAAATAATCTAAAATATTATTTTTTTAAACGTAATTTTCATTGAATGTTATATGTGTTATTTATTATCTTCGCATTCATTCGATTAAAAAAATATCGTATATAAGATTTTCACCAAAATGATTTTAGCATCATTGCACAATTTTAAAAGGTCAACAAATTTTTCATTAAATTATATAATTGTATAATTTTTCTAATTATTATTATACGTAATCATATAAGCATGAATAATTTGTATTCGTTCAAATTACGTGTTTTGATATATAGTCAACACATTCTATTTATAGGAAATCCACAATTGATCCAATCATAAATATAGGAAACGGGTAAAATTTCACTAGCGATTGAATTGAAGGGAAAGAAGCGTGAATCAGTGTAATTAATAAAAGCTGCATCTATACTTTGGCTATCTTAAAACAAATATTTGAAAGCCAAACAGACTTCATCTTAATAGCTGACACGATGAATTGAGCTAAATCGTCATACAAGTGTATTAAGAAAACATATTTATTTTTATGTATTAATTTTCTCATGTTTTTATGTTATTCATTGTAAATAAACTTGGAAGAGTGGCGAAAATTGTTGGAAATTATGATTAATTCGGGATATTCTTGAAACTATTATTCTTACAATATCTACATAGTAAATATAACGAAGTACACCGTCGTTTATTATGTTCATAATTAGTGATAAAAGTTTAGAAATGCTTGAGTAAAAAAATTTTTTCATCGATAAATATAGGAGAATATTTTATTGATTGTATCAAGATAAAAAAAAAGTAAATTGTAAGGATATTTTATGCATTACCACGTATATATTCCCAATAACGGTATAATTGTTGAATACGAATGAAAATATTTGTGATGAAAATATATAATTTCATATACCCGTAAAACTTTGTTATTACATGTACTTAAAAATATTAAAAATTTTAATGTACCATTGATTTTTATATTTAATATTATACATTCTATTACGTATTTACATTGCCGGGATGTGGCACATCATTGGCATTTTCCTCAATACTCGTATGTTTTAACTTATATCGTTACATAAACACAGCATAAATTAGTTGAGAAGAAGTCTCGACTATATTTCTTCTCATCTCTGTTTTCGATATTAAATATTAAAGATTATCCTTAATATATCAACTATTGTGAGTTTGCATCATCCTTCAATTTCATGGATAGCCGTGAATTTTTAGATTTACGAAAATTCATCTATTACGGTTGTAATTATATTCCATAAGCATGAAATTTTACTTACAACAACCTTCATAATATATGGCAAAATAAGGATAGGTTTGCTATTTTATAAATTATAAGAAATCATAGTGGGGTATTTTAAATTCTTAAAATTCGTAATTCTTAGAAGGAGTATGGCTATTGTTTTTGTAAATCTTACTACTCTGCTGATAGCTGTAAAATCACATTACTATTTTTGTATGTATATATATATATATATATATATATATATATTTCATATCTGCTTACTCTTTCCTAACTATATTTTATGTGTGTTTTAAACCAATTTTCACTTATCTAAGATAAGTTATCAAATTAAATTATATAAATGGTTACGTTTTTATTTAAAATGCAATATATAGTAGGTCTCGTATCGCTTTTATGCATTTATAAATATAAACAAATTTAATAATCTAACAGAAAGACACAATGGTAAATGCTTGCTCAGAAATATTAAAAGCAAGTGTAAAAAAAAGATTATTTATGTTATTTAATATTAATTTCAATCTTAAGTAAACTGTACATAGCCATTTAGTGCATTATTAGTATACCTATTCAAATTAATAAGAACTACAAAATTCTGAAATTTTACAATTCAATTTAAGTCTTTCGATTAATTACAACGTAATATTCTAATTATAATTATTTTTTTGCTATGTTTTTGTGCATGTAATTAGCATTAATGTACGGATCGCGTTAACTAACAATAATAAACGTTATTAACTAACACTAATTTACTACATAATATTAATATTAATAAAAGCTTAATATTTGAATTACGATTAGAATTAGATTGTCTTTGTGAAACAATATAAATAAAGCGAAAAGATGCTGTGCATGAAAGTAGAATAGTCGTTAAAATAAAATATTTTTACGACAAAATAGATACGCAGAAGTAGGAAAAACGTTTCTGGGCGGTCGTCGATGTGTGTGCATATGTGGGGTAGTGGGACGGGTGGAGGGGGGGGGTGATGGTGATGGTGGTAATGATGGTGGTGGTGGTGGTGACGGTAGCGGTGTCGGCGGCGTGTGCGCGCCTCTCCAGGGCCCATCACGTGACCCACGCTAGCCGCCATCTTTAATGAATGACTGAACAACTTGTAATTACTAATTCGATGGCAATTAAAAACGAAAGATAAAGAAATAAAAGTTAGATAAACAAGATAAAAAACGAAGGCTAAGAGGAGTGATAAAACAGAGAGAGAGAGAGAGAGAGAGAGAGAGAGAGAGAGAGAGAGAGAGAGAGGGAGAGTGAGAGAGAATCAAAGCAGAAAATATAAGAATTTATAAAGAGCAAGAGGAATTGTGCGCTATAGAAGAAAAAGCCAACGAAAAAGAAAGAAGTTTTCAAACCGATGAGAGAAGCAAGAATGAAGGAAAGAAAGAAAGAAAGGATAAAAGAAGAGAAGGAGAGATACTCGCGCGAATAAGACAGACAGCGAAAAGAAAAAAGATGAAAATCGAACAAAGGATCAGAGGCACCGTAACGAAATCCCGGGCCAATAGAATGGAAAGACGAACGTAAAAAGAAGCTACGTAGAGAAAGAAGTAATTGACAAGGGAGTGAGAGAGACACATGCAGACATTGACAGACAAACAGGCAGACAGGCAAACAAAGACAGAAAAATCGCGCGCACATTAAAGTAAGAGAAGGAAATAGGCGGAATAAGGCGGAATGGAGAAGAAAGCTCTCGAGGAAAGGAAGTGCGCGTGAAGCACTGAAGGATAAAAGGGTAAGAGAGATAGGAAATGGAAAAGGGTGCCTTTTTCGCTCCCCACTTTTCATCAAACATGGCGGACCGAGCTCTCACCTTCCTGCCGCAGAGAATGTTCCCGACCGGGAAAAACGAAGAGTGGGGAAACTATTTCCACCTACCCACCAACCTCTCCCAAATCCCCCCTCTCACTCTCTCACTATCGCCATCCTGCACAACCCCTTGTCATCCAGGGTGTCATATGCGTGTATGAGAAAAGATATGCCATTTCGCTCGCGCTCTTTCGCTTTATTTTCATACTTGCCTCTCCCCCCTTTCATTTGTTCGTCATTTTTTTCTTGCCACTCCGGTATCTTTCGACGTGAGTTTCATCAACACAAGTTTAACATTTTCCTACGACCGAATTACTACAGTTTTTGCGCACTTTATCGTTGTCAGGCTAATTAAAGCTTTTAACGCAAGAATCTGTTAAACTGAACTTTGACTTTTGGATGATCGAGAGGGAATTTTCCAACATTTGGTCTTGCGTTGATTTTTTCATCAATTTTGTTTGACTTCTGTGTGAACGATATCAAGCTAAATAACAACAAAACTAATTGCAAATTAACAACCACGACGACATTGGAATTATAATCTACAGATCCATAGATAAATGTATCTATAAAATAAACAATTAAAATAACGATACGATATTCCGAAGGCCTATTGTTTATATATCGTTGGCGATGATAAAAATATATTTATAATTGACGAATAGATGTACAATGATAATTTAATTATTAAGCTATAATTATATAACTGGAATTTTATTTTATTTATATTGCATGGAGTCACGTTGCGTCAAACATTTAAATATTTATTATTATAATAATTTAAAAAGAAATAAATGCCCGTCGTTTCATGAGACAAACTACTAAGTATTTTTTAAGTTGAATTTAACGTGAATTGCAATGTATGTTATTAAAATATGATTTAAGGAAATCGAATACCACTATAAATATTTTCAAATTTTAATTAATTAAAAAAATCCATAATCTTATGAATTTACGAACATTTATAATGAAATTCTATAACGACAATTATAGAATTGCCATTGCGTGTTATGAAATACACTTTTAATGAATTATTTAAAATTCCAAAATCCAAGGAAATAAATAAATATTTATGAAAAAGTATGTTTATCGTTCAACTAATTCGATTCAACTTGTTCAATAAAATACAATTTAAATTAACGAAATTTAATAAATATAACTTATAATATACCATGAAACGTAATAAAATTATTTCAAAATTTTCGCATTTTTAAGAAAACTTGATACAAAAGTTAGAAAAAAGATTTCATGTGTGTTTATAAATATCATACAGTCTCATAATTCTCGTATTTATTCAATATTTATTAAATATTAAGAATATAATAAAAATAATGTAAATAAAAAAAGAATTTTACAAATAATTGTTTACATGTACAACGTCATGCAACATTTAAATGGCCTTTTCGCTATATTAAATTAACTTGTGAAAATAATTTGGAAAATCTATTGATAATTATAGGATATTAATTTCAAACATTAAACAATAATATTTTCCCACAATATTCAAAGACTTTTCATTTAAATTTCCTTTGTTGCTATGTAAAAATTTATGACACCCTATATCGATAAGTTAATTTTAAATTTTGTTTAAATAGATTGAATCCTCAAAATTTCGAAAAATTATACTTATTTTCGTACAGCAATTTAATAATGTTTTTTAATATTATTTTAGAAATATAAATAATAATTATAATAGTTTCTATTTCTGTTCAACAAACAGTCTTTTAATTTTATCATTTTTAATCTCACATCTATATTCGTATTCGTCATATTTGATTTCTACCTTACTTTTGTAATTTTTGACGTCTTTCCTCTTTATTTTTTTCTGTTATCTTTCGGTGCTTTAGTCTCTCTCTCTCTCTCTCTCTCTCTCTCTCTCTCTCTCTCCCTCTCTCTATCTTTCTTCTCTGCTCTTTGTATTTTTATCTA
>NW_011948412.1:6725129-6733035 GCF_000503995.2 Ceratosolen solmsi marchali
TCTCTATCTTTCTTCTCTGTTCTTTGTATTTTTATCTACCATATACACGCATGTGTAAACAAGCACACACTCTCTCACTCACTCTCCCATCCTCTCTATCTTTCTCTTCCATCCTCTCTCTCTCTCTCTCTCTCTCTCTCTCTCTGTATCAGGGTCTTTGAATTTTAATGTAGAATGAAATTCTCATTCTCTTTTTGCTTGTTTCCTTTCATTCTATTTTCTTTCTTCTTCATTATGCTTCAGATGTAGAAAAGTGAATTTTCTGTTTTCGCAATACTTTTTTTTTTACTCTTCAGCAATCGCATACCTCTATATTTCTTAAATGTAAACTTTTTTTTGCTCGCTTTTATTAATTTGTAATATTTTAATTTATTCGATGTTAATTTTTTTCATTTAAATACTCTATCTCGTTTTTGTAATGCAAAAATTATTCGCCTCCTTGTTTGCTTTAATTTGTTATTTTATGAAAATGTTGGACCGAATACTTTAACACATGGGAACTTACGCCCAACGAAATGCATTCAGCTCCGTAAATATGTACAATACGTAATGATTGGTTTGAAACTCTTCAATTATAAAAAATAAGAAAATACGGATTGAAAAATCCATGAAAGAATGAAAGTAATCGTAGAAAACTCGACGTTAAAGAGCAAAATATTAGAATCGATATAATTAGATTTACAGTTAAAAACTTCTAGTATTGATATTGTCAATCCGTGCACACAGTTGAATTTCATTAAAAATTCTTTAAGATTTTACATTTATTTTGTTGGCTCCATCATTGATGACGTCATTCTACAATTTCACGTCTAGCTTTATTACAAAGAATATATCAACCCTATTAAATAACGAATCATTAATATTTATCGGAAATTAAAGTTTGAAAATTTGTAATAATTCAATCGTGCTCGTTACTTTTATTTCATACGACGATTATTTTCCGGCAAGAATTATCGTTCGGAATAATAATTAGAGTTCTTTAAAGTCTTACGTTAATCCTTAAGTAAATCGATCATCTTTAATACAATGTAGTATATATATATATATATATATATATATATATATATATATATATTAATTTATCGATTTAAAATAATTTAATCGATTATTTATAATAGATTCCCCTGAGTAATTTATCTATTTAAAATAATTTAATCGATTATTTATAATAGATTCCCCTGAGACGCGTAGTTTCGTAAAAAGAGAAATATGATACGTCTCAGACAAAATATTCTCACCATTTTCTCACTTTTCCCTGTTTCTTCTATATCTCATTGCTTTTTCTGATGTGTACATGCAATTATTTAATCAGCATTATGAAGCTGAAATGATATATGTACAATTCCACGCAGATTAATTAAATCATTGTTTATGAATAGATTTAGCAAATACTATAATGAAGGCTATAGACAGGTAATATAATTACATGAGAAAATGGACCATTACAATTGTGCGTTTGCGCATGTTTTTTGTGCGTACGAGCGCGTAAATATTAACGTGCATATAAATTAATTTGGAAATTAATGCAAATTGATGATAAAATAATTCCATCTTCAATTTATACATCTATACATCTATATATACATCTATACATCTACACATCTATATATACATCTATACATCTATACATCTATATATATATGTGTGTGCGTGCGTGCGTGAGTGAGTGCGTGCGTGTGTATTTGTGTGTGATATGGTACGCCTGTATATTTGGGGTGAAGAATAATTGTCAGTGAGTTAGATGTCAACCAATCTTGTTTAATACACTATCGCAAGACGTACAGAATATTGTAATAATTGCTTATTCCTGCCGTTTGGTAGACACTTTTAATACAATGCGCAGATGTGCAGTCGTCATCTATCGGTCGTTCCAGTACAACTTTCTTCTCGACGCTGTGCGCTGCATCTCTCTTGTGCTCGCGTTAAACACAGTTTACACATGTTTATTACTTTCATGACTGCGTGCAAGATGCGATGAGCAGCAATAATCGATAAAAATATCGAGTGCGAAAAGAATCGATTATAAAAATTTGTTCAAAAGCAGCTCCGTTCTATTATTTATGTACGATATTGAAAATTGCCGAATCATAGATTTATAAAACATTGTCGTTGGCATATTCATAAAAATTAATGTACCAGATGGTTACACGCCTGTGCATTATATTGCAGTTGTGTGGGGCGAGAGGCTAGAAAAATGACGATTAAATAAACGAGCTCTTTGTTCTTTTGTAAATCATAGGGGTGTGACTTATATGTGCTCTTGTCTTGTCTACGCGTCTCCTCGGTCGACTCGAATCAAAATTTCAGAACAGCTTTATATAAAATTCATTATCTTTCGCCCCATCATTGACAAACGCCTCTAAATTATAAATCTTCATTTTTCTTCAAAGTACGTTGCCTAAGACTGGAGGTTCGGTTAAATTCAAATAATTCTTATCTTTATTAGAATTTTAATGATAATTATTTTCATGTATAATCGTGCGATACGCACATCCGATGCGATTTATCGGCTCTTTGTATGATTTTTTGAGTGATTTACTCGTCGTGCCCCTTGTCATTAAAGTGTTTTAAGCCAAAACTTATGGCCATTCTTCAGAATTGGTCGATACCTTGTCTAGTTTTTCCCTTATCTAGAGCTTGTTTATCAACGATATAATATCAACGAAAGGGGATGTCTATTACCCTCGGAAGATGATTTCTGGCTCATTTTAAATATGTAAATAAATCTTTTTTTATTTTTGTTTTTGTTTTTGTTTTTGTTGTTGTTTTTGTTGTTGTTTTTGTTGCTGTTTTTTTGTTTTTGTTTTTTTTTTTGTTTTGTTTTGTTTTGTTTTTGTTTGCTTTGTTTTAATAACTTCTCGTATTATAATCTTCTAAGCGGGCCAAATGAAATAATAAACTAAATAAACGAGCCTATTATATTTGGCCCTACCAATGTGTGGGAAACTATGCGAAGAAACTTGTACTTGATGATATATTTTTCTCTTTTATGCTCGGCATTTAATCCAAATAGTTGGACTAGCTATGCGTTTGCAAGCACCGTTATTCCAAATATCGAGTCCCTAAGTACGCAATGCTCCATCCGCAAGAGCGATAGTATACATAGAGGATTATTGCGGGGATAAGGAATAGGCGGGACGTCAGGGATGTTGGCTTAGGTGTATAAATTTCTCATATGCAGATCTACTGAATTTGTCAGTAAATTTTGTTACAGATCGACTGGCATGAGCTCTACCAGATCGTCTAAAGTACTCGCACTCATACGCTAATCCACCATCATCTTTTATTTAAGTTTGCGACATTACACCATTTAATACAACGAGCGAAGGCGCGTAACCACGCGATCATCTTCCAAGTCCACTTCCTTTGAAACTATCCACCTACTCTTGATCGCGCGCATGTAATTTATCGTTAAAATTTCCACAAGATTATAATCACTGGACTCACTGCACATAACGTAATACATTGGCTAACGTTGGATATTGATATTAGTGTGTTGAATACAAAATTACCAAGGGAAAGAATTCTGAAATGGCAGTAGCAGAAGGCGTTGAAAAGCATACTTGGTACGTCAAAATGTAAAGATATACGTGAAATTTGAGTGTGGCGTTTAACGTTACTTCCCCTACTACTGTCATTGTGTTGGGCTGGCTGAACTTTATTTAAAAAGCCCACCTTAGGTATCATATCTACTAATATAGGAACAAAAGGTTCAAGTTCGGGCCAACGATTTTCCTACATTTATCTGCACTCAATAATGTAAAGTATAAATTGATATTGTCATGCAATGTTAAGAAAATTACGGAATATTACTTGGGGAAAAAAAAATAAAATAAATAAATAAATAAATAAATAAATAAAATAAAATAAAATAAAAAAAAAAATATAAAAAAAAAAAAAAAAATGAAAATTGTTTTATTGTTTTATATGTATAGCTCGTTAATGAAAGCAAAAAAATAAATAAATAAATAAATAAATAAATAAAATAAAATAAAATATATTTTCACGCATATTGTGATAATCGTTCTCGAACGTTTTAATTATAGATTATCACGGAGGCTTATCTCGGCTATACTTATGTAAGAGAAAAGTGACTTAACTAGTTATCGGCTGAGTCAATCGCAACAATTACGTGCATTCCTCCGACGGGTCTTTATATTCTAAATTTGGTCAATGATGCATTACGTTATAGATTTATGGTTATTTGACTACTGTCTAATCGCTTATGTATAACTAACATGAAATTTACAATGTTTCATCGACCAAGAGGCGATTTTAATATTTTCCACAGATAAGATAATTGATAAGAATTAACAAAATCATATTCGACTAAAATTTATGTTTAATATGATAATTGACGAGTTTTCTTTTTATTTTTATATGCTATTACGATTGTATATTTGGAAAATCTATGGATATTCAAAGTCTGCCCATTAGAATCGGTAGTCGAGTAGATTGTACAAGACTGTGATACTACTACACTCTCTCAAATTCATTGAAATATCATTATTTTATTTGTTTAGAACTTGTAACGTTCATTGTTAGCATTCGGCTCGTTACATATGACAGTAATCGAAGAGCGTTAGAACATGAAATCCACAGTTTAGAATAATTTTGTGAAATCTTGAGCTGCCATTTTTTTTATTCAATAATAATAGGCATTTGAAGATGTACTTTCTTTAAAAGAACAACAACAAAAAACCAAAAAAAAAAAAAAAAAACAAAAAAAAAAAGAAGAGATAAAAGAAAAAAAAAGAAGATAATTTATAACGAATGATAAACAGAAAGAGCTTTCGTAAGAATATGCTTGGAATTTGACTTTTATTTGTGAATTTAGAAGAATAGATTGTCGTATTGGTATTAGTCTGTTATAAAATAACGCGTGCAATGTTTTGTATTTATATGGCACTACTAAGATAAGAAGTAATTTACAATATTTTAAGTGTATTTAGGAAACATACTGTTAGTAAAAAGTGAAATTATCTCTTGCGATTTATTAGATAAAATCTGTATAATGCAGCTGAAAATTATTGCTTATTTACAAAAAAAAAAAAAAAAAAAAATATGAAAATTATGAATACGTAACTGAATCATTGCAAATAATGCTGGAAATATTTCACAGCTAAATGACAAATATCCATATCCATTACGTTATTTTGCAATATAACATAAAACACTCTTTGTAAGATCATTAAATAATTTATATTAAATATGCTTTATAAGAATTAATTATAAAATTTCTTAGAACACGTGGCTTTATTTCATACGTTATGTAATTATAATTATTCAATAATTATAAGAAATCGTGGACTGTAGGGCATTAAAATTTTTAATTATTAAATTTATCGGAGCGACATTAGTCGTACATTCGCATTGAGTCGAAATTATATTGTTTATTAATAATAAATACAATTGTCGAACGACTAAGTGTAGCTAACTAATATGATTCGAAGAGCAGATTCTGCAATTAAAATATTCTCTAAATAAACTCAAAACGTCAAATTTCTTCAAACTCATAGCCTGTATTTTAATGTTATGGATAATATTTCATTGGGGCACTTACACATAACTAAATTGGATATAAACAGGCGCGCGTGCGGCCGCGTAATATTAATCATGAATTGTCGAAAAAATTTTCAAGGCGATATCGACTTAAAGAAAATTCGTTAAATTATTTTACAATACAAATATACAGATAAGTACATGTACACATTGATGGGGGAAAAGAAAAAAAAAAAAAAAAAAAAAAAAAAAAAAAAAAAAAAATAAAATTATTTGTCTCGTCCATGTACACGAATATTCATCGTCAGTCAGTCAGTCAGTAAATTGTTTTATTATTATATTTATTATCTAACGGGAATAACACAAATTCCGGCTCATCCTACCAAATGTCCAATCGATGGGGCCATTTCATTAAAAGTAATTTCACTCTGCTCGTGCAAAGGAACATTGACGATACGTCCTTTTTGGCGTTACTCGCTATATCGTGACATAATATGTTGTTGCACATGATAAGACGCCGTTTCCATCATCCCTTCCCAATGGCGAACGCTCGCGATTAGTCTTGCGCGCACTTTTTCCTTCCCACTAAATAATACGTTAGTTTAAGCGAGCCTAAGGTAGTATTATAATTTGCCTAAGTAATCGATATCGAGCCGCGGAAGTACTTGGCGAGGCAAAACTTACGGAAGCGAACGGGAAGCGTCCCAAGGACACTTATGAGACTGTTCGGTACATTGGGGTGGGGGTGGAGGTGCGGGCACAAGTCCTGGATGGTCATACGAAACGAAAGTTAACCTTCGAAAATTCGTGGCGGTTGGTGGAAAGGGTTGAGATAGTCGAAGGTAAAGAGCCGATTAATTAAAATGGCCAATCATACGCGAGCAGTAAGTCGTGATTCTTCTCTACGTTCAGGCTAATTATCGCCTATGCAAAAATGCCTCCCTAATTGTTAGCGCCATTATATTTAAGCGCTCGAACGGCCGAGTCATTAATTAGTGGCATTTTACTTAAAATGAGCGTCCCTCGACACGGGGACATGATTTAACCAGCAAATAAGATAAGATAATTAATTAATCCACGGGACACTTGACGCGTAATAATAATTAATAAGGTGCTAGAAATAAAGAAGCTTAGAACGAAAGTGTGGAGCTTGGTTACGTGGAGGAGGAGGAGGAGGAGGAGGCGTCAAGTGCTTGGTTACGGAGATGTCGATTCCTTAATTTTTTTCCTTTTCCTTCTTTTCTCTCTCTCCCTTTTCTCCTTTAATTTTATTTCTCTTAAGATACGAAGAAAAAGGGGCACTGGATTTTCATTGGCCTCGACGGAGTTTACCGAACGTAGTATCGATACTAAAACAATATTAAAATATTCATTATTTTATTAAAACACGCTTATCGCTGCACTTTATTGGACTTTTCCATTTTCCGTTTCACTTGAATTTTTGTTCGAGCGCTTCTTTGCCTCCCGTTATCCACATGGCTGTACAAATAATTAGACGAAATAAGGTATTTTATTAATAGGCATTGTTATTATTTTAAAAGCTTGATAATTTAAATGCACCGGTATTTTTAGGATCGATGGTAAAAAACGATGTTGTAAAGTGAAATGCTCTAATTTATCGAATTATCGTGAGCGAATCAAAGTGAAAAAATAAATAGAATACAAAAAAAATTAAACAAACAAACACACAAATAAGTAAAATTTAACTGGACATTTAACATTTATATCTGTATTTTTGGATTCTTTTCTTTAGAGGAAAAAAAGTGCTGCCGTCTTTTTCTTAACTCATCTCGTCTTTCTCATTTTTTTCATACATTTATATCCTTCTTTCCTTGACTCAAAAAGAAACCCTCTCTTGCTCATTTATTTTTCCTTCTCTCTCTCTCTCTCTCTCTCTCTCTCTCTCTCTCACACACTTTTTCTCTGTCTCGATCCCTCTTATACTCCCACTCTCTTCTCTCTTCGTTTCTTCCTTCTCCTTTATATAAGCTCTTCTTTACGGGACGTATCTTTCTCTCTTCCTTTTCGCTTATTCTCTCTTCCTCACATACTCCCCCTCTCTCTTTCTCTCTCTCTATCTCTCTCTATCTATCTATCTCTCTGCGCATCTTTCTGTCTCTGTTTTTCACGGAAACTTGCGAAGTAACGAAGAGAGAAAGAGAGAGAGAGAGAGAGAGAGAGAGAGAGAGCGAGAGAGCGAGAGAGGGGGAGAGATTGAAGTAGGGAGAAGGAATGAAAAGGAACGAGGGGAAGGTGCGACAATGACAAAGCTAACGGCACCTTTGTAGGTCAAAGTGAGACGTGGTGGCTACGCGGGAAAGACTAGACAAGGATGGCGCTGCCGAGAGAGAAAGAACGAGTATCCGAAGGTGAGAGAAGGGAAGATGGAGGGAGAATGACAGCG
>NW_011948412.1:6736059-6743559 GCF_000503995.2 Ceratosolen solmsi marchali
GAGAGAGAGAGAGAGATAGAGAGAGAGAGAGAGAGAGAGAGAGAAAAGTTGGGACCGAGTGAGTGCGAGCGGTCCATTTGAAGGGGCGACGCGTCGATGCGCTTTAAAGGGTAAAGTAAATAAGAGTGTCACGTGACCCCAGCGAATCGGTGGCCTTGCGAAAGGTTATCCACTAGTGACGCCGGGCCATTTAAAAGATGCTCCTCGACCGGGATGGAGGAGGAGGAGGAGGATCGCGATTCTCGGGGGAACAGTGGCGATAGAGGGATGGGACGAGCAGTAACAGCAGTCAGGCCCTAGCTTCTCTCAACGTTTCCTCGCTTTCCTCAGATAGCGTGTGCTCGCTCGTTGTCCTTCCCCCATCCGCGCGGCTCTTTCCATGCCGATCGGGAACAGCAACGGGCACCGGCGCGCCACTGAGGAGCGCCCCCGGGTCTGCCAGCCATTATTCGCCAGCTTAGCGTGCGAGCAAAAGCAGGGAAAACGGGACTCCTCGAGGACGACGAGGCTGCGCCGAGTCGCGAGACCGCGCACACCATGGTGAGGTACGATCATCAGCCACGAGCTTTTTTTTCCTAATTCTCTAGCGGCATCGGCAGCTGTGGTGGTGGCTCCCTCCACCCCACCCACCCCACACGAGGCCGCCACCGTATACTCTATTCTCCTTGTAGACGCGTGAGTGCGTGCGTGTGTGCGTGAGTGGCTTTCGAGTGACTGGGACTTGATTTTGCACTTGCGTCACATCTTACGGAATACCGCTACAGCGAGCCCTGTAGACTCCCCCTTTGAGCACGAAGCGGTGCGACCACGGTCGGTTGTACGGTAAGGTATGTGCGAACAATCGGTCTTATTTTTGCACATTTGGCCAAGTAATTGAGCCTCGGCCGAGGCATTTTGCATTCTAACAGTTTGCGACAGAACGAGCACATTAGTATTGGGACACTCGTGTTGAGGGGTGAATGAAAAATCAATTTGCCAAAGAGTTGTATATAAAGCGTAAGAATTGCGCTTGAAGCTTATAAGCTCGATCAGTCGATAATGATAAGTCAATTAATTCAATTGGAGGAGGCAAATCGACTAGTTGAATGGAATTATTGAATCTACTAGATCCGTGATTGGAAAATGTATGTTATTTGAGAAATTGCGACATTAAATGGCAACGGTTAAACTTGTATACGTATCGGCGATTGCCAATGTCGGATGAGGCCTGTAATCCAAACATCACCCCCCCTCCCCCCTCCCCCTCCCCCATCCATCCATCCACCTCTCCATCCACCCCCTCCCCATACGGACGTGCGCACGCGTAAAATTCATTGAAGGGGGGCTCAAGTTCATACGAAAAAGTAGTAGCAGTGACATTACTAATAACTATGATGGTGATAAGGAAGAGGGCAATAATGGATGGCGAAACGATGGCTTATCAATGGCCGAGGTATATGAGCGTAAAAGAAAATTCATTAATTTTCTAGTTTTAAGTAATATTCCGGATTTGGCTTTTGCTCTTATACTGTAAACGTAAATCATACGATTATCGCCAGAGACTCCTCGAATGTGTAAGGGCTTGACGATAAAAAAAAAATGTAGCGGAGATGTCGATGAGCTTGTAACAATGGGAATACAAGCCGAGCTTCGCGAAACGAGTCTTAATCGTATGTTTCTTGCATTATCTTGTCTTTGAAAATAAATAGCATTCCATTTTGTGCGTACTCGCATGATAGATTATAAGTTGTCGCCCGATGGTAGGCTTATCGTTTTTTCCCGATAAATCTAATGAAGTAGGGATTAAAGGGGAGTAGAAGGTGCGGGCGTTGGAACCACGTGTTTGGTGAATTGGAGCTATTACGAAGGCCCCGTGGACGATGGATAAAGCAAAGAGGGGGGGGGGGGGGGGACAAAGATAATCGAAAGACGCTCGATTTTCACTGCCTGGACCATCGACATTTCGATTCGAGGCGGACATTTCTCATCGACGATGACTTCATCGTTGAATAACGTACATCTCGACTGCGAATGTGCTCGATTTTCACTGCCTGGACCATCGACATTTCGATTCGAGGCGGACATTTCTCATCGACGATGACTTCATCGTTGAATAACGTACATCTCGACTGCGAATGTGAATTATTAATCCGGGGTTCGGCCTCGCCACAAGCAACATCGCCAATATCATATAAAGCCATAATACTTAATAATCTCGAGTGCGCAATTATTAAATCAACAATCAGTTTAAACAGAATTCGAGTGGCTAACGGCACAGACACGCTGCGTAAGAACAATTGAAACGCGGAAACTAAGTAGAGACGAGGAGAAACAACGGCGCTGCTCGAGTGAGAAAACACGTCGACTATATACAGCAGACTGACGCCTTCTTCTCTCGGCCGCTCTATCTTTCCTTTCCACCTTTGCATTGTGCATTCCTTCTTCTTTTCTTCGCCTTGCCATTCTCTTCCTTTTGCTCCATCTTTTTTTCACTCACTCGCTCGCTCGCTCACTCACTCTCTCTCTCTCTCTCTCACTCTCTCACTCTCTCACTCTCTTTCTTATTACCTTGCCATTAGATTTATCGATATACTAGATTCTTATGCAGCAGTGCCTTCATACGTATATTATTAGACGCTAAATCGTCTAGCTGTAAAACCATTATTTTTTATCTTGTTTTATCTCTTTGTTATCGTTGTCGTTGTTGTTGTCGTTGTCGTGATTGTCGTCGTTGTCGTCGTCGTTGTCGCCGTTATCGTTGTCGCTGTTTAAGTCCTTTAAGTCATTAAAGTTGTTTTTTCTCATCTTCGCTCCTGTCTTCTTCTTTCCTTAAATCGATCGCTTAATGCGAGACTTTCTCGATATGTTTGCTCAATGCGCGTAAAACGTAAGCGAAGATCCGTAGGTCGTTCGTATCGTAAAAGTTTCTTCGCGTTCACAATAATGATTGCCTTACGAGTCTTTCTCTCTCTATGTACCCGTAACGCCCCCCCCCCCACACACACACACACGCACGCACGCACGCACGCACACGCACGCACACTATTTGTAATAAAGTGTTAAAAACTCAGTGTATAGATATTTATCAAATTTTATGGGATAAAAGCAGTTATATTTTTGATGAATATAAAGTATCTCTTCAATTTCAGCATAATTCTCTTTCAACTGAAAAATTAAAATCATAAATCCGAGAGAGAGAGAGACCAACCACTTCCGCCGCACCGCGCCGTCCACCTCACCCTACCCCATCTCGGATACTGCATACCGTATACCGTATTATTCAAATTTATGTCGACTCGGACGGGAGATTATTATTGCACTTTTCTTACACACGCACACGCACACGCGCGCACACAAAATGTAATAAAAACGTCGGTGGAGGCTCGCATTCGTTTAGAAAAATAGCAACCATCGAAGGCGACGACGAGGACGACTATATACAAGGACAATAGTAACAATAACAATGCACTGGGTCCATTGAGACGATAAGCAGATTGAAAAATTGTATCGAGCGACAATCGCGACAATACGATCCGTGCTATGACGACAGGTCGCGCGGCAAACTCTCATATTCCCCCTTGCCTCGCACCCTCTCCCCACATTTGTCGCCCGTATGTCGGCCTCTGTATGTCTTTTCTATCGTGGAAAAGAGTTGGAAAAAAAAAAATGAGCGGCGGGTGGGGAGGGGAGGGGGGATTTTGTAGGGCCGACGGGGGGTGGGTGGGTGGGTGGGTGGAAGGAGTGGATCCGAAAGGGGATCGCTCGGGCGGCCGCGCACAAGCGTGTCAGCAACGCGCGCAATAATCAGCGATGACCGATCGTTTTTTCGCCTCCTTTCACCCGGGGTGTGAATCCTCGGCACGCGTTCTCCTCTTCTTCTCTCGCTGCTCTTGTCTGCGGAAGGGTTCGCGCTATGAATGAAGTTTCCAACGAATCAAAGGAGCAGGAGGAGAAGGAAGGATGACGAGGAGATGGAGGAGAACGTGGAGGAGGCGATGGATGGAGGTGGTGGTGGTGAAGGTGGTAAAGGCAAAAAAAGGGTGGTAGGATGGGGTGGCGGCTGAACTCGTTTCTTTTTTCTTTTTTTTTAATCGAGCCGAGCGTAGCGATCAATATGCTTTTCGAAAGGGTCCCTCGTCCCCTCTGTTTTGCTTTCGACTTTCGATACTTTGATAACACGACTGCCATTAATACGATATAAATGCATAATGCTGATGCGTAATGAGGGCTCGTGGCAAGCATAAAGAGAATTTACTAAACTGCAGCCGGCCGGAACATTCGTTTAAAATTTGCGTTATAAAAATTGACGTCTACCGGGGCATGATGTTCGCTAGTCGTACTTTATTACTAACCGTCATCGAGGCTCAAATTTGTTACTACAACATTTGCCAGCCTGAGCAAGACGGCCATAATAAGTCTCATGCTCTCTCGCTAATGGTTATTTAATTATTTTTGCCATTCAAGCCAACAAAGTTACAACCAAGCTCGTTTAACGATCGAGGCGCTTATTTATTTTACTATTGCATTGATTCGGCGGCCTAGCTGATCAAGATGCATCGGATTATTGATAGTTACGTATCGAGGGACGAGCGACTTATTCGGGACGGTAATTTCAAATTTCAAGGGACAAGAGACGATGTATCGCCAATTTGCATTGTTCGGCGGGACGGACGAAAGTTCGTGAAAATGATTATGGTACGTGGACTGGCTAGCCTCTATCGGAACAAACACATAAGATTTCGCCGATGTTTTGTTTTAGCTCTAATGTAATTAGAGTCTCTACTCTTATCTACTTAGCGCGCCTAACCGATTAAATATAGCCAATTTATAAAGAAATTGTCGGCCGCACTTGAGCGGCGTATTATCATTTCAGGCATTGTAATTTTACGAATTTATCTTAAAATTCGTCGCTGTCTCGCATAGTGACGTGGCCAATAATTACCTCTCACTTACGTGCTCGGAAATGCACACGAAAATAGAAATGACTAGAAAGATCGATTGAATTAGCTAGTTTAAGCGCATTTGGATGTGCATGACGATGGTAATCGGTGAAATATTTCAGTAGGTCAATGTATGGTGGGGCGCGCAGGCACGCTCGTGTCCAAGGAACCATGGATATTTATACGTTTAATTTAATAAATGCTTGCTACGTCGTTACGATTAATTCGTTGTCAAACGCCTAAGTAACGAACGAATTTCTCAATGAATAAGTTAATAAGCGGAAAAAATTTATTGTTCACCGCTTGTGAGATTCGCAGATGCTATCCGTCATATTTCTGTTGCCGAAGCGTTTATGCGCAGTTAGCGTAAATACACAGTAGTAGGACACTTCTAGTGCATTTTTCTATCGAATCGGCAAATAAACGTAATCAATCGGTTATGAAATTTCAGCGGCCGAATGATTTATCCTCGTGCAGGAGTGCGGGCTTTGACGTTGAATAATTAAAGGACGCGTTTTTGACAATTGAACAACGAATGCTCGTTGACAAAAGCAGTTATTCCGCACGTTCGTTACTTACTCGTCATCATCAATTTTTTTGTTTTTTATTTTGTCAATATAGATAAATATGTGCACTTCTCCCGCATCGCATATTTAACCCGGCAAATTTTCCTATTTTCATTATTTATCGGAGCCTCGCGCACGTGTCGTTAAACGCTCTTTCCTAATGCGCCCAGTAGAGTTGCAACGTAAGTGCTGCGCACGAGCAAAGAAAAACTTACACGCGGCGATAATTTATTAATGTAAATTATTCTCACATAGAATCATCGGTTTTCCACTTTCCTATACGTTTCTCCTCTTATTCGTTTTTGCACAATTTTCCGTGTACATTAAATGCCTGCACAGCCATCATAAATTTCTCGGTTCGCACACTACTAGAGAAACGCGGTATTAACGCATTATTATAATGGAATGTCTAATTATCTAGCCGTGGATATTTTAATAGAGTGAAATAAAAGTATAAGCGTAATACCGATCGCTCGGGCAAATAGAGCTAGTTTTAAGAAAATTTGCTTGCTTTATAATAAATAGTAGGGAGCTCGCCACACTCGGCCATTTCATAAGGCATTTTTGTTAATCGAAGTAACAGTGTAGGCAAGGCTTTAATAATTCTGCAATTTCATCAACGCGTTTACTATCTCACTCGGCACTGCTCTCGTTAATTTTGCGATATTCCATTATTTCCTCGATGGTCGTCGGCGCATCGAAAAATCTTTGGATCGATCGCATTAAAAGGCCCATCGTCCGAAGGAACACATCGCGCCACGAAAACCTCCCCACTCTAATGTTGCGCTCGTCGATAAAAGCACGAGCGCTCGTGCCTCATCTCGATTAAAAAGGAAAATAAGGTCCCGCGATATATCCTCGTAATTGAGGTGCTCGCGCGCGAGCGTTTAATAAGAGATAGATAGATATTTAGAGAGGGAGGGAGAGAGAGAGAGAGAGAGAGAGAGAGAGAGAGAGAGAGAGGTTGGGGTTGGAGGAGGAGGGGATAGCCGACGAAAAGCGGACAACGGTATACGACCGCGGAGTCGGTGCGAATAGCGGAACCGGAAAGTGGGCCACGACCGGAAACCGGCTTCTCCGGCGCGACGAAGAAGAAATGCGCAGTGGCCGCTCACCGCCTCCCCACCCGCAAAGTACATCGGCCTTTCGAAACTGCTCGGCAGCTATTCTCGTGCATCACGATCATCGTCCAGCGAGATCCCTTCAGCCCGCCCCATCTTTCGTCCCATCCACGGGAAGTCCTGCACTCTTCCTTTATTTTCCTCCCCACATTTGCACGCGTCGCGGCTTTAATTGTTCGCGCGCGCGCCCGCCTCAATAATCTCCAGAAGTAAGAGAAACCGGTTGTATGTTAACCGTAAGCGCAACACACTCCCCCCCCCCCCCCCCCTTTTTTTTTTTTTTTCTCTTTCAACGTCTCGTCATGTCCCTCGTAGCTCGCCCTCCCCCTCACCCTATCTTTAATGCTCCGGTGTCGTGATGAAGTCAAGGATACTTGTCACCAGTTCGTTTTGATTAATAATCCAATCGAATCGAATGATTGTTCGTTTCGGGGCTAACGGCCAGCCGATTGACTCAGTTTTAACCGATCGAGGGGTGATTTTGCACCTTTCCGTGACTCCTGCCACTCGACGCGGAATCGGGGAGAGACAGAGAGAGAGAGAGAGAGAGAGAGAGAGAGAGGGAGAGGGGTGATAGGTAGCGTCGATGCACGCGCATACATTCGCGTATCCTTCTTATGCCTCGACTCAAAGACTTTCTAAGACTCTTCAACAAACTTGGTTCAAGATGTTTTAGAGCAGAGTTTCATTTTAATCGCTTGGTAAAGTGAAATTTGACTGCGCATCGGGAATGCACGAAGAGTGAATATAATATTTAGTAAAAATCAATTTCAGATAAAGTATATTTCCTTGTGTAAGTTAGCGTTAGCGTTAGAAAAGTCGAGTGTCGAAATGAATTATGGGCTCGTTGCGTGTCCCGTGCCCGTATTTATTTATTCGAGTATCGCTAGTGAG
>NW_011948412.1:6748559-6757645 GCF_000503995.2 Ceratosolen solmsi marchali
TCGGCCGATTTATCATTATTATTAAAGCTTATTATTCGCTTCGGCAGCCGATATTTTATTTATTCGTAATATTCTATGTTTTGATACAATACAGCACTATTCGTTTGCTAATACTCATTTGCATTTTTTCAATGAAGAAAAAAATCATTGGGTTTACTGTTAATGCTAGAAACGTTATGACGTGCTTGTGCACTGTTATTATGTACAAGATTATTCAGTGATTTGGGATTAAATCCTTGAGATGATTGTAAAATTTAACTTTTTTGTAAATTATTATAAAATTTGTGGGAATATTATAAGATGATCATTCATTGTCCGTAGGATCGTATCTTGGCGGCTACTTACTAGAACAGTAGGATGCTGTCTAAGTTAAAAGCAGTGTAAACTAATAATAATTAATGAAGAGATTGAAAGAGCGCGTACATCGAGGATACTGAATTCTGTATGGTATTAATATCGCAGAAAAATATTATGCAAATTACTGGGAAAATTACTTGTTGCTTGGCAAATGGCAAATATATTTTTCATGCATCGGAAAACAACGGACAATGAAAATAAGGGAAAAATGAAGATGGCGTAGGGAGAAAATGTTGAAGTTTTGAAAGCGACGATGCGGGCCGAGTGACAAAAGCGAGCGAATAGGGAATTGGCGATAGAATACGATACGTGACGTTATAATGTGCGAGTGAGAAGGTAAGGAGACGTAATATTTTCAAATGATTTTCATGGGAGACGAGTAGAGGGAAAATATGTCCGAAGAGCTACGTGTAAGTGGAAGAGAATGAAGAATGGAAATGGCATTAGTACGGTGGTAAAAGTAAAAGAAAAGAAGGAGAAAAAAGGAAGAGGATAGAGATGGTAGAATTGTATTTACGTGTGTTTGTAATTTTGCGAGGCATAAATTATTGCAAGTTGCCATCCGTTAAAGTGTCTTAAATACAATAAAGTATGAATGATTCATGTTAAAACATCTAGTGCGCATATGGTTATAGAATTTCTTCATTCTTTCTTTTTCTTTTTTTTTCTTTTTCTTTTTGTTCCCCCCCCCCCTCCCCCACTCCCTCCTCTTGAAATGTAATTGTAGCTTATCGAGGCAGTATTGTTCTTAGTTAAAAAGTCTCGCAATTGCAAATTCAACGCGCGAGATTCAGGGCTTTTGATTTGAAATTATATTTTTAAATGTCAAAGTTTGCTCGCAAGGTTGAAGAGTTTTGATGAGAGCCGATGGTCGATGGTTGCGTAGACTTATTGAGAGACTTTGGCAAACGGAGAAACATCGAAAGAAGAAAATGATGTTAGAGGTAAGGTCAGACAGAAAAGAGTAAAAAACCTGTAGTTAGAGCAGAAAATATTGTCTCGAGCCTTGCTCGCACACGGGAATCTGCAAGATATTTCTTCTATGTCTACTGCATTGCATCCAAGTAGCATAAAGACCTACATTCAACGGAACATTATAAATTTCTAGTCATAGAATTGAGGCTTTAAAAGGTCTCGTAAAATATAATTGACATTGAATGTAAATAAATATTAAGTATAATGAGCTCGAATTACGAGAAATAATAATTCTTTTTGCCCAGCTTATCTAACCAAGAATTTGTAACTCACCAAGCGTATCGATAATACACCGTGTTCTCCCTTATATTTTCCCTCGCTGAAATATCTAAAAAGGCTCTATCTATCGTTCAATGTAGCGAATTAATGTAAGCCCGTGGAAAGGTTTTCAATGTTCGCTGCTAATTTACTACGTACAGATCTATAAACTCGTTTTACAAAATCTAAAGCTTAAACGATATTCTTTTCCTATCTGTTTCATTTCGTACCGCAACTAAAACGTCGTAGTTGAAGGACATAGATATTGCTGCGGACAGACGGCACGAAAGAAAATGATATAAAAGAGACGGACGGAGAGAGAGAGAGAGAGAGAGAGGACGAACGAATGGGTGAGATCATTATAGAAATGAAACATCGGCGGCGAGTGGGTGGTGTATATGTGGGAGAAAGAAATAAGAAAGAAAAAAAAGTAACGTTTGTGTAGATAGTCGAGAAAAGGTAGTACTCTGCATTTCTAATGCTATCTATATTGTGTGAGCTACTCTAAGCATGCCACACGCGTTTAGTGCGTGTGCGTGTACGTGCGCGCGCACGTGTGCGTTGGATATGTAGTCGAGGTGGGAAGGAAGAGTCGTGGAAAAGAGGGAGAATGTGCACGTGTGTTTTACAGAGAGAGAGAGAGAGAGAGAGAGAGAGAGAGAGAGGAGAATAGAGAATAGAGTTAGAGAATGTATGGGATGGAGCGAGTGAGGGGGGAGGGGGTTATGGGAGGGAGAGTGAAGGCGCGGGAAACATCGGGAAATGAGGAGAGGGAGAGAACTTGCTGGGTGAAAGGAAAAGAGGCCTCTCCTCTCTTTTCTACACTGCTACATCCTTTCGAATCGTATCGAATACCCTTCTTTCTTTTTTCTCGCCTTTGTCATTTTCTCTTTGTCCTCATTCTGTTTCTTTATCTCGTTCTTTGCATTTTCATCTGTCTCTCCCTCCACCCCCCCCTCTCACTCTCTCTCTCTCTCTCTCTCTCTCTCTCATTGACTCTTATTTCTATATTCATTTAGCGCTCTTTTTCTTTGTCTCTCATACATTCTTCATCCGCTTGGGTATTATTTTTTCTGTCATTCACATCTCTTCTTTCGTTTCATGCAAGTGTTTTGCATTTGTGTTCGAAAAAAATATACCCACCAATTACGTAGTTGTAAAATTTTAGCGAGATTTTTGCTTTTCTGTCACAAATTAATGATCACGAATAACGCCAGATGTCTTTTACATATTCGTGTCACTAAAGAAAATCATTGTTTGGCGAATTTTAAAAATTATGCGATCGTCATTTTGAATTCTTAAGAATTTTATTGAAATTCTAATTCAAATCTAAATTTATTATATTAGCGACTTTACAATTGAGTTTAATTTCCAACATGAACATTAAAGCTGTCAAATATTACAAGTACCAAAGTAAAGATTCTGACTCTCAATCGTAAAGAAATTCTCTATTTTTATAATAAACGCAGGAAAATGTAAGTTGTAACTCTTATATGAATAAGTATATCGTAAATGAATAATATAATGTTTTTTTCTTTTAAAGAATTTAACCATTTCGTATTACAATAAATCTGCATAAAAATTAAATAACAAAAGACTGTCTTTCACCGAGTTTATAAAGCGCATTAAAAATATTCATGCGTCTCGACTTTCAAATAAACTCATAAATTCGAAAGGAAAAATTGGTGCGTAATACATATTTTCTGATCGACCAATTGAGCTAAGAGAGAAAAAGGTTAGAAGAAAAAAAGAGATAGAGGAAGATAGGAATAAATAGCTAGGTAGATGAATATATAGAGAGATAGATAGATAGAGAGAAAAAGAGGGGCGGGGGAGGGAGGTAGATTGTTACACAATCCCACGAAAATTTCCAGTCTCGCACAATGCACGGACGTGTGTACGCACGCACGCAAACGCATACATACGTAGCTTACATAGAAACGTATCTTCCTACACGTACGTACGCATAAATGAATACATATACGTATAATACATTCTATTGCTCTCTCTCTCTCTCTCTCTCTCTCTCTCGCCTTTCCCTTCTCTTTTCGGCCCCTACTACTTCTTCACTCTCTTTCTTTATCCTGTACGATTTATTTCTCTCTCTCTCTCTCTTTCTCTCTCATTCTCGTTTTCTATCTCCTTTCAACAGTCTGCGTGTAGTGACTCACCCAGAAGAACTGAACTTTGCCACTCTCCTTTGCTTTCCTCTCCTTCTCTTTTCACCTCGTACCGCCATCCTCTTTCTCCGTCTTGCTATTCTATACCGTGCTTATCCTCAACCTCCTTCTCCCTTTACCTATCTCCGTCTCTGTCTCTTTTTATTCGTTAGGCTATCCTCTACCCACTTGGTCGTTTCCCCTCTTCCTTTAGCACTAACAACTTTGTGAGTATCCTTTTTCGTTCTACTCTTTATCTTGCTGCTCAATCTCTGTCTCTCTCTCTCTCTCTCTCTCTCTCTCTCTCTCTTTCACTCACTCTTATTCAAACATAATTTTCTTTTCTCCCTCTCCCCTCGCACCAACTCTATTTCCATCTTTTGCTTACTCTGTTTTTCATTGTATATTTGTCTCTATTTTTGTATATTTTTTTCTTCGCGCCGAGAGACACGACGAATTTTCGTAAATTATAAATTTTCGATTTGTAGATAAAAGCATTCCAAGTCTTTATTGAATAAATGGCATAGTTTTGTAAATTAATAATGTGCATGCATTATTTAGGTTATGGATGAACTTGCAATTGCAAAAACTGAAAATTCTTTAAAGATACAACCGTTGCTAATGTATTTTCCAAAGTAAAAACTTGTGAGTTGAAAAAATATGGAAAAATTTATGTTGAAAGTCTTCATAATTGGACAATCAAACTTGCAACAATGGAAATTGAAAAAAGGACGTTTATTCGCCGGTAATTAACGAACGTTACTTGACACAATCGTTATCGCGATAGTTATCAATGTTTATTGACTTCTTACGGAAAAACCAAAAAACTTTGTTTTTCACATTGCGTGAGCTTGCAATTTACGTAGAATAATTTGCAGTACGGTCTATTGACATAAGCACACATTGGAAGTGTTTTTGCATACAATTAAATTTCCATATGATCGATTCATAATTGGTTGCACTCGCCATCTCACTTGCCATACATTTTCCAATTAAGGCAGTCGGGTAAGCGCAATTCATCATTACCGTTCAAAAAGTTTTAACAACAATTTCATCTCTTAAAATTCCAAATGTATAAGTTACACACTCTTGCTCAGCAGACGCTGCCTTATATTTATCTCTCCTCCTCTCCTTCCACATCTATCTCGTTTCCTTCCTATCTCATACTATTCAAACAAAATTTTCTCCTCTCACTCAGGCACGCACTCTCTTTCTCTCCGTCTCGGTTCTGTTCTTAACGCTTTTATCCCTCTCTCCGATCTCCTTTCTCTCCTTTTCGCCCCTTCTCATTCTCCTCGCCCTCTCCGACTCTCTATACTTCCCCTAGCATCCTGTCTCCACTATACCATTACTATTGCCACCCTCTGCCTCTGCTCCTCCACTTTTCGATCTGCCGCTCCTTCGTCGTCCCGTCCCTCCTTCCTTCTTTTTCGCTGTCGCTTCAGCACTCTCGTTTTCCCTCCTTTCTCTCCCTCGCCCCTCCCCGCGCGTACTATCTCTCTCGCTCTGTCTCTCGTTCGCTTTTGCCTTGAATCTTTTTGTCCTCCTCCTTCTCCTGCTTACACGTCCACCTTTTTCTTCTCGTCTCTTTTGACTTCTCTTCGGCGTCTTTCACGTCTTCTCCGTCCTCTCTTCTGTCTCTCTTCTCTCCTAGCAACGTTGCCATTTTTAGCGCAATTGTATTTTTGCCGAGGAGAGACATCGTGGCTTTTACTCGTCTCTTTTCCTCTTTCTATCTCTCTATGTGCGCCTCCTTTGCTTATTCCTTCTCGGGTCGATGCTTTTTCGTTGCTTAACATTTTATAAAGCCGAGAATTTTCTCTAGCTTGAAATTTCACGCAAGTTTTGCATTTCATACTCGCTCAGATTTTTCTAAGCAATTTCGCCGGCATTATACACACACACACACACACACACACACACACACACACACATATATGGGCCTTCCCGTTTCGAGATATTTATAAAACAATAATTAATGTAAAGGAAAGTAAAGGTTAATCCATTACCCTCTTTTCGAAATATGATAGTTTTTATAATATATTTTGTGAAATATCAGTCCAACTACAGCATAAATTGAAATTCATGGAAGACTGCATTAAATGTTATATTTTACTTTAATAATGTATTACTTTTCTTCAACGGAATTTCTCACATGCGCGCGCGCGCGCACTAACTAACACACCCACACGCGCGCACGGACAAACGCGCGCACATACCAGCGCACACAGAGTCTTATATCAATACGAGTATACGTATATGAGCCAAAGTCAAAGTTTAAAAAGTGAGTTTTCTACCTCTTAGTTATAGAACTCTCACACACAAGTGCACGCGCACATTAATACAAATTTATTTCCTAAGTTGCAGCGGGCAAAATAGCAATACGAGCTGAAACCATACCTTAGTCGCAGATATATATATATATATATATATATATATCTTAATTAGAATTATATAAATATTAAACATTTTATTAAAATATTATTTTGCAATTAATTGGAAGCACGGAAAGATTTTATTATTAACAATAGCAACAACTTCTTATTGTTCTTCGATTATCCAAGCAATTTACATTTGCCAATACTTGACATTTATAAATAAACTCATTTAGCATGTGTAAAGGCGCTTGGATTATAGATCGGTAACTCCTTTAAATATTACCTTGCAATTAATTATATTTGTAACAATATGATTCATAAAGTCAAGTGAAGCCAACTGACAATTATCGATGGTTAATCCATAATGGATATGCTTTTCCAAATAAAATGAATGTTAATTTGAAAATTTTCAAGAATTACTTTATTCGCGTAATATGCAGTAATAAATACCATTTGCAGCGGACGTAGTTATAGGGTCGGGGCATTAAATCAAAATTTATTCTAAATTTTAGCAAAATAGAAGCTGCCATTTACTTGTAATGGTAATATTTTCATTTTCGTCGTGCACAAAGTCGTACGCATCTCCTTTCTTATCGTTATTCCTTAGTCATCGCTCGTATATGACGAAGATTACGAGCATTATCCCTTTTCTTTTAAACCGTTTATTTATAAAAGATTGTGCGTATAATTAGAAATAATGTATCTTCGTGCTCGTCTTTTTTTTTGTTTTTTGTTTTTGTTTTATTAATTATTAATAAATAAACATTAGCTTGCCGTCTAGTTCACTAAAAGTATCGCGTCTCCTTCATTTCCTTCCTCTTTCATCGTTATCCCTTCCTCGTTTCCCTTCTCGTCCACCTCTCCCGCTGTCTCTCTCTCTCTCTCTCTCTCACACACACACACACACACACGCACGCACGCACGCACACACGCACAAGCGCGCGCGCGCGCGCGTATTCTCCCTGCATGCGCTCACCGACTCACTTCGCGTCCTTCGTTTCATACCCTCCTCTCGTTCTCTCTTCCTCTCGGTGCCTATCTTTCATTCCGTGCAGATAGCTACGAGTACCGAGTAGGCGAACGTGTAAGTGCACGTGCGCATGAGTGTACACGTACGCGTGCGCCACAGAGCGACGCCAAGCGTACAAGCGAGTGACCTAGACAAAGAGAGCGCAGGAAAACATATGGACAGACAAGTGTTCGTCGTTTACTAAGAGATGGATAGAGAGAGAGAGAGAGAGAGTGTGTGTGTGTGTGTGTGTGTGTGCGTGAGTGTGTGGAGTTGAAAACTACCGAGTGTGAAGGGGTGCCGCAGGGGTACTGGGAGAGATAAGTCGGCGTGCGTCGGCGTCATTGAAAGAAAATGAGAAAAGTCGCATGGGAGGTCGCATTCGAATGGATAATCATATATGTATATGATGTATAAGTATCGTGCGCAAAGTGGTCCTGGATACTTGGTTGGTACACGTGAATTTTCTTTCCTCTGCATCGCCGTGGTAGCGGCAAGAGTAGGATGAAAATTTTATTCTCAAAGCTTGAGAGGCTGAGTGTCGATGAGATGTGTGACGAATGAGCCAAGTAAACGAGCCTTTCTGCCTATTTACCATAATCGCGGGAAAATCTCCTTTCGAAATATCAAAAATATTTACTTGGACTATTTATCGATGTTTCCATTGCATTAATCGTATTTAAACGTATATCTACCCCATTGGAGTACGTAAGCGAATCCTTAAAGTGAGCGATGAGCGATAAAGAAGATTGGGGGGGGGGGGTGCGCGCGATGTGCATTAGTTGTCGATTAGTTTAATCAATGACCTAGTGCATTTAATAAATTGCATTGATCCGATGGCAAAAATGTGTCGAAATTTCATCGAGCGAATTAATTAATCGATTGTCCTTGAGTGACACATATTTTTACATCTTATCCATGTAATTCCAGCGTACGCATACATAGGCAGACACGCTAACTCGCTAACTCGCTCGCGCCTATACTACCCGCCCGTATCCGCTATATTTTCAGTTGGCGCTGACGTAGGTGCGTTTTAAATCTTATTTACTACCGCACTCCGTGAAAAAATGTGACATGTCGTATGGAGATCCGCAAAATAAATGGCATTTTCTTTAGAGGATATTTAGGTAACGTGGCATAATCACACACCGAGCTTTGTAAAAAGCGCGGCCTCCGAAAGACGAAAATATCATGCTTTATAATAAATTTTTATGCGAGCCTTCCATTTGATAACGAAAGAAGTTTCAGTTGGGAAATGTCGACTTGTTTTTCCAGCTCGTCTCGATATATGGGACTTGTCTTGAAAAAGAAATTGCAACAGCTGTTCGAAAACTTCGTATTCCACCGGTCTTTCATCAACAATTTGACCAGAGAAAGAAACTTTCTTAAACTCTTTGGCGTTGGCTCGACTCACATTTGTATTTAGCTATTTATAAATAAACACTGGCGATAATTGATACAAGCTCTTCCATTAAAATTAATAAGCATTTTATGGTAATTTGTTTGTAGTTAATTTTAATAAATTATTTGTGCAAATGGGACTAATGCAGGTTAAGAAAATGAAAAGGGGACAGAGAGAAATAGTGGAAGGTTAAAAGAGTATTTGGGAAAAAAAAATATTATCATAAAAAGGAATAATGAAAATGGAAGAGACAAAGAGGGGAGAATCAGGGAGCGTTCGTTGGGTGGTGCTGGAGGTTGGCGGGGAGAGGTGTGCGCGCGCGTGTGTGCGCGCGTGTGTTCGGGAGATAGAGGCAGCGGAGAAAAATAAAAAGAGATGGATAGTAAATAGTTTGAAGAAAGATTGACGATTTGGTCGATGTCTCTTTTCACTTTTAGTGTATTGCACTTCTCTCCCGCTTTTTTCTTATCCACATTCTCGTTTCTTCTTTTTGTGCTCACTGCACTATACGAGTTAGCATCGATTTTGTACTAAACTCGCAAAAATTC
>NW_011948412.1:6757667-6763100 GCF_000503995.2 Ceratosolen solmsi marchali
CTGCACCTATCTCTCTCTCTCTCTCTCTCTCTCTCTCAACGTGCTTCACCTCACCTTTTTCCTGACACGGTAAAATTTCTGTCTGCTTCTTTATCGCACGAGCACGAGCAGTGGTACGTCGTTCTTATTTTTACTCGCGTTCTCTTCTGCGAGAAAGGAGCGAAAACCAAGATAGAGAGAGAGAGAGAGAGAGAGAGAGAGAGAGAGAGAGAGAGAGAGAGAGGGGGAGGGAGCGAGTAGTTGCGAGAAAGAGAGCGAGCTAAGGGAGAGATGGCGAGAAAAAGCGAGAGAGATGGAGCGAGACAGTGAGAGGTGTATGCAAAAAAGGTGCAGAAGCACGGAGAGTGGAAAGGAGTAAAAGAAAAGAGAGAAGAGAAAGAGGGAATGGCGGTTAGAAGGGATTGGTAAAAGGTCGAGGCGGTGCATGATATAACAGTATGCACACTCACGAATTGAGAATATTTCTGTTTTACACATAATTAATAAAAGAAATATGTCGATACAGAATGAAGTAATTGTAATTTGATTTGGAAATTAATTTGTAGTTGGATTTTAATGTTAAGTTAAGTCTAATTGATTATTAGTCATTATTGTTAAAAAAAAATTCTTATATATTTATTTTGTATAGCCACAGTTCTTACTATATCGCGATGCAAAGGGGTTGGGATGAGGGAGAAGAGAAATTTTACGATTCCCTAACGTAGACATATCATATGCTTTTATTTTGTATTAAAGGGGCTACATTAAGTATAAATATCATATTATTCAATTTGTTTATATGAAATGCATCATTGTGTAATTGAGTTGTCAAACATTCGTATCTTACTTTCATTATAAACCTTGTTTCTTTTAGTGCGTATTTATGGCAGTCATAAAATTATTAATGTTAGAGCAATTTACAATTTAGCGAACAATAACTCCGTGGTGCTTGCAAAGACGGTCATTTGTACTCGCGTAGTCATATTATTTATACCGACAATCTGTCATTCTCTTATCACTATATCGAAACCCGTCCCTTAAGCAAATTCATTTTTTTTTTGTTTTTGTTTTGTTTTGTTTTTAAATGTTTAATGCCGCTCGTAAGCATCAAAATTTAAAAATTCACGCATTTATCAAAATTCATTCATTAGATTGAAAAACAATGTATGATGGAAGGAGAATTGAAACGTATGAGCTTAAGACAGGTGGGGGAAGAGTGCGGATTCGGGGAGGAAGTTTATCATAGTTCCTACCTATCCCGTTTTATGATAAAGAGTTTGATTAATCGATTTGATTGTACATTTCGTACGATTTGCCTGGCGAAAGGGAACGAGTTTTACAAAATACTCCTTGAAAAGAATTAAAAAAAAAAAAAAAAAAAAAAAAAAAAAAAAAAAGAGCGATTTTATTCTTAATTTTTCCTAGGATAATTGTAATTTAATGCACGAGTGAATAGTTTGTAAATTATTTGCTACAATTGTTTAGGAGTACAACTTGGGGTTGTAAGGATGACATAAGGACGTAAGTATTATCCTCGCATTAATGGGATTGTAGCTTAGCATTGACTTGTCATTGGACGTTGGGAGCATTTTTTACGTAAATGTTTACTCGTATTAAAGCACAGAGAGAGAGAGAGAGAGAGAGAGAGAGAGAGAGAGAGAGACTGGCATGCAAATTTAATGAAAGTAACGAAGGACGATAATGCAATCGGTATTGATAATTATAATCGCGAAAATTCGAGGGCACTCTCGTGAGAGCTAAGCCGTGTAATTTAAATTTTCGCGCCCAGCAACGCAACGGCATCCGCTCTCGGCGAAATATAGAATTCGAAATGTCCCACACGAATATCAACCTCGGGAGATTAATGCACGGAAATCATCTCGAGCGATGCTGCTCTTACTCTTGCGCTTAGATCATCGGGCTTGACTGCCTGACTCACCTTCGCCGCTCTTCTCTCTTTTCTTATTTCGCCCCTCTGTCCGCGTCCACCCCCTCCAGCTCGCTTATCCCCCCTCCCCCCTCCGCCCCCCCCCCCGCTCCGACCCGCTCCGTCCCGCTCCGTCCCGCTCCGTCCCGCTCCGTCCCGCCTACTGCCATCGCTCGGTACTCCTTTCCCATCGTTCCTTGGTTTTTCTGGTTTCCGTTAATTTTTTTGCACACTTGACCCTCCGCGCAAGCCTTTATGTTTCTTTATCAGGCTCTATCCTCTCATCCGGACAGTTTTTGCCTCATCTTATTATTTATTTCGTTGCTCTTTTACAGTATCGTATTGCAGCAAGCGTAACAGTTTTATTTCGAAATTCCGTTTCTTCTTTTATCGCAATTTTGCGAATTGAGAATATTTATATTATCGCGCTGCGGTTATTTGGTAGGAAATTATCGATTAAGGTAGCGGTAATCTTTCATTTATGCGCATTAATCATTTAACGCGAGTGCTTATCTATTATCTAATTCATTAAAATCCATCGGACTGAAGGCGTAATACGTTCGGAAACAATATTGCTGCGTAATCGAAATTTATAGTTTGCTTACTGCATTATGGCTAGTACGAGACGACTTCGATAAATAAAAAGTAAATCCACGGCTAATCGCGCACCGATGTCTAACTGTTTAATCGTTCGAATGAAAAGCCATTGGAAAGTAGACGCTTGCGCGTGTCGACAGACTCTCGTAGGATTTACACTTGTTACGAATGAGTAGACACCGAGGTACGTAAATTAGAGCATAAGATGAATTTGGCTCATAAAAAGGATTGCCCCCTCCCCCATGGTGCTTACAATCTCGCCTCACTAATGGCAACGGAGAGCTGAGAAATTTGGAAGATTTTCATGGGTTTTCTTGCTTGGCTTGCGTTACTCGCAGTTCGCGAATAAACTCAGGTCAAAATGCGCGGGACGTACAGGTAAATGCATTAAGGAAGGCGGCTGTGGCGGCGGGGTTGGGGAGGGGGGGAGGGAGGGAGATGGAGCGGGGAGAAAAAAGGAGACGGAAAAGGATGAAAAATGAATGAAGGAGAGACGCGAAGAGGAAAAAGAAAATACATAGAGACGATGTGGAGCAGGCCGCTCTGGGATGTTGGGATCCCCGGTTTCGCGTTTCCCTACCATAAGATATCTCCTGGCGGGGATGAGCTAGGCATGTGTGAGTGCCCGCGCTAGCTTGCTTGCTTGCTCTACATAAGAAAAAGCAGAGTACATATAGCGGGACTCGGCTAGGAAAGAGACAGAGATAGAGTGATGAAAAAGGAGTAGTGGCGCGGGCGTTGGGGAAAGGGAAGAAGAGCAGCGAGAGGGAGCGAGAATATAAGGGGCGCGTAGTTGGAGAAGAAAAGAGCGAAGAAGCGGTAGCGAGTGCGTCCTCGGGAGAGAAAGGGTAGATGGAGTGAACGAGAGAGAGGGGCAGGGGGGAGGGGAGAGAGCGGAAGATAGATAGATAGTTAGATAGAGATAGATAGAGATAGATAGATAGATAGAGATAGAGAGAGAGAGAGAGAGAGAGAGAGAGAAAGAGAGAGAGAGAGAAAGAGAGAAAGTGCTTTGTGTCAGGGGCGAGCAAAGGGATGAAAGCAGCGAGGAGGAGGATGAAAAAGGCCAGGGACAGATGGCCGTTTCAGACAATGAGAAACTCGAAAGATAAGGGGATCGCGGGAGCGGGAGAACAGCCACAGATATAGAGCGAGAAAATGAGTAAACGACAAGGAAGAGCAGAGGGAGATAGAGATGAGAGAAGAAATGGCAGACAAGGACGCGGTGAGGAGAGAGCAAAAAAGGTTAGGAAAGAAATAAGCGCGGTTAGGTAGGGAGGGTAAACTACTTTTTGGGGGAGGAAATTATATATAGTTTGTGGAGACGCTCTGTGATGAAGAGCGGGATGGGGCAGGGGCAGGGGGAGGGGAGGGGAGGAGGAGGAGACGTTAGAGATGTGAAGAAACGAGGGAAACAATGCAAGTGGGGCGAGTGCGAGCAAGAGAATTAGAAAATGGAGAATCCGAGAAAAATTACTGTGTGTGTAGGTTTGAGGGACGGAGTAAGAAAAACAAGGGACGCAAGATGCGAGTAAAATGGATGAAGTGGGTGGCGAGCGGAAGGGATGTTCCGAAACATAATACACGGCAAAGTGCGCAAAAAATGCGCAAAAGGAAGAGTATTAGGGTTGGTTGTCGGAAATGTTGTTGAAATTTAGCAGCTGCGAGATATCTGGCTTGCCACAAAAATTTCACCTTATTTACAAAATCTTATTTAACAATTAATGACAAGGTAATCAATCGAATGGACCTGTAAACCAAGAGGTTTCTTTCTTTTTTTCTTCTTTCTTTTTTCTTTCTTTTTTTTTTTTTTTTGCCTTATCCCCCACAACACTCAACATTTTTCTCGCTTAAAGTGGTCGCTCAAAGTCATTGGAATTTTCGCAATTATATTATTCATACATTTAAGCAATAATTGTCAGGATTCGCCCGGTTTGCTTAAAATACGATGAAACGTATGGATGGGGATAATGTACCTTCGCTCTATTGTCCAACAAATAAGAAATATCGAGCTTTCAAGGAGCGCAAGAACCCGCGTGGGCCCATGTATAAAGTCCGATTACGAGGATGAAGTACAAATAAAAGCAACTATCTTGAATATTGCGAGGCACTTCTTCTTGTCGCGAGTATCTATCGTTTAAGCTACACCCACCCCCTCCCTCCATCCATCCCCCTCCCACCCACTCTTCCACCACCTTTTCTGCAATATAACTCCGAATTACATTACATTCTACATTGTTCATTTCCAAGATCCTCTCGCATTTTAATCATTTGTTTCACGAACGATTTCATCATATCATAATCTTCATTCCAAATCTATAATAATGTTGTTATTTAATATTTGCGCGTCACAAAGTAATTTTAGCAATTTCAGTACAATTTTAGCCAAATAAATTCTTTTAGAAAATCACCCCCACCATTATTAATATGGCCTTTTTCCCATCTTTCAGTCTTATCAAATATTAACAATATTAACTCCAAATCGATAGTTACAACTATTGCGCCCATCTTCGGGGCACCGCTTACTTAAACCACGTGTCCTGAATGAAACTTTACAGAATTTTCACAATCCCTCGAAATTCAATGATTACATTGATAAACGGCCACGTTCATGTAACTCCTTCCAAAGTATTATGGCTAACAATGTAACGCGCGCGTCGCAAAACGACAGCGCCCGCAAAGTCTGCACAAATCCAAAGGTGAGATACCACACGAGCGTCTAAAAATAAATCGCCTCGACTGATAAAATGAAACACGTGTGTATATCAAAAACTTTCGACTCACCAGACATCGCCGATGCAAAGAAGCCCCCAACCTTCCAGCAAATCCGATCTTTATTCTCTATTCAGTTGGATTGGAGTGCGAGCGATATGTCGAGGAGAATGATGGGGCGGAGGTGGGATCGCTGTGACGGTTTTGGCAACCGTGAA
>NW_011948412.1:6763153-6767285 GCF_000503995.2 Ceratosolen solmsi marchali
GGGGGGGGGTGATGGGGAGGGGGGATATACAATTGGAAGGTAACTGTTTTGAGAGAGACGCGTTAAACGGGCAGATTCGCACACCTCCGCACGTGCGTCTGGGCGGAAAATCCTTGTACTCGGTGGGAGCTACGATCGGGGGCGAAGGTGTCAGCCGAGGGAATGGATCGAGAACCCCTCCGCGCCTTCTTTTCGCACCCGTTTTCTGGGCCGCGTCGCGGCGCCCACGTGCGACCTTGGCTGGGATGACGGGCGAGCTCGGGCGGGCGGGCGGGCGGGCGGGCGCGCGTCGACTCTCAGCCGTTGGCTCCCTCGACTTTTTTCTCTCGCCTGCGTCCGCTGCCTTTTTTTCCTGGCAACGAGGGCGCGTCACCGGGAGCGCGCGGCCAGATCCGTCTCGCTCTCTTTTCCCTCCTTTTCCGCTCTCGGGAGAGGGAGGGACGTGTCTCGGGTGGGCCGGAAGAGGTAGCACGAAATTTTGGCTATGCGGATCGAGGGAAAGTGGGACCTCGAGAGATCGGAGGCCACTGGTGCAATGCTAATCGAGAAGTTTCGATAAAAAGCAGCGATAATTAATCATTGATAGTCGTAATTGCCAAGTGACAAATAAATTGAAATGTTTAGTTCTCCGCGGCTCATTTATGCGCGATTAACGATACTGGGGACCTGCTACTTTTCCGATCAAATTGTTTTATCATACGCGTGTATATATACGATATACACGATGTATGCGATATAAACGATATATGTACGACGAGACTATCACAGGCTTGAGATAGTCGTGACTTTGGAAGCTGATGCCAGCTCGCTTTTTCATCTAACGGGATTTGATCGGCGTAGTCCGTTTGTATTCTTCCACATCGACAATGCTGAATGGCAATGGGAATTGCAACATGTGGCTTAATCATACGTTTATACAGACTGCTGTCGGAAAATGGCGTGTAAAGAGAGTTAGTCGCGCGTGTTGGATGGAAATTACGTTGGGATGATGGCCGAGGGAAGTTGTAGTAGCGTTCGATGATATAATAAAAGTGAACTGCATAAAATCTTGGCGATTGCATTACAACTTTCCTGAAACTAGAGAATTAGCGTTTAGGTTTTATTTGGGATCGGGAATTTTACAAGCGGCAGACGCAGGGCACAGAATTGAAGGGAAACTAAACTCTCATCAAAGACTATAAGCTATTAGCTATGTAGAGAATTCGTGACGTATAAAATCAAAAAACATTGACGAAAAATGTTGTAATAACGAGGTGGAACGTACGTTTCATTGGACAAGGGGAAGCGTCTCGAATGGCAAAAATTCGAATTCGTCTATATTGTTGTTTTAGTTTGCCGAGTGACCCGGAATAGTAGAGATCCAATCGATACATTAACATCCTTCGTTTCATAACTTTGAGAGAATTGTGCTTTCGTATTGTATTGGTTAGCGAGGTTAGCCTTGCTCTGCTGTTGGGCTGGGAATCGCAGGCCGAAATATCACGAAGAAAATGTATTGCAATCGGACGAGCATAGTAATTGGGTCTATAATATTAGAAATGATGGGAAAAGCGTCGCACATTCGTGAAATAAAACGTCGCTTCAATCTATCTTTGTAGCCACGTAGGTAAGGAATATATAAAATATATTGCACTTATCAAAAATTTTATCATTTATTAATCGGGGAAATTTATCTTATTTGAAACGATGATGAATGCGAATATCCATCAACTTAAAGGATGAAATATATATATTTAAATAAAAAAAAAAAAAAAAAAAAAAAAAAAAAAAGTATATATATATATATATATATACACACACTTATGTATATGTATTATGTATAGAGGTAGGGAAGAAGGACACGCTTGAAACATACGAAGGGAAAAGCGAAATATTACGAATGGGACAAATATGTGTGTTTATGCCATGAAGAGGAAAGATGATGGAATGAAAAAATAAAGTAACGTGAAAAAGAAAACACGCGATGGATGGGGGAAAAACGGTGCGCGAGAGAAAGGCTGCATGCAGAAGAAAGTAAGATAGAGACGGAGCGCAATGAGTTGGTCGGCGGGGGGGGGGGCACGACGGCAAGGGACGGCAAGGGGAAAGGGAGCGGAGGAAGCAAGAGAAGGGGAGAGAAAAGAAATGAGATAGTTTCTAGTATAGAGAGCATAATATAAGAGAGAAATTCGTTTGCCCTTCTTTTCTTTATTTCGTATGCTACTCCTTTTTTCCACGTGAACGCTGCATACGTATGCCTGTGCGCGTGCGCGTGTGTATTGTAAGCGAGCGCACAGACGTGTACGTGCGAGCCCGACATTGTGAGCCTGCCGGGATATTATGTAGAGCAGGGATTTTCCTTCTTTTTGCACAAAAGGAGAAAAACTGCATTTACGTAATGCATTTGAATGTTTTATTTTTGTCGGCATTCGTTTGAACGGTGGTGCGATATGAGTCGCGTACTCGAAAAAAGAAACGAAAAAAAAAAAAAAAAAGAAAAAAGAGAAAAAGAAAAAGAAAAAAAAACGATAAAAGAAAGAAATTTAGCTCTATTGGGCGACGCGGGCGAGTGGTCGAAATTTTTGAGATTTGGAAAAGCGTTGAGCCACGCGTTGCACGCGCCTCTAAGCAAAATTAAATTAAATTTAAATACAATTCTCGAATGCCCTTATTTTTCTTTTAACAAAGAAAGTTGTACGTCAGCTTTAATGCCGAGATTATCCTTCCTAAAAAGAGTAACTTGAAAGCCCGATGCAGCTCCTAAACCGTAAACAGGCGTACGTAGGACGCGTCGCATCTGGAATATTACAATGTTGAATTTGGCATGGCAGTTGTAGCCAAGATTCTACGATCTATAATCCGCATCCTTAAAATAATGAAGCATTAAAAATGAAAAAAAGAAAGAAGAAATAAAAAAAAAAAGAAGCCGATTCTCTCAGCATAATAAATCGTCTTCCATGAGAAATACGGAATATTTCGCTTTCAACCTACATTCCCAGCGCTCGTTACATCCACTCTTTAGCGCAATCAATAATAATAAAACTTTAACGCAACAATGAACCTTAATTTGTAATGATTTATCGACGCATAAAGCCTCGTTTTCCAAATAAACAGCCATCGCCTATATGCACCTGTACATTACTTATAGGTATTGATTATGGCTCTGAATTACCAATACTATTGTTTTCCCATATAAAACACATAGCACGAGCCTCTCTCTCTCTCTCTCTCTCTCTCTCTCTCTCTCTCTGTGTGTAATACGCCTCGAGGCGACTTCAATTCACGCTCCCGTCAAATGATGAGAAAAAATTCGCTCCCCCCCCCCCAGCATCTTTTTTTTTACACATTGTCGCTCCACGTATGTGCTTTTATTTCCTTTTATTTTTGTTTTATGTTTTTTATTTTTTGTTTTTTGTTTTTTGTTGTTTTTTTTTTATCTCCGGCATCAGCACTCCCATCTCCCTCTCCATCCTATTAGCGGTTCTACGATTACAATTTCCCGCGAAGATAACGCCGAAATTGTTCCATCGCCACAGCCACACGGAATAATCACCCCGAAGCGCAAAAACGAAATCACCGAGCTTCGTCTAATAAGTCGCTTTCGTTTCCTATTGGCGGTCGAGAGCCGAGGAGCTGAAGGTGCCGCGATGGCGCGCTGTGTAGAACCGCGAAAAGCGGTGAAAATGCAGGAGACAGGAGCTAATGCACGAGCCGGAGACTCCGTTCCTTTCTCTCTTGCGGGCGTTCGGTTGGCCGAGGTGGAAAAATTCAAAGAGGGACGTGGAGAAATGGGCGCCGCTAGTCGGTTACCTCGTAGAAAGTCTTACACCGGCCGGCCAATGCTAAGCGCCGTGAAATTGCGAGCGGCGGGCCTCCTCTGTCTGGCCAACTCCGCGACTTTCCCGCGATCCTACCGTACGCGAAAACTGCCGCGCGAAACGGAAAGTCGCGGCGGCGGCGGCGACACGCGAATAGCCAAGTAAGTTGATGTCGAGGCGTACGTACGGATGGGCGAGAGCTCGTGGCTTTTGAAGGGAGAGGAGAAACAGAAGCAAATAAACGGCTGATACGTAGATGGCGCTGGGTAAAGCCTTCGTCAAATGGTCGACGGGGATAAGAAAATGGGGGACGCGTTCGCGCCGCATTAGTTTGG
>NW_011948412.1:6767295-6769003 GCF_000503995.2 Ceratosolen solmsi marchali
TGCCGAGGGGACAGAGAGGAACAAATGGAAGAGCGAAAGCAAATTGTTTAACACTATTGTTATCGCGTGCCACTCGCCTCGCGATCTTATGACCGAGTACGCGGTTAATTAAGATCACTTTTTTCCGAACTCTAGATCGTCGTCCGTGATCGCTCAACTCGACTACGTGAGCGGCAATTATCTCGTCGGTTGAGAAAAAACAAAATAACAAAAACAAGAAAAAAAAACAAAAAAAAAAACAAAAAAAAAACAAAAACAAATACAACAACAAAAAAAAACATGATGCGCTGACGCTAAGCCGTCCAATGCTGCTCGTCCAATGTCCAATGGTCCAATGCATTGTGCAGTGAGAGAAGTAGCAAAGTTTTGCTTAGCCGTAGATCGATAGCCAATGCCACGGGAATTTTTGTTACTCGGGGGAAGCTTTGCGCGTCTATGAAAAGCTCGAAGAATCAGGAAGCCGATTAATTAGTCGTAACCAAGGCCCCTCATCTTCCCACGTTTAATTGTCGATGATAGAAAAAAAACAAAAAAACAAAAAAACAAAAAAACAAAAAAAAGAAAATTTTTTGGTTTCGTCGGGGCAAGACTTTCTTGTTTTTTTTTTTTATTGTTAAATATGTGTACGGTCGGAGTGGAGCAAGTGTGTCTAAATTTTCGTCTAGTGCGCGGGAAACTTAAGTACAGTTAGGTGCCTATAGATATTCTGCGATCTAAACTGAATTTCGAAAGAAAAACTCTCTCCAACTTTCAAATTTACGTATAAATTGACGATATATTCATGATCCGATCGGTTCGATCGATTTTCGTTAAAATATTTCCATAATATCATTTTGGAAAAGTTAAAGCCCACTCTCGGCATGCACAATCATCATCAATGGAATTATCATATTTGTCTCGCGGCTCTATATATCGATTTTTTTGAATCCTTACTACCTCGGCTCAACCTTAATTATCCCTCGATCGGACAATTTGATACCTGGACGAAATATAATTTCCTCGATGCATCATTGCAAGCGGATTTTATCGAATCGGCATTTTCGGCTCGAATAAGCCTTACCATCTCGCTTCAACAACACGACAACGAATAATTTTTACCATATCTCTTTAATCCCCCTCAACCTACCTACTGCCCTCGGAGATCACGTAATCCTGTGTCAAGCTTACCCTCACCTTCGATAATAATAATAATAAAACAAAAAGCAATGACTGAAAGGAGGAAAAAAGGCAAGTAGAGAGCAATTGGAGATGGTCTTTCTACTACACTACACTACCATTCATTTCGGTTATCGGCTGCGTTACAAGTGCGTTAGACGCGGCCGTAAGAGATAACGGAAAGCAAGCAACTCGTTTGAAATTCGGCTCACTCGAAAGCAAACCAAAAAACTCTCTACACCGATTCTCGCCTTCTCCGGCGCATTCTACTTGGATATAGTAGAACCGTGGCGAAAGGGCGACGTCCGCCGTCTTGCGCTCGCTCGCGAGAAAATGGGAAAAACGTCTCTCCTCTGGCGAATGTAGGGCGAGAGAAATTGATATCGTGTCTCCCTCTTTCCTGCCGTTACGCTTCTCTCTCCGCCACCCCCTCTTTTTCTCTCTATCTATCTATCAATCCATCTATCAATCTCTCTCTTTCTCTCTTTCTCACACACACACGCGCACGCACACACGCACACACGCGCGCGCACACACACACACACACACACAC
>NW_011948412.1:6769098-6778925 GCF_000503995.2 Ceratosolen solmsi marchali
CTCCCTCTCTCTCTCTCTCTCTCTCTCTCTCTCTCTCTCTCTGTGTCTCTACACCCCCCCCCCTCTATATATCGCGTTCTCGTAGGTACGCGCTCGTATTCCTTTCTCCGGGAATGAAACGGGGAGGCGGACGGGAACTAACGCTCGACGAGCGAAAAGAAAGCGAGGGAACGCGCGAGGGCACGAGAGGGCACGCGAGGGCACGCGAGGGATCGCGAGGGATCGCAAACTTCCCGTGTTTCATCCGACTCTCGCTAATTTCTCGGACTCGGCTGAGAAATCGCCTACTACAAACACACGGTAATTTGACAAAATTTGGGGTGCCCGCAGCTTTCGCCCTGCCGCCGATCATCGGCAAGGCCATTTGATCGCCGCTGATTCGCTTCGCCGGCTGCGCGAATATTTGCCCAACAAATCCAAAGGATTTGCATTTATTTGTTCGGGAGTCATGGGATCGAGCTCGCTGAATCGAGCGAATAGTTCGCGAATGTCGATTATGTTAGCGCGTTGACGTCTTCCACTCGTGAAAAATTCATTGCTCCGTTTAATGGTTTCGCGGACAGTGGATCGTAAAAAATGACGTTGATTTAATCGTTTTATCGCGTTCGAATGTGTCGGTTAGATGAGAAGTAATCGCGCTCGTTTGGCTAAATAACCGCTGTAATGACGAGCTCTAAGGGAAATAGTTACACATTAAGTTGCACTTTAAACAATATATTATTTATTGCTGATGCTCCACAGCTCTCTAATTTTCCTATTCTCTTTGTGTTGCAGGTGAGTCACAGTTTGAGAAATCATTGATTAACCGAGTCCGTAAGCTGTCATGTAAGTTGCACATTTGTAAGAGACAAAATGAAAAGAAAGGAAAAAATGAAAGAGAAGGGCTGGGCGAGGAGGGGGCGTGCGAAGGTGTGAGAAAGGGTTGGAAGTGGTAAAAGAGCTTGGTGTGTTGGATCAATTTTATACTTGTCGATGCTCGGCCATTGATCATAGTCCGACAAGTCGTTTCTGTCAATGAAAAATTGCTCTCCCATTATTTCGCAGAGGCTGAAGTCCGCACTGCTTAGAGATTAGTGAAGTTGTTTCGCCCTCGATTAACCGGTCGAGCCACTTGGACGTTAAGTTTTTCTCGCGCGGAACTCCTCTTACAAACTTTGGCGGAAAAGGATGCGAATGGCGTTCGCGAAATTCGCGTGCAGTTTGCAAAAAGGAAGGATACCACGGTAGACAAGCGCCTAGCCAGTGTGAATTTTGTGTATGGTAGGAGTACTACGTTGCATGCGGGGGACGGGGGAGAGCGGGAGAGTATGAGAGAAGCGGTGGGAGTGGCGGCTGAACGGAGAGGAACGAGATGGGCGAGGGCAGGCAGAGAGAGAAAGAGAGAGAGAGAGAGAGAGAAAGCCCGATGCGTATTGAAGTAATTGTGTACAGTAGTAGGGCAAAGGAGAATGGTCGGAAAGATCGACACATAGCGCAGATGGCACAGTGGGAAGGGGGAGAAAGAAAGAGTGAGTGAGGGATAGAGAGAGGGAAACTTTAAAAGAAGGTAAAGAGAGGCGAGGGTTAGGAGCAGGAGAGGAAAACGAAGGGCATTCGGAATGCAGTGTACTGTTATGCCTTACGGTACAGACGCGACAGAAATTAGGACTACTTTACCACGATTTCTCTCTCTCTCTCTCTCTCTCTCTCTCTCTCTCTCATACGTTCTCTGTCTCTCTTTTTCTCTCATTTTGCTCGTCATTCTCGAATATTCCACCTTTCGCCTTTTCCTTGTTTTTATACTCTTCTCTCCTTCCTTTATTTCTTCTTTATTCATTCCGGACGCCGACTTTCTCTCCATTCAATTTTTTCCTTGGCTTTGTACTGCGTATAATTATCTTTCTTCCTCTCACTTCTCTTCAGTCTTTCTCCCTATCTCCCTATCTCCCTCTCTCTCCCCCTCTCCCATCCCTCTCACGACCCTCTCTCTCTCTCACTCCCTTCCTCTCCCTCCCTCTCTCAATCCCCCCCTCTCTCTCTCTCTCTCTCTCTATATATATATATATATATATATATATATATATATATCCGTATCTCTCCCTTCTCTCATTTTACCAATCGTCTTTATGTTCTCTTCTCCATTTTGTTGCTTCATTTTACTTCTCAAAAAATTGTACATCTTTTTTTAGTCTTTTTTTACATATAAATATTTCACTTCAATCTTTTGTTGAGAGAATACATTGTAATATTTAATGGCGAGGTTTTTAAAAATTTATTAACTAATACGTTCTTAAAATATAAATTATAAATTCTTATTTTCATACAACGATGTAGCGTTGAATATAATTTCTATCAACTTCCATTTGTTATTAATAATATTCATTGATAACCAAATGAATCGATCAAGCTTTAAGCTTTTGTAAAATTTTCTCCTCCTTGACCATTTTACGTTTGGGCTTTTTTAATAAACGATTGAAAGTCAATTATTTGTATAAATATTTGCGAGAAAGTTTTAATAATATTTCTTACACTTGGATTAACAAGACAAAATTAGTTTTCTATTATGTACTAAATTATTTTTAAAAGGTTTTAATAAATTTTAGCTTTAGTAATGTAATACAATTATCTATCACTTGAACTTTCAAAGTTAATAAAAGCCCATTCACCTTCTAAACAAATTATTATTATTTTTTTATTTCTAATCTAAACGATGCCTTAATACGGCAAAAAAAAAAAAAAAAAAAAAAATTATATCAATTAAGCAAAATAGACGAACTGGATTTTAAGAAAAATAATATGCAAAGCACAAGAAACCCTTCCTTTATCGAATCTATCCACTGAAAGTCTCAGCACGGTGGTTGAGTAATTGAATCGATGTTTCATTAACTAAATGATCCAGTTTTTCCCTGATAATTGCCAATATACTCGTTACCTACCGGACCAAAGATTTTCCATCTTCTAAAGGACACTCAAAATTCTCTCGTTTTTTTATAATTTCTTTTTACATAAGGAATACATAAATTTATTGCCTATACTCATAGAGATCGCTATTGGCCGATAATTTAATTTTTTTAATAAATAATAGCAGACAATTGGAGCAACATAACGTCATGAGTATTGCTAATTAATAGAAAATTCCTAATGATATTTCGTCTCAGTATTTCTCACTCTCTGACTTGATCCTAAATATTTAAAAATTTAGGATGTCGGACACCATAAGATTGTACATACGCTTTTCAGCACATTCTATGAAGGTTTATAGTGGTTGAATTTGTCGCTGGGGACATAAATGTTCTCGTGTCTCGATTCGTTTTTCTCCAACTCCATTCCTTCTTTTTACCGTATTCCTTCAGAGTAGCCGGACTTTGTTCAAAAGCGAGTGTGCGTAAAGCGCTTCACCACGTCATATAAATAATTTTCCAACGTTGTAGGACATTGTTCCCTCTCTCTCTCTCTCTCTCTCTCTCTCTCTCTCTCTCTCTCTCTTTGAGTAAGGTAGTTGGGTTATACGAGTCTTTTTAGGAGGATAAAAATGATCCAATTAATAATGTCCCGGCTAAAATCATCTCTTGCTCTGTCATTCTTTCTTCTCTCGACTCGTCCCCGGCGTTGCCGTCGTCTTTCTATCTTTTAATTGAAAGAAGTTACTCGTTTCTTTTTCTTCGCCTTCCTCTTTTACATCTCATCTTCCCTCTCTCTCTCTCTCTCTCTCTCTCTCTCTCTCTCTCTCTCTCTCTCTCTCTCTGTCTGTGTCTGTCTGTCTGTCTTGTCTTTCCCCTCTCTTCTTCGCTCATCTTCCTGCCTTCTTGTTCCGTATCTGTTACTCTCTCTTATTCTCACGGATAAATTAATGCGTTCCTCTCTATATTATTCTACCCTGCTCCTTTCGCACTAAGTAATCATTCCATACTTTTGCTCTCTCTCTCTCTCTCTCTCTCTCTCTCTCTCTCTCTCTCATTACCTCCCACCTTTTTCCTTTCTCTATTCCAATTTATTGTACATATTATTTATCTATCTTTCTTTTTCTTTCATTACCGACTCCTGCCCCTTACTTTTTACATCATTTTTCCTCCCCACCCCCCCTTAGCCTCTCCGCCCATGAATTCAAGTGGCTTTCTTTCTCGTCCTCCTTTCTTCATTTCCTTCGATTGCTACGTTTGCAAATAAAAAGAATATACATACAGTTCGTGTACATGCTTTTCGCCTTAATGAAAATACTTTCCGTTTACATTAAGAATACGTAAGTAAAGCATGATTTTCCAAACATTGTTAATTACATGTTCTGCAAAATACAATTAGCATACCAGCATTCAAATTGATGAAATTTTGCTTTACTTTCAGGATTTCTAATTTTTGTTGAACAAATACAAAGACTATATGATATAACGTAATTCAAATGACTAAATTAATATTTTTTTCACATTCCCGTCAAGTATATTTTTAAATATTCATTCGTCGAAAAATATCGATCGTTCGCGAATAATGTTGGTTTGTTTGAAATTAATATTATAGAAAAATGTGTATTATTATTATTTGACGTAATAAACATATTGGTGTTTTTGGCAGCTATGTACAACAAATATATTGTCTATCTTATAAAAATTCTTTCATTTATGCAAATTAACACGGTATCGCACACATGTTGACGTCGTATTTTCATATTTATATGATGTAATAACTTATTCAAAAATTTCATCTAATTTAATTTTACGCCCTCTTATGTGGGGAGTGTTGATATATAATAAATTTCATAAATAATTCTCTTGATATGAATTCAGTGTTACTAACTTACTTGACTCGAGGGTAAATGTAAATGCCATTAATTATTTAAAACAAAAGTGAAAAGAAAAAAAAGAAAAAAAGATGAAACAAAATGAAAAGGAAGAACAAAATTGAGGAGACAGGAAATTTTTTATCATACGAATGATGCGAATTTATGTCAATAATTAATGAACAAAAGTTGTACGGGGAAAGGAAAATTATCTTATCAAGCTATTGGACATAAAATGCTTTAAATCAATTGTAAAAGTTTAAGCTTTATAGCATTACTTTTTATTCCGTAAATACGAATGTATTTAATTTTATAATTAAAAGACACACACACACACACACACACACACACACACACACACACACTTACTGGAGTAGCGTTTACACTTTCGTCATATAATTTCCAATAAAACGCACGTTTTAAATTACTCCTAAAATACATATCACCGAGTAATTACAATTAACGACAGTTTTCGATACTTCAAAATAAAAGTCAATATTTCGTAAATAATCTGACGAATTGGAGAAGGTGTGATGTCTTGAAATCTATGTCTAATAGCTACTTTTTTTTTTTATTTTTTTTTTTATCAGCTCTCTCTCTCTCTCTCTCTCTCTCTCTCTCTCTATCTATCTATCTCTGTGTCCCTCCCACCTCTCCATCTCGATCCAACTCCGCGTCTTTGTTTTTCCCCTCACTACCGTCTATGTCGCGCTAGCTGTCCTCGTTTCGCTTGAGAAATAGGCGACGAGAAGGAACGAGGACTCCATTACGTTAAAAATGAAAAAGGGCTGTTTTTGCGCGAGTCCTTTTTTTTCCGGACAGTCACGATGACTTGATACCGAGCTCCTCAGTCTTTAATCCACGATATCCTTAGAGTTAAGCAAGGACATCGGGAAATCGAAAATGCCCGATCGTTAGATCAACGATATTTCTCTCGCGACACTTGGCTCTTGTATTTTTATCGGAAAGTCTCCATCGCCTGCGCCTTTAATGTAAATTCATTCGCCTTCGTACGGCATTGCTTAAGAGTAATGTTTAATCGCATTGGAGAAGCAGCGTTAATTAGGAGCGCCTGAGAGTGGAGTCGTTATGGAACATATTCAGGGGATTTATTTATTAATTGTGCGACGCTCATTTCGTAATCTTGAATGACTAATAATAATAATTCAATAAAACGTAATTATACATGTCCATTGCATAGAGTGAAATTTCAGGATAAAAAAAATTGTAATGTTAGCCATGAAATTACGGGATTTTCAAGTAAATTTATGGCTGACCTATTATGAAAAATAATGTTGGCAAATTTAAGTTTCTTTGAATGAGATTTTTTTACCTCGGCAGTTTGCAAGCTTTTCACTGCGATATAAAGAGAATGTCTCGAGTAAAATTTTATATCAAATTAATTAAAGAGAGGGAAACGAAAATTCCTACACAGCCGTTACATTTCTTCCATGCATATGTTGTGCATTATGACGGGCCACTATGATTTATCGCGAATATTATACATTTTCATAAGAGAGAAATATGTTTTAATAACATTTTTCACAGATTATTTTCAGTTATTTACAATATCAGTGTCAAGATGTAAAACGTAGGCTATGGCTAATATAAGCAGTGGCAATCAATTAATCGTCATTATTGCGTTAAACCAACGTGTTTTTAATTAAATTAACGACTGGGCATTTTATGGCAAATACATAGGAAGTCCTTTACAACCTGTATGGGCTATTCTTTTTGTCTTGCACTTGCCAAAAGGAAGAGAAAATTTCATACGTAGGTATAGAAGAATAAAGGCAAGATCAAAGTTGTTCGCCAATCTTGCACATTACTATTAAATAATTCCAGTTAACGTTACTCGATTAATTATCGCTGTCGTCGGGGGCTTCAAAAATTAATAATCTGCCGTTGGAATGCCGTGGAACGATACTGTAAATATCCTTTAAACTAGTTATCGTTAATAACTAATAGATGCCTCATATCAGGCCCACCAAATTTCTTTTCAAATATAAAAATCCTTTCTCCACATCGTATCAAAGCTCATCTTCATCATTATAATTACGGACAGATGGATTTCCAATAAACCGAGTATATTATTTGTTCGATCCCTCTTCATTCGATTACAATCTCCCTTAAATTGCATAAAATATTAATTTATTTATTGATAAAATTCTTGTCAGGCTATAAATCTGTAATCATTATCTTTAATCAACTCAACCTTTTGCCAATGTGTTTCTCTCTCTCTCTCTCTCTCTCTCTCTCAACAGAACAGTTCGAACGTAAGACTATTAAAATTTTGAAAATAATTTGACTTTCAATTACATATTTTCAACACATCCTTAGTCCACATTCATAGTCCTACGTAGTCCCATGCAGATTTTTCTAGCAGTTTTCTTCCAATCCGTAAGCTACGATGACCACGTGGTAGTAAATAAATCATGCTCTATGCACATACTGGACAAAATGGGGGGGGGTGAACAAAAACAATCAACAACGACAAAAAAAAACATTTCTCGTATAAATAGCGGCCACTTAAGATTTTTTATGCCTAAAAGCCAACAATTTTTAACACCCCAATTGCCCACGAGATTTGTTTGTCTTGTCCCATATATATTTTACAAAGCTCATAAAATTGTCTTTTCTTTCACAATGGAGTCCATAGCACATGTGTTGAGGTAAATAAACTCAAATTCAACGGAAAAATGAGTTATTATTTCTGCCTGCTCCGTTTAAATGCAATTTTCCTCCACGGGATTATATAACCCCTTTGATACAAGTACGAAATGGTTTTTTTCATTCCACTCACACTACCGCTCTCTCTCTCTCTCTCTCTCTCTCTCTCTCTCTCGTCCGCTCATTCTACAGAATCCAGTCCACCTGTCCCTTTCTCCCTTCCTCATCCCTTCCTCATCCCTTCCTCATCCCACCCCACCATAACCCCATACCCCCATACCTCCGTACCCCTACTCGCTTAACTGACGATTGATTGATTATCCCAAAACTACCCACGAAAATGCCGCCAACCCACTACAACACCCAGCGGTGCGACGATTCTCCGAGGAGCATTTAAAAACGCGGCCACCCAAACCTTCTCGTCCGAGCGTCTCTTCCCCTATCCATCCATCTCCCGTCCCATCCCCACCAAACCATCCCATTCTACTTCGTGTTCCTATCCTACTCCAGTCCCACACCCCACCTTATCATTCCCCTTCGTCCCAATTAACGCCCACCCGCTGATGATGGGAGGCGACAGAGGCGCAACAGATAGCAGATTTTCGTCAATGGTCGGCGGCCCCGAGGTCGAGCCCATTGAAAAAGCTCGGGAGCGGAGCGCACATGGGACGCGCGTCGTGTCCCTTCGACCTTGCGCCCGCGGCCTCCCAATGTACCGTTATCGGCCAATCGGTGGCTTCTTCTTTGGGTCAGTCGCCGAGCGGCCGATCTCTGCATTGCCGGCCACTCGAAAACCGACGCTCACAAGCACTTTCTCTTCAGGGCTATCGCAGGTGGTCAACGACGCGTTTCTCGTTTTCCGTGCTTGTTGCCCCTCCCCCGCCCTCCAAACCTACCACTCACCTTTCACAGTCCTTTCGTGCTTTCTCATTGCTTATTGTGCCTCCCTCGGATCCGGTCATCTAAGGCTGGCCCAAGGCAAATATACCAACGCGAAGCTACGAAGTTACGAGCTACTATTTTCCCCTTTACCGACCAATTCTACATTGCCCGAGTAGATTGAAAATCTTTCACGGTCCGCGTTATTTGTCCGGATTATATTTATAATATTTGCCAAACTCTTTGGCTGCTGATTTATCGTGCACCGAGGGATAATGGGCGTTTTCACGTCATGTGACATCTTTGCAAATACGTATGTGACTGGCGATTAAATGTTTGTTACGATGAAGATCTTTAAATACGTAAGGAGGATGCATTGGAATGTCACGTGCTCGCGAGAAGCAAGTGTAAGGGAAGTGGAAATGCATTACAGGCGTACAATGTACACACGACGATGCGTAAGAACGATAAAAAATAAGAAAAAAATAAAACAATTTTAATAATAATAATTATATTAATAACAATCACCAACGACAGATATCAATAAGCCTCCTTTTCTATGAGCATTTTCTTGTTCTTTCATTCTTTGTCATTTATGTTACTTATTGGTATTATTGTTATTATGATTTTGTTTTTTTTTTTTTACTTTCTATAACCGGATGATGCCACACTCAATAATTTCAATCGATCAGAGAGATACGCATTAGTTTTGAAAATTTACATAAATCAAACGATAATAAAGCGATCAACGTCCCCTCGATCTTCCATAAAGTGAATTTAAATAGTTCGTAAAGTATCATTGCGTAATGAATATGAATATGAAACGGAAGCTATACCTATACATATTTAAATATGCGATAGGTCCAATGAATAAAAGTTATATCCATAAAGTTATACATGACCAGTATTGAGCAGATAATAATCACGCCATACCATACATAATGACTGGATAATTAATTAATAATTGGATAAATCATAGATACACTAGCGTACGTGAAATTTCCGATCAATTATTATTCTGTAGGTGTAGATAATTTTTGAAGCTCGCCACGAGATAATATCACACCATCAAAATATCTATCGGCAATCGAATGGTTGTATTATTAATTAGTAGTCTTACATCTTTTCCAAGGGTATTTTATTCGTAGTTTTAGGCATTTATCCCCACTTTCGTCACTTGACAAAGTACAGGCAAAGTGAAAGTTAACGGTAAATAGACGAATCTAGATAAGACGTCAAGAAACAAAAAAGTCAGTGCAGTCACAAGGAGCAGCTGCGCTCGCTCTGTCCTATTATTTAGGTAAAGAGCCCGTATTATCATAAAGCCAAAGTGCTCTTTAACATCAATAAAAAAAGAAAAGCAATGATTCTTCTCAGGGTTTCCCGTCATTTTCTCCTTTAGCGCGAACGCGAGGAAAAGTCGCGAGAAGAGAGTACTAGAGAGTGTTACATCTCCACGATGAATAAAAAAAATCAAGATAGATAGTTAAGCAGAGAGAGAGAGAGAGAGAGAGAGAGAGAGAGAGAG
>NW_011948412.1:6779024-6788791 GCF_000503995.2 Ceratosolen solmsi marchali
CCCCCCCCCCCCCCCCCGCCAACGTCCCGGCGGCGATGCTCGCGCTACATTTTATTTAATGTGACTGCGCCACGAAAAAACATCCCCAAAGGCTCGGCTCTGCGAGCTTCTTTGTGCCATCATCGATCGAACGTATCTTTCTTTCCCTTCTTCAATTCTCATCTTTTTCCTTGTTTTCTTTATTCTCTCAGTGGTCGACGCCACCAGTTCATTGGAGTAGCAATCGCGATCGGAAAATCGAGTCGGAAAGAACTCGGCCCCCCTCTCTTATATACACACACACACCCTCTCTCTTCGTCAGTACCTCTTTCTTTTTCTGCTCAGTCCCTCGTTCCTTCTCTCCATTTCATTCGCACACACACACACGCGCGCGCACGCGCGCACACACACATACTCTCTCTCTCTCTCTCTCTCTCTCTCTCTCTATATATATATATATATATATATATATATATGTGTGTGTCCCTCCCCCCCCATCCTCTTCTCTTTTGCCTCGCTTCGCTCACTAGAATCTTTTATATAATGTTGGAAATACATTTTTAGCTACCAGATATATCGGTAAACGTTTCTCTATCAGCACATTCGCATGAAAATTAACGATACATTGACTTCACAAATACTTGAAGCCATTTTAATATACCATACGCGCGTTATATTGAACTACGAGTCTTGGCTTGTCGCCGTCGTAATTTCAAGTTAATATTTTGTTTAGATGTATTTTAAACATTTACATATTCACGAAATCTTATGACTGAATGAAAAGCGCTAATAATCAACGATGATCTAAACTAAATAATATTACGCCACTAATTACAATCATTTTATAAATATTTCTTGCGGCGCGCCGCTCCCGATGATTAATCGTAATACACTGCCACGATAATAAAACGTATTAAAACGATGACTTCCTTTCTAGTCTAAGTAATTAAAGACAAGCCATTATGATGATCCAAGCGATGCTTCCATTCAATCATTAGCACAGAATTCGTGAATGTTTAGGGAAAATAATGAGCGATGTTAAATATGATTTAGAAATTGCAATTATCGTCGTCCTCTTAAATACAAATTCAGAAGATTGAAAATCAGTATAATTATCGAATGCAGCGCCTAGCGTTCACAATATTCCTGTTGAAGCTCTTATTAGCATGAAGCAAGCTGTAATTCAAATTAATGAAATATTTTTGACGACGACTAGTTGCTAGAATCTAAAAAGCATATTATTATATCTAACCAGTTTCTCTACATTACTCACGCCGTGTCTCTATTTCTTACTTTTTTACCCTTTTGCGTTTCTCTATTTATCACCGTGTCAGTCTCTCCTCTTCTCTTCCACATTCACACGCTCTCGCGCCCTCTCCCCCTCTCTCTCTCTATTTATCCCCACTCCCACTTCCACTCCCACTCCCTCAATCGCTCCCTCCCTCTACCACAATATTACCTCCTCTTGTTCTTATTAGCACGTCAAACATACTATCTGTCTTCCTTACTTACTTACTCTTTCTTTTTTATCTATCCGAGAGTCCATCTCTCACTCTTCTTCTCCCATTTGATCACTCGTGCGCTGCTCTCGTTTCTTGCCTCGCTGCACGAAAATAAAAATGTGCCCCCAACAGTTGTCGAATTTTTTAATTTCGATCATTTCACGCGGCCTTATCCCCGTTTATCCTCCAACATTTAATCTCACGATGGCAAAATAAACGGCAAATAAATCATAGCCACGGCAAGTACCAAACTTCACGATGAATCCTCGTATTCGTGATTAAAGAGACGAGTAAGATTAAATAAAGAGGTCTTTTCTATCTAAATCCTGGCATCAAGTGTATCTCGATGAAGTCTTGTTTCACGGTCGAATAGCATCACCGCGCGCGCGCTCACCCAGTCAACGCAAACCAAATCCTCTGTGGTTGGCGTTTAACGCGTCGAGCGTCCCTCCTAGTTTTCAGCATTTCAACTTCTGCCCTAAAGATTGGAGTGCACTTGCCCTCTAGCCTTACCACCGCTGCCTTTTCGTCACTCTATCTCTCTCTCTCTGCCTGTCTCTCTCTCTCTCTCTCTCTCTCTCTATATATATATATATATATATATATATATATATATATATCTACTTTTACCGTTGCTTCATTCGCATCCGTGCTCGCTACCCACCTCGAGTATAAGTCATCGATTAGCTACGGGATAAGGCCTTATGGCCTATTTTGTACTCGATTGCATGACCAATTATATGCCCAAATTTAAGGGTGAATTGGTCGGACGATAAGCTGCTATTTAAATTGGCCTTTAAACATTAGTTCAATAATTCTTAAATCTGCGCCAAACACTCGTAATGCCGCTAAAGTAAATTGGTCGATTTGACTTGATACTAAGTGCTGTGGAAAGCTAACAACAGCAGCCGGGATTCCCTCTCACATCCATCGTCGAAACTATAAGATGCTTTTAAAATATCGATTCTCTCTTTAGGCGCTCAGTATACTTTTACTTTTTTCTCTCGGCTTTCCTAACCCAAATATTTGTCGATAGAGACTGCCAGAGACATGAATATTTGGAGGGAAACATTAACATTATGTTTAATATACAATCGCCCAGGCCGTCGATATTATATTTCAGCCTCGAGATAATGGCGCATAGACGAGTCTTACAACGACATCGATAACAATGCCGAAATAATATAAATTTTAGAAAACATTGTTAACGTTCGCCTCTCTCACTCTGAGAACTATGACGTTATTACGAAAGCGCGATAATTGTTCTCGTCATGGCAAACTCTTCTTAGGCGCTTAAATATCAACTGCGAGATATTTGTTCTAAGGCTTTAATGGAAAATCTCTAGTTGCAAAGGACTTGGCTCAAAGTTCTAATAGCTCCAGGACATAAAGAGATGAGAAAGAAAAGCAGAAGAAAAATCTTCATTTTCAACATCGATAGAAGTAAGTTGGAGCAATGCACACTTTTCTGCTTTATACCTTTCTCACCAACACGAGCACCGTCTCTGTTATACACGTGCGCGCGTATCCATCTCTCTCTCTCTCTCTCTCTCTCTCTCTCTCTCTCTCCCTTACTTCGCCTATACTTTTTCCCGTTGCGTAAAAAGGTTAAATGGTGGAAGTTGCAGTTTCCACGGCGACCCTAGATTGTAGGAAAAAGTAGCGGAAGAAAGAAAAAGAGCCAAGACAACGTAAAATAAAAAGCTAAAGATAGAGAAAGCACGAGGGAGAGAGATGGTTGGATGGTTGGATGGATGGATGGATGGATGGATGGATGGATGGATGGATGGATGAAGAAAGCGGGAAAGATGGGACGAGAAAGGGAAAAAAGATAGAAAAAAGCCCGGGGGTTTTTGCTGCAGGACGAGCTTTGAAAAGAAATATTTGAGAGAAGCAAAAGCGGTGCGAGGAACGTCGATAATGCCAGGAAAAAAGGTAAAAGCCGAGGCTTGTGTGTTGTATCTATGTGTGAGTTTATGAAGAATATACTAGGCGGAAGAAAAAGGAGAATAGACGAAAAGATAATAATACAACACGAGATGAATGGAGCATTAGTAATAGGCGAGGTAAGTTAAACAGATAGATAAATAGCGAGAGCGGGTTGGGTTGGGTTGCGTGGGTCGGGGCGAGGAGGAGGGAAAGAAACACAGACGACAGATCGAAGGAGAGGCAAGAATGACATAAAAAGAGAAACGACATAAAAAGAGAAACGACATAAAAAGAAAAAAGAGAAAAAAAAAGAAGAAATAAAGATGCGATAAGAAAATTACGGGGGAGGAAAGGAGACGGAGATAAAGAAGAAAGAGTATGGTCTGAAAGCGGAGAAGTTGGAAAATGGGTGTATAAGAGCGCGCGCGCGCGTACGCACACACGAATAGAGAAGGCGTCCGTAGATCAGAGTAGGACAAAGAAGCTGTTCTTTATTTCTCTCTCACCCCTTCTCCAAGAGAAAATAGCATCTTTGCACGCCCTATCTATAACTATTACTAGTACACTACGCTGTTGCCGCTCTTATGTGGAAGATATAAAATGTATAAAGAAGAATGCGAGGAGAAAGAAATGACGAGACTGGGCGGCTGAGGAAGGGTGGGGGAATGAAAGCTAGGGAAAGGAAAATAGAAAATGAAGGGATGTCAAGGGGGAGTAGAAAGAAAGCGTTTTATGTGATACAGTTGAAAAAGAACGAGGGAGGGAATGAGGGAGATGAACAGGAGAAGAGCAGGACGAACGAATTGAAAAAATTTAAAGAAAAATTGAGACGAATCTCATGTAAGGGAGACGAAGAAGAACAGTGCGACGCTTCTTTTATCTCTTATCCTAGCACTTGTGAAAAGGAAAAAGATGAGCGAAGAATGTATATGGAATACTTTATGTATTCCACGCGCGCGTGTATGTGACGTCGGAGAGGGGGCGGCGGTGAGATGGAGGGTAGGGGCGGGGCGGCGGTGGTGGTGAGATGGAGGGGTGTGCGTGAGCGTGGTTAGAGAGGGAAGAAAAGCATGAAGAGAAAATGGATGGAAGGAAAGAAGGATAGAAAGGAAGGAAGAAAGACAGAGAGACGGACAGACAGACAGACAGATAGATAGATAGAAAGCTGACAACATGGGGTCGGAGCTTGAGAAATGAACAAAAAAGACTCGGCATGATGTTGTATAAGAAAAAGAAGGAGCCATATAGGAATAAGAATAATAAAAAACCTCCCGCGGTAACTCTTGTGCTAGCTTGTACGTGCGAGTGCGTATGCGCGCGCGCCTTCATCAACGCCCGAGTATGTGCGTTCATGCGTAAGCGCGTGTATTCATGCGCGAGTGCGTGCGTGCGTGCGTGCGTGCGTGCATGCGCGCTCGCGTGCTTACGTTCGTCGTTGCGTATGGAATACGTACGTCATCTTCTCCTTCCGTCACAATCGGACTTTATCCTTACGTGGAGTTTATTTTCATTTTATCGATCGATATTTACTTACTAAATTAACGAAGGAATAAGTGACGACGAGGGGATGATTCTCCGAGAGGAGGATATATTTTTAATATTCTCTCGATATATTATAGGATATGGAGGAGAATTTGATTCCCCCGGGGAAAATGACGATCTCGAACTGGCCGTCTCACTGAAATCTGATTGGCCGAATAAAGTATAATATTTAAATAATCATTGTTTAACTCTTTTCCATATTGTCTATACGTATAATTGATAAATGAATTTCTAATTGTAACTCTCACTACTTCATACATTATATGAACATAATAATCATTAAATAAATTGTCACCGACACTTAATTCCAATCTTCAAAAATAGTACAAATTCGACATTCTAATTCCGTAAGACCGCGCGTGCATAGGTAATTCGTGTATTCCTTATTTATTCTGTGTAATTATATTTGACATAAATGTATATAAAAATATTATCTGTTTATGCAATTTTCTATTAATATTCATGGAATAATGGATAATAGGCAAGCAAGTATCATAAATTTGCTTAATTTTATGATCAATTAAATTATTCATAGTATGTTAGAGAGAGAGATTCTTTCGTCTAATTAAATGCTTTTCCATTAAACTGATGCAAAGATATGGTACTTTAAATAAAAAATTTAAAGTAGTATGTGTGCGCGTATTTATGGAATTTATGGCTTATTTTTATGGAATTTTTTTCTAAAGTTGTTAATTTATATTATCCAAATAGTCGATTATTAATACAATTAAAAAATAATCATAAATTCACAAGAATATCGATATATTAAATGATTACAAATGATATACAAATTGGTGAATAATGAAAATAATTAAGTCTCGTAAGGAATGTTCTTCCGTTCCAGCGCAATAGACCTTATGTTTTTTGTTTTATTTAGCGACTTTAATTCGCTTAAATTTTATATTTAGATTTTCTTTTATACGCATATTGGTGGATGATATTATCTATGATTTTTTTTTTTTAATAAATAATGTACATAATAGAAAATTATATTAACGATCCGTGGCTGAGTATATTTAATATATTAAATGATAATTTTCGAAATATTATTTACTACGTATTGATGATTATAAGTTTAGAAGGTGATTGGAAAGTAAAACAAGTAAGATTTTTAATTATGCAATTATCAGCGAAAAGCAATTGATGTTTTAAGCATTAAGAAAGCTCAATTAATTATAAACTTTAATAATAATGCTAATAATACGAAATTTTGTTTTTAACTCGTTTCAAATAACGTATCATGTATATCTGAAATAATAATTTTTATCAATATTTGCCTATTAATTGTAAATGAACTCTTGATCTTAATATATATATATATATATATATATGAGATATTGTTTAGAGGAAAGTGAACGAAAAAAATCAAGTTAAAGCCAAAGTGAGATTAATTCTATATAAATATACAAGATTCAATGTGAATTAATATCAATAGACAATGATATATATATATATATATATATATATATATATATTAATAAAAATAATAACAACAGAATACCGAGTAATTAAGATATTGATCACAAGTATAAAATAAAAGAAAAATACTAAAAAAACAAAAATAAAAAAAACAAAATTTGTAAAGTCCAAAATGCCACGACTTAACGTACAAGACTTGACATTAAATTTTGAATTTTAATTACAGATAGTTTTTGTTACTTTTATATCACTTATTATATTGATTAGGCAAATATCTGCGTTAGGCCTTCGGTAACGTAAATTTTTAGAAAATAACTTAAACACAATGCGACTGATTGCGTCTATAATAAGAAATATATTTTGGTTAAAATGCAAAAAAAAAAAAGAAGAAAAAAAAGAAAAGAAAAGAAAAGAAAAAAGAAAGAAAAAAAAAAAGAATGGAAAAAATTACAAGTAAAATGAGATAAAGGTGGAACAAGTTAGAGAGTAAATAATGTCATTGTACAATCTCCGAATATATAAATAAAAATTTAAAGACTACAAGAGTCAATGAAAATTAATTAGGAATGGAAAAAAGATAGTGAAACAGACTGCAGATAGTAATCAACTGCTTTCAAGCAAAATAAATGTATAATGAAAAAAAAAAAAAAAAAGAGAGAGAGAGAGAGAGAGAGAGAAGAGACAAGGTGGAATAGCTTAGCAAAGATATAATTCAACGCCGTACGAAAAAGCGTGCATTGGATGATAAGAAAACAAAGTATAATAAGCCCGATAAGAAGTCACGTAAAAAGAGGAGCCCGATAAATAACCAAACGACGTTACAAAAGCGAGCGCGAGTCAACGAAAAAGGCAGAAATTTATATCAGAGAGAAGGCAAATGCGAACAAAGATGAGGCGCGTGTAATATCGCAAATCGAGCGATAAGAAAGCATATCGAAGGAGAAAAAAGATCGATACGAAAAGTCGGCGTGCATTAAGAGATAAGATTTAAACGAAAGCGCACACGACGCGGATCTTGAGCGATGCAGCTGACGAGTTGAAGAGAATCTAAGCTTAGAAATAATATAAGTAAATCGAGATTTCCCGGTTAAAGCTTGACGAGGTTTGTTCACTTTTATGACATTGATTGCTTAATGGTGATGGTTACAATAATCCTGTCTTGGTTCGCTTGGATCATCGAATAAAGAGACAGCATTCATTATTCCTTTCATTTCAATAATATTGTAATAACACATTTTTCAAGTACTTGGCTCCTATTTCGAAAAACAACAGCAACAGCAACAGCAACAACAACGACGACGACGACGACGACGACGACGACGACGACGACAACACGAAGAATATAAAAAGATGAGCGAAAAGACAGAAAAAAACGACAACTGTGCAATCGTATATCATTTGTGCATGTGCGAATGGAGCTTAATTAGCTTCTCATATACACCTTTTCGCTTTAAACTAGGCGGCCAAGCACGCGAAAATAATGTTTAATAATACATTTAATTCGCGCATGTAATGTCTCTAAGTAAAGTAACGAGGGCAGCCGCACATAAAACTCTGAAAATACGCGAGTGAAGAATGCTCGTAGCATTATCAATTTCCTCCTCTCGGGCAATTTTTTTTTTTTTTTTTTTTTTTTTTTTTTTTTTTTTTTTTTTTTTTTTTTTTTTTTGTATACAAAGAAGAAAATTTATGCCATATCGCTTGACGGCCGCTATATAATTAATCTAATTAATCTTGATATAATCGTAATTATTTATATTAATTACAAATCGACGATTTTATAATTCATAGCGAGAGCAAGGGTTACATAATCGATGCAAATTATGACTTTACGCACTTAAGATATGAGAATACAATCAGCTTGCTGCTTCGCTCGGTATTTCAGAAAATGTCCGCATTTTGTTCTTTGCTGCGATAAAGACATATTGATGTTGCAATGCAGGAGAGAAAATATAAAAACATGAGAGATATTAAATTATTTATCACCTATTTACTTATGAAAGTATACGGTTAAACGAAACCAGATGATTATGTTTTTTTCTTCTGTTTTTTTTTTTTTTTCATTTTTTAACAATATCGGCATTAGATTACCTTACAACGCTTAAGTTAACTCGATATATATATATATATATATATCTGTTCTCTCTCTCTCTCTCTCTCTCTCTCTCTCTCTCTCTCTCTCTCTCTCTCTCTCTCTCTCGTTGTTTTTGTTCTTCATACGATTATTTTATAATTACAATATATATTAAAAGTAATCTTTTAAGCTGGAAGCTTTTGAAAAGGTTCGGGTATGTGCTGCATTTATCTTTTATTAAAAATCAAATCATCGTTCAAATTTGAGCACATTTACGTTCACTTTATTCAATTATTCTATATTTAACAATCATTAATAATCATTTGCAATTTTATAGAGTCTCATTGGGGAAGCATTGATTAATCAATCGAACTTATCTACAATATCATTATCATTATTATGTATTATTATTATGTATTGTTGCTACTGCTACTGCTGCTACTGCTGCTGCTGTTGTTGTTCTTCTCCTTGTTGTTATCATTATCATTATTATCATTATTACATATTGTTCATCAATATTTATTTATCAATAATAGCAGCTTAAAGCAAGTAATAATTATTTTACTTTCTATTCAATAATGATTGATTGAGCAGTTATAATATAAAAGTTGAAACGCTCGTGAAATATGAATTTGCGCTTCAAATTCTAATTGATCTGTGCATTACTCAATACATTAGTTTGTACACACTATCTTTTGTATTCTCATTGTTCTTAACTTGTATTTGTCATTCTTACGTCAATAATATTTTTTAATCGTATGTTAAAATGTTACCCTCACATTAGAACATTATTATTATTGTTGTTGTTGTTGTTGTTGTTGTTGTTGTTGTTGTTATTATTATTAGAGAAGGAGAATTCTTACTTTCAAATTTGCAACTGTAATGAAGTAATTCATAAACTTTATTTTATTGTATACGCAGTTACGTAATGACATATTTATGATATGAAAATGTCTATATTGAAGATAGACAATTTTCGGCGATAACGATTGCAAACTCAAGCACATCGACGAATAATGTCTGGTTGTAAAGACAGAGCGAGTGAGAGATAGATAGAGAAATTATAATTACGGATCGGCAAAGACTATAAATACATTATTTATTAATGCCATAATAATACTGGGAGCACAACGTTTTATTATAAAAAGTCGGCCTTTCGCCAATATCGGCGACTAGGCGAATTTGATATTGCCGAGGCTATAACTAAGTAATCAATACAAGAGAACGAGCGATATAAGATATCTATGTATAATACACATGGTGAACCATGGGACGAGTCGGGGTGGGGCACACGATCGCGTGGAGGGGGGGTGGGAGGTGGG
>NW_011948412.1:6788824-6790941 GCF_000503995.2 Ceratosolen solmsi marchali
GTGGAAGGTGGGGAGGGGGGGGAGAGAGAACTTTGGGAAAACGAAACAGAAGAAGAAACGTTTCCTGTTATCGGATCGCTCAGCCGAGGCATCTAAGCACCTGATAAAAACGAGCGCCACTCTACGAACAGCCAGATAACGTGAAAAAACGAGCTCACTCGCGTATTATAAAGACTTGGAATAGATCGAGGCTGATAAAGACGGCGATATGTTATCGAAGGAGGAGAGTAAGCCACCGGTGGATCGTCGTTGACGATTTCCCTGCCGAGTCAAACTACCGTTCGCCGACACTCGCTGAGAGTCGCGCAAAGCATCATATAATGGCATAAGTGCCGAATTAGCCCGGTGATTGACGGGGACCGACCCGGGACTGACGGGGACCGATTGCTAAAACGACGGATTCGATCGATCCGGCAACGTTATGAAAATCGCCAAGAGTCGGCGGCTACGTGCTACTATCAAACATTTTATCGAGTGGTGGGTCGAGAGGAGAGTGCCCTCCTATTCCACCCCATATTCGCCCACATTTACCGATTAAACAGCCCGAGCTCCGAGTCGCCGAATCATCCCCGACGCGTATCGATGCGTCCCTTGGCGGCTCGCCACCAGGAGTCACGGCTTAACTCGCGGCTCAACACCTCGAGCGCGATATACATTCGCCTCCCCTCGGTGCCGAGTGGCGCACGTTGCTATTCACGTGCCAACTCGTGAAAATTGGGTCGAGGCTAACCTCCCGTCACCCCATTCGTCGTCCCTCCACGCGAGGTCGGCCTCCGCTCCGACAATACGCTCCAAAACATTCCATAAAACCTGGTGAGCGTGCTCAGGCTATTAGCGCACGCCTCCGCAAATTATCCGACGGATTCGACAAAAGTCACCGAGTAGCGAATTCACCGATGTTGTAGCCACGCGACCTTTCGCCCACTCCGCCTCATCCTTCCCAAACGTCCTTACAACATCGATGCACGCAATCTGTATTTGTACGTAGAGCGAAAAACGAAGGCCAATCCGAGCGATTTAAAGACGGAAATCGATGATGGGCAAACTATTTTCTTCCTCTTCCTCCCAGTAATTTTTACCCGATAGATAATAATTAGGAATGGTTAGTTTTGAAAACGAGGCGAGTTGCGCTTTCAGTTTTCTCGGTTGATTGATTGTCAAAGACGACAAGGACAACGACGACGACGACGACGACGACGACGACGCGACGACGACGACGACGTTCAACGACGACGGCGACGGCCCTCTCAAAATTCGTAAAGTTGCGCGTGCGTGTGCGTGAGCACGAGGTTGATAGCAGCCGACTAGGAAGCCAAGTGAAATTAAAGACGGAAGACCAAGACGCCGACGACCCAATGCTCCACTATTATCCAACCCGCGTGCGTAACAACCCTCGACCACTTTGGCGCATCCTCTACCCTCAATGCCTCGGCGACCCGAACGAACGGTTCCGAGCATGTTACCGAGCACGGGGCCTGTTCGCTCCTGTGCATGGTCGAGCTCGGGGAGGCGGGGGAAGGCGATGGTGGTGGTGGTGGTGGTGGTGGTGGTGGTGGTGGTGGTGGTGGTGGTGGTAGTCGTGGTGGTGGTCGTGATGGTGGCGGCGCGAAAGCTCAGCTTTTCATATCCTCTCTTGATATTTGTGTTACAGCGGAGGGATGGCCGGGCAGCACTACTGCCTGCGCTGGAACAACTACCAGTCGAATATGACGTCGGTGTTCCATCAACTCCTGCAGACGGAGGCCTTCGTCGACGTGACGCTGGCCTGCAACGAGGCATCCTTGAAGGCGCACAAGGTACGTCATCTGATACATCATCCCGTCTTGCGGTCTATTTTCTATTTCGTATTTTGTATATCCATGAGCGCCCGGGGATGATGAGGCTCGCGAGGACCGACGAGGCTTGTAACGCCACGTATTCGCTTCTCCGTCGGGCTTCTTATTTAAGAGAGATAAGTGTGGCGTTAAGTCCCGTATAAGTCCAATCATAATATTGCTGTACTATTGCCGTATGGAAAAAAATAAAAAAAAATTTTTTTTTAAAGCGGATCCCCTCTTGTAGGCGTCACACTCGAGTAACTACGAAAAGGGATAAGACTCGGAGATAAGAATGGAAAA
>NW_011948412.1:6790975-6793475 GCF_000503995.2 Ceratosolen solmsi marchali
AGAGAGAGAGAGAGAGAGAGAGAGAGAGAGAGAGAGAGAGAGAGGAGAGAGAGAGAAAATTGACCTGGAATATATATACATTTTTTCCTCTTCCACCCGTACGCTCTATCGATCTATTCCTCTCTCGCTCTCTTTTTCAGCTTTTCTCTCCGTCTACACTCTGATCCAACCTCTCTCTTTCACTTTTATATATCCCCCCATTTTCTTTTTATTTCATTTCCTGGTCTTTCCCTCGTCGTTTCTCTTTGTCTTGCATTGAGCTTTATCTTTTTCTCCACTGACTCTCTCTCTCTCTCTCTCTCTCTCTCTCTCTCTCTCTCTCTCTCTTTCTCTTTCTCTACGCCTTTTTTCCTCGCTATACGTACAAGTCTCGACTTTTTTTCTCTTTCTACCCGCGCTCGTACGTCCCCCTTTTTCCTGAGAGTTTGTGCCTTCGCATCTCTGACAGTTTTTATCCTTTCTCTCCCTCGCTCCTGCTCTCTTTTTATGTTTACCCAGCTATCTCAGTTTCTTCTTTGTTTCGTCTGTCTCTTTTCGCATAGTTGAACACTTACTCCTATTCATTATTAACATCAGTTAGAAAAATAGCCGGATTGTTGGAACGACATTAATTGTAAAATTTTCAGAATAATTATGATGATTTGCCGTTTGATTATTATCAAAAATAATATCGACTTTGCAATGCCTCTTCTCTTCGATAATATCGCTTTTTTGTTAAATCCCAAACGAGTGATACCGATCTTTCATCAATCTTATGCATTATAATGGTTTTACCATTTAATTAATTTATTCATTAAACAATTTTTATTTAACGACGATGGATGTATTCGATAATTGCTAATGTTAAATCGCTACGCTCGGCTTATGCATGAAAAAAGCCTCGATTATGACAATCCGCTAGTATTTGAACAATATAGTAGGGCGGAATTTTAAACGAACTCTTACGAATTGAAAGATAAATTTTATTCACATGTATTTTAACAAATATTCTATTACGTCCGCCGATTTTTCATTTTTCCTTATCAGCGAAGATTTTTATCGATTCTATTAACGTATTCCCTAGTTATGTCTAATCAAATAATTACACATACATAATGATAATAATGGAAAAATTATGTCGCGTCAACGTAATCTAACAATTTTAACGCAAGATCGTGTATCCTCTTATCCCAAACTCTTGCTCTACTCTCATTGTTAATAGCAATTAAATTGCAAATTCCGAGCGATACTTTTGGCAATCGCATGACGCGCATCGTCACTTATCGAGGCCTTGATTATTAAGGAAATGGATATTCGAAATAAATAAACATGTTAAAGGAAACGTTTTCTTGATTTCCTCGTGCTCGGCACACTTACAATACGCGCACTACGTTTCTTTATTAATAAAGCCGCAAGTGCATTCGAAATAAAGTGCGCCAAATCGGTCAAAATTTTTTTTTTTTTTTTTTTTTTTTTTTTTTTTTTTGTAATTAAACCTATGGAGTAAATACCGGACGATTTAAAAATCGCTTCGCAATGGAATTCCCGCTGCCGATTCCACAGCACCAACTCTCGTTTCACAATGCCACTCATAATTGTCGAAGGGATGACACTCGCCAAAGTCCTTAAATTTCGTCGATAGCTTTACAAAAATTTTCAAATTCACCGCCCACCAACATTTCCCGGCCGACCACTGCACGATCACACTTTACCGCCTTTTTCGACTCACCGCTCCGATAACCGGGAACACGCGACTAGAAAAATTAAACCTCCAACCCAAGGTTCGGTTAATGCCACCTCGTACCGGCCCTCCCCACCTCCCACCTCCCGCGACGCACTCACACAGATAATCCCTCCAATAAGTAACGAACAGCTTATTTTATTATCTGTTCGCAGGTGGTGTTGTCGGCTTGCAGCTCCTACTTTCAGAAGCTGTTGCTATCGAACCCCTGCAAGCACCCGACCATCATCATGCCCCAGGATGTCTGCTTCAATGACCTCAAATTCATAATCGAGTTCGTCTACAGGGGTGAGATCGACGTCTCCCAGGCCGAGCTTCAGGTGAGCGATTTATAATGTAAATCCTCGTTCGCGGCGATATGGTGCCTCTCTGCGAATAAGGCAGGGCTCGTCGTTTGGTAGAGAATGCAGCAAGGATAGTCCTCGGCGAGGCATTGATTTTCATTTTAATTATATTCACCGGAGGAGGGATTATTATTAGCCGATCATCAACCCGACATGTAAATTATAGTTTTGCACTTAAATACCCCGCGAGCTGAACCACCTACGGCTTTTTTCTTTCATTTTTATCTTTCTCCTTTTCAATGAAAATTATACATCACAGTAAGAGTAAATTTTATTAAAACGCCCCAAGTTTGCTTGCCGATGATTACTCTGACACTTTGACCCAGTCGTCGCCTCGTATATTCCAAGATTAGATTTAGATGTTTCGACATGGCAAAGAAGCTTATGCATCGCATATACGAATCTTTTTACATTTATAAAATACAGGGATTGAAAA
>NW_011948412.1:6798475-6805560 GCF_000503995.2 Ceratosolen solmsi marchali
GTTTGGCGAGAGAATCTGAGAGAAAAAGGGAGAACTAATGATCAATAAAAAAGTAGCAATTTTCGACCCTCGTCTCGTTGTCTCGCATTGTTCGACAATTAAGATCACAGCGAACTTGTGCCTCGAGTGCTTCGCAATTTTGCAAAATTTTACCGAATGACATAACGGCGATTTATAATGTTTACAATGAATGACAACGTCGCGCCGCTTCATTAACATTAATACGACGTCTTATTATAAGCTCGTGAACATATATAAACGTATAAGTTTCAAACAATCTCACTTTACAAAGTTCTGTTTTTCCATTACGATTCCAATCACGCTACTTCCAATAGAAAGTCGCACACGCATTATCCACGAGCAATAATAGTAATATAATATACCAATACTAATCATCAACCTAATCATTAATTTCATTATATCTCACGAATATCAAGATAATAATAACAACGAGAACGACAATAATAATAATAATAATAATAATAATAATAATAATAAGTAATAATAATAAGTAATAATAATAATTACAATAAACGAATGAATGCATAAATAAAGCAAAGAATTAATCGCAGATTATTAATTTATTGGTCGTTTATTGTATACATGAAATAATAGCCTTCGTTATGAACGTTATAAATATACGGAATAATACAAATTGACGTCGTTATTAAAATTAATTAGTAATTAAAATTAGAAAATCGAGTAATTCTGTAAACGGATGGGGAAGAAGTTTATCGCATTACAGCTTCTCGTGAAAACTCTGCTTAGCGTGTATTTTAGTTGGATCCTTCTTTGACAATTGTATAACCGCTTTAATTATGAACACAGACAAAACTTGATTGACGTTGATAGTATGGGTAAAAATATTTATGGTCATTTTACAAAGAACGGGGCTAATCGTTCAGTCAATAAATTAGTAATGAAACGTAACGTAATAGAAGATAATCTTGCCGTCTATCCATATCAATTGGCTTTTAATATTGGAAAAGAAAGCAAATCCGTATTACTTCGATTACAATGCTAAATATAGAAAATCAGTTGGACGAAGAATTGTTGAAAAGTAATAAGAGCGTATTCCGATAGGCACGATACGCGTCGATTAGTTAATTTTGCTCCATAAAATGTAATCGTCAGTCGTGACGTCGGTTTTCAAATAAATCTTTTTTGCGACAAAATACTAGCTCCGATGTGCGAATTCATTGATTTTGCAAAAGCGCCTCGCATTAATGCGCGTTGGTGGTCGAGATTCGCGTGTGCGTGTGCATTTGCTCGTGCCGAGAGTCGGGTTGCCCTGTGTGAGCGAAGCAGAAGGGGGGAGGGGGTGTGGGGAGGTGGATTTAGATAGGTAAGGGGTAGAGGCTCGAGTCTCTAGAAGCAAATAGACGACCGATAAATATTTTAAAGCGAGTCGTTCCTTCTTATCACAAGTTAGTGCCAAAACGGCTCATCAATAGAGCCTTTGAAAGTGGGATGGTTAACGTTTGCCTGTTGGTCATCTATCTCAACTCCCTTAAAAACGTTGCGCTCCTCCGCCCCTGCCCCCCTCCCCATACCCACGCTCCTCATCCCACCATCCCCAATTCCCATACCTATCCACGGTTAACGAGGCTAAAATCGAAGCGTTTGATGTAAGAATACGAGGAGAAGGTTGTAAATCGTAACTCTGGAGGCGCGGACCTTACGAGGATTACCGATCGAGCCTCATCCTCAAAGAGCCCATCGAACGCTCATGCTCCTACCGAACGATCTTCGACAGGCTCCCTCCCCTCGTTCTCCCCGTTCATCCCCTCTCCTCCTCCTCCTTCTCCTCCTCCTCCTTCTACTCAAACATCTTACGCCTTTACCTGTCATTCATCCTCCCGCGATGGTATCCACCACCGTAGAAAGGCCAGCTCGTGGGAACGCGATTGTTGCATGGCGCAATAGGCTATTTATTTTGTCCTCGTCTGAGTGGGTGGGATATAGGGAGCTCTGTAGAATCCTGTGACGCGAGGATTCGAGCACGCACCGCGCGGTCGAAGAACACAGCCTCCCATGCCTATGTCTTCCTACAAAGTCTCTCCCCCCCCCCCTCCTCATCCCTCCTCCCTCCTCCCTCCTCCCTCCCTCACAGATCATTGACGAAAAGTACGACGATACGAGGGGCACAAGCCGCGTCCGCAGCGACGTTTTCTTGGCGGTGACGACGGGGCATTGAGAGGAGTCCACTCGAGGAATTTCCATCTCGTAGCTCGGTATCGGGATCGCGAGTGGACCAGGGGCCGAGGGCTCTCGTGGCCCCCGTTGAAAAAAAAAGGCTGCTGGTCCTAAAGAGAAAAGAGCGACCGACCGCCGCCGCCCCTTTCGAAACAGGCTCCCCCCCCCCCCGCCGCCGATTCCCAGAGACGCCCATTGGCCAGTCCCCGGCCCTCGGCTCACCTTGCATTCCGTTGCGGGATTTCTAGCCGGCGCGCGCACGTCCCTCTGTCATGGGGACGGCCTCCACCTTGGAGTCGCGAACTGTTAGATCGGCTGTGTTAGGCAGCAGGGAATGCGGCTGGGCGGGCGGCTTAGGCAGAAAGAATGAAAGATATAAATAAAGAAGGGAGGGAGGAAGGAGGGAAAGATGGAAGAAAGGAAGAAGAGAGAAAGGAAGGAAGTAAAGTAGGAAGGAAAGAGGAACTAGGAGTCGAGGCTCGAGGCGGGGAGGACCGCGCGCGTCCGAATGTGTTGGGTAAAATTTTTCGCGGCACAAGTGGTGGAGCGTAGGTGCCGAAGTGGTGGAATTTTCGTGAATTTATATTCCCCCCGGAGGTATTCCCCACTTGATTAATCGTTTTGTTACAATCTCGGTATGTAAATTCTCTGCAGCTCGCAATAATAATTCACTTTAATAGCGAAGGCATTCGTTTTTATTTCGAGTTGCCAGTATTTTCATACTTGAAATGAAATTTTATTCCGAAAATTTTGTAGAGCGTGACGCGGCTCTCGGAAGTATTTCGTAGTAAAGAACCTACCGAGAATGAATATTCACTCATAATAATAAGAATGCATTTCACTCTCAATGAGAGTAAATTTTCACTAAATTTTATTCCACTAATACTCGCACGTGCTTCTGCATCGTGTTTATTTTCGTTTTTTTTTTCCTTTTATCGTTCTTTCTTTTCGTTTGGTTTCGTTATGTGTCTTTAGTTTAGTAGTCGTAGTAGTACTAGTAGTAGTAGTAGTAGTAGTAGTAGTAGTAGCCTTAGTCGGGAAATTAGCGGCAGTGCGATGATAGTCGGCGGAGCAGTAGAAGAGCACAGTCGTGGTCTAAAAAAATGTTCTACCCCTGCGACAATGACGCGGCCCGTTATCTCCTTCGCGTACATACGAGTCATAACGTAATACGCTTCTTCAAATCTCGTAATCGTTAATAATCAGAATCTAGCGACGAATCTTGTTCGGCCTCGAATTTTTTCTCAAGTCGATGCTCCCCTCTATTAGAGAGAAACGTCAAACTTTATTACACTCGTATTACCTATCTACGTTCCTATCTTCCGTAAGTTCCGAATGTCAGTGCGTATGGGGTTGAAAATTTATTGGATTTATCGTCCGGCTATTTTCCCATTTTAATTACAAAGTCTGATCGATTTCATTTCACCTCGGCCAATTATTTGTATTTCCATATAAAATCATCGTCTAAGAATTGAGGTATAAATATAATAATCGCGACTTCAATCGTTTTCCCACATTTTATTGGGAGACAAGGAAAATATTTGCAATTCAATATATTGCCTCGGTCGCGTTTCAACAAGTGCATCAAACGAGCGTAACTTAAACTCATTTTGCTCCGTATAGTTTTCCTCAGCACTTAATCTTTTTTATATGAGCGTTCTCGACACTTACTAGGTAATATTTTTCTCTAGCCCTTTCTCCTGTGCTTCTTCCCTGTTTTCTTCTCGCACTCGAGGAGGAACAAAAGTGTTTGCTCCTCGCGTTCCCGAGTGTCTCGACTCTCCGTCCAACCCCCCCCCCCATCCTCACAATGTACCGAAACTGTCCCTATTTTTCGACTTTCCACTTTTCTCCGACATCGCGGGTATCTCGTTTACTTGCCCTTGTTTATCATCGTCTTCCTCTTCCTCTTTCTCTTCCTCTTCCTCTTCCTCTTTCTCTTCCTCTTTCTCTTCCTCTTCCTCTTCCTCTTCCTCTTCCTCTTCTTCTTCTTCTACAGCTTCTTCTTCTTCTTCTTCTTCTTCTTCTTCTTCTTCTTCATCTTCTTCTTGCTCTTCTTCTTTTACTTTTTGCGAGCACTAACATGCAGAATACAGTTTTGTCTCGTGCAGTGCACTTTATTTAGTTTGGCGGATTCGCCCGGGATCTGGTAAAAGCATTCGTTGTAAAATTAAATGAGCTATTGTTCTCGATTGAATTGTACGCGAATTGAGCTTACAAAGTTTGAAATAACTTTGTTACTTTAAATTTGCCATTCCAATAACTCACAAATCTACGCTCCGCCTAATTAAGAGATGCTTTATCAGTTCTCCGTGTACATTAATCGCTGCTCCGCTTCCAATTTCTAAATGATTAATATAAAAAAACTATTCATTATTAATTTACCTATTGCATACGACGACGTTGCACAATAAAGCAAAAATCGAAACAAAACAAAAAACAAAAATAAAAAAAATAATAAAAAAAAGAAGAGAACACGCTGCTAGCAATTAATGAAAATTTTCGAATTTCAATGAAAACATATTTGTTAGGCGCTCAACGCGAGACGCAACTATTAAAGGTAAATCAATTCCGGCTTGTATTAATAAAATCTCTGTACCTTGTAATCGTATAACGTATCAATTCTGTAAAACCCGAAGAAATAAACACGGGAGAGAGCGCTTAAAAGAGAAAATTAAAAGACATCGCGAGTACGAGAGATAAAAAGAAAAAAAGAAAAAAAAAGAAAGAAAAGAAAAGAAAAGAAAAGAAAAAAAAATTTAAAAAAAGAGTAAATGCCATGTATTTTACAGGCATATAACCTTTATGACCAAAGCTGTTCACTCAATGCTAATTGTTCTGCTGTGCTGGTGGCTATTTCGTATAAAAATAAGACCATTTTTTTGTAAATTATTTTTTACAATCTTTTATAATATATGTACGTTCGTTGGATTTACATATAGAGAAATAATGTGTTATGTATGAGCTGCCGGCGGAACAATATTTAAACACATTGGAGTGCCGATTTTTGTTTCAATTTCTTATGTTATTAAGGGAATGAAATTATTGTCCCTATTTAATGATTAATTCGTTATTATCGATTTATTCAGCGAGCGTGTATCGTCGCTCACCATTCCTCTAATTTTGACATGTACAAATTATCTAAACCGTAGCGATTTATATAATAATACTTAGCATTTTTTTTTATCAAGTGTCTTATTTTAATTAATTATGATAACATGATAATTTATTATTGCCGATAAAGACGGAAAAGACTTTTCTTTCCCGGCAATTTCGCATTATTGAACGCATGATATATTTCGAGCAATTTATTCGCAAACGCGTTATTAAATCTGCAAATAAGCTTCTAATAGCGAATAGCATTCTCCGTCTCTCAGACTTAGACAAAGTTAGTGCTGCCTAAGCTAAAATAGCATACATCGTCAATAGCGCTTTCGTTAATCTGTATTTTAATCCATTTGTATTTTAATAGCATATTAAGGTAATGGCTCCGGTAATCCCTCCTCCTCCTCCTCCTCCTTCTCCTCCTCCTCCCCACCCAATATACCCCCCCCTACCCCCTACCCACTACCCACTCCCCCTTTCACCTTCTCATCTCTTCTCTTCTCTTCTCTTCTCTTCTCTTCTCTTCTCTTCTCTTCTCTCTTTCTAATTATTATAATCAAACATTAACGATGGCCAAGATCTTATGCATAAATACATTGCTTATCATTAATAACATGATTTTCGATATGTAAGTTCGATGTGTGATATCGTGGTACATCGACGTTCTAGCGTCATTATCCATTCGCAATTTACCGCAGAGCTTCCGATTAATTTTTTCGTTTTATGCACACGATCATCGTGTATGGTATTTTATTTGCGAAGAATCGAGAAAGCGAGTACGTATGCGCACACGCTACTGCGCCTGCTAATTATAATACAAATAGAGTTGCCGAAAGTAAGGCTGTGGAGGGAAAAAAACGTAATCTATCCTCCCGCTTAATATAACATTAACGGGCAATAAATATTATTAACATATGTATGTATGCATGTATATATATATATATATATATATATATATATATATATGTATATATATAGTTGATGTTATTATTAATTTGGGCGTTTGAATGTACTCGACGTATTCGCTCTAAAGGGGCTATTTTAATCGTTGCTGAAATGGAATTGCTCAAGTTGAATGAAAAGGCCGCTGCTTTGTTATTTGAATAATTTCCAAGAGTACTTGGCAAGAAAAGTAAAAGACTTTGCGGACAAATCGAGGCTTAGAGACTTGTTATTATCTCATTTGGATTTTAACTATTAATTCTCCCTTATCAACGCCTCTAAAAGCCTTTATCGGGCGGGCTTGAGAGAAAGGAGAAAATTGATGCTCGTAAATTTTAATCAAACGATCAAAAATGTTTATTGTCAGGAGCCGCCATGATGACGGCGCGATTTCGGGAATGTCTTGTTTAGTACTTTTTAGGGCTGGCTGCGGAATAATCAATGCGCCCGCCGAAAGAGACGTCCGGGCAATTATTATTTTTTTTTTTAAATTTCGCCAAGCTTAATTAGATATTAGAAAATTATCTGTCTAATGACGCACAAAAAATGGTTATTGGGGAGGGGGGAGGGCGAGCGGCCGGTGGCCATTGAGTGGTGGCGAACGAGAAAGGGGCGGGATAGGTTGGTGGGTGGAGGGATATGGCTGTGTAGGGGGTGGGGAACGAAGGGGGTGTCATGGTGTGGAGCGGGCGCTCCAAACGATGATCCCGGCAATATTTTTTCTCCCCGCCGTATCAAAATCCCGCTGCAATAAAAAGCGAAAAGGCAGAGGGCAAAAAAGAAGGGAAGTAGGGGGAGAGAGAGAGAGAGAGAGAGAGAGAGAGAGAGAGAGAGAGAGAGAG
>NW_011948412.1:6805599-6833439 GCF_000503995.2 Ceratosolen solmsi marchali
GGCATTCCTTCACCCCACCGTAATTTCGTTCCCCCATAAAAATCGGCCCTACCCTCGGGCGACGTCGCTCTCTCGTTCGCGGTTCTGCGAAAGCGTCCCTCCGCGTCCGCTTTTCTGCCGAAATCCACGGCGGATGTCGAATTTCCATCGACGCGTGATTCCGCTTCCGGCGCTTCCCTCCTTCCGTAAAAAGCTCCTCACCTGTAGCCGAGTCAAACGAGATAAATAGACGATATGACACACCGTCGCATGCATTTAGAGAAGATAAAGAAGAAGTAGTAGGTGGTGGCTGAGGTGGCTGAGGTGGTGGAGGAGGAGAAGAAGGAGGAGAGGAGGTTGCAGGAGTAGGAGAGAAGGAGAAGAAGCTGCGAGAGAGCAAAAGCAAATATCAACGACTGACACAGTCCTTCGACTCGTTCCTCCTCCTTGTTGTCCTTGACACGACTCTCTCCTCCCCTCTCGCGTCTCTCTCACTCTCTCTCTCTCTCTCTCTCTGTTGCTCTCTCATTTTCCTCTTTCTTTCTCCTCTCCTCAGTCTTGTTCACTCGTTGGCAGGGCAGCGATGACCGAGTGTAGTCTTTGCCTCCCCTTCTTATTCACCATACGGGTTATTCCGTATACCGCTCGATGCTCCGCTCCGGCCGCCACATGCACGTGCGCTCGCTAAAACTGAGAAAGAGAGGGGGTACGGCCGGTGGGTAGGAGCGCGAGAGGCGAAGGAGGAGGTGGAGGAGTAGGAGGAGGAGGAGGCGACGAAGGAGGAGGAGGAGGAGGAGGAGGAGGATGAGAAGGAGATGGAGAAGGAGGAGGAGTAGAAGCCGATCGGTCGGTCGGTCGGTCGGTCGGACGGACGGACGGACGGACGGACGGACGGACGAACGAACGAACGAACGAACGAACGGACGGACGGATGGTCGCGTCGCGCCGGGCTTTGCTTTTCTCCCTTTTGCTTTTGGCCTCCGCTCCCTCTCCCCTTGCCCGTCCCACCCCCTTCTTGCCGCTATCCTCGGGCGGGTGGACGCGACGCGCCGAGAGAGATGAGCGTATGCATACGTATACGCTGGATTAAGGGATCCGCACAACGCGGACGCCACCGCCGTCGCTCCACTTATTAATTATCGCTCTTTGTCCGAGCCGTTGGACCTGCAAATGACATTCGTATATCGATTTACCTTATCGAGAATTGGGATTACCAGCACTATCGCTCGATTTTCGCGAAATCTTCGTACGGCTCGTAACTTGTAATTAACGCTACCTGGCGGAACGATTACGAACCAATCGACCAGAATAGCCCATTCGGTCCACGGAGGATTTTTTTAATAAAATAACATGGCACTTTAGAAAGGCAATTTTCGAGAGCGAAACGTAGATTGCCACAGCAAAAAGCCCTCTCTGTCTGACTCGAACGACAAATATTTGCTCGCTAGCGAGAATGAAGCAGCGATACTTCCCGTCAGCTGTTTCGAGTCGGCGCACGATTAGCACCCGTCAAGTCGTGTATAAGGCGCCGTCCACATGGATTGCGATTCAAGATCCCAACAGCCGTTGCGCACCCACGACCTTATCACCATCCACGTTTCTTTCTCTCTCTCTCTCTCTCTCACTCTCTCTTACTCTCTCTCTCACTCTCTCTCTCTCTCACTCTCTCTCGGTCCTCGTGTCGTCGTGCCTCCTACACAGAGTCGCCCTTTCCGCGCTCGTGTGTCTTTCCCCTCGCCTTCCCCGCCCAAAGCGCTCGGGAACGGGGAGCTCGGGTGATAGCATATACAGCGATTGGCCCGCCGAGTAACGAGGAGAGACACAATTGCACGAGCGAGCGGTCCGCGAAAGCACTCGGATTTTCGGATAAAGAGTTATTCGCCATGTCCCCAGATAGATAGTACTCGTGCTTGCCGACGATTCGATTGAAAAGGGAAGAAAAGTACAACTTCCGCGTGCGACCGCGGCGTTGTGAGCTGGCCCTAAGGGTTCCCGCGTAGAATTCGCGAGGGTGTGCGTGCGCGCGTGTGCGCACGGAGGAGGAGGAGGAGGATATGGCGGGGACGAGGTAGTGGGGCAGACTCTGGATATTCGCATCTCTGCGTTTGGGTTGGGGGGAGGAAGACGGCCAGGGCCGTGTCAGAGCGAGTGCTAGGCCACGAGGCTTCTCGTACCACCCTCCTTTTTCCCTTTTGTTTATCCCCCTCGCCGAAATTGCCTTCTCGCGGCCTCGGGGGCTGACGTGTGGACCCATAGGCGAGCTTTACATGCACTGAAAATTGTGGTTATTGGATAAATGCGCCGACAGGCATCAGCACCACCACTCCTCCCGTAACATCACCACTATACACATCACAATCACCCTCCCAATTACCACTCATTCCACCCATCGCAAGCCACCCACCGATTCACATACCCCCGCCACTGTAATCGCGACACTCTTACTAGTGTTATTAATTTAGAAAATCGTTACGCTCTCGTGGATCGTCTGCCCTAGACTTTCATGATTTTCCGCCGTGCGGAATATTGTTTGGAGCGAGGCGGCGATTGCCTCGATAGCCTCGCGGAACGGCGGCGCTTCACTGCTCCGATTAATAATTTCATCGGGCCTCTTTTGCGGTAAAACCTACCCTTCGCGTGCTAATGATTGGCCAATCATCTTACCCCGTCCCGGCCATGGCCTTATTACGAAATTAACCAGTATCTTGAATTATATTTGACCGCGCAGTGAAATTGTGCCTGAGCCATCGAGGGCTAAATTTGCTAAAATTGTCCAAGTCACTGACAATTCGCTTACATCCGACACATTGTTAGGCCGGCAAAAAAGCTATAATTTTCATTGTCTTTAATGTAAATGAGATTATTTATATTTTACAGCGCTGCTGTCACCGCATGCCCAACACTCTTTCTTTAATGGGCAAACATTTGAGAAGCGACTGTGTACGTACGTTGTTAACTCATGCCTTTTATTCAAATAATTTTCATCATGACGAAATTGAGGTGAAAAATATTTGTCATTATTACATTGACCGTTGGAGTCGCGCATTGCTTACTAAAGCTCGTCGGTCATAATTTTCCGATCTATCGCGTCGTCGAGTGCAATAGTTTCTAACAAAAGTTTCTAGCCCCGAATGTAGCCCCACGTCTATGTAATTCCAAGTGTAACCGGTGTACTCCCAGAGGCTATAATTGCTCGCTAATTTACGGCCACTGGTCCATCTACCGTATTGTACGTTTTATTTTTCTTCAGCGCCTTGCTAGCTCACCGGTCGGCCACCAACGGCCATATTTGAATCGGAATGACGGGGATATTCGTATTTTAAATTGCTGCCAATAACCGACGTACGTCCGCGAGTCCAATTACATTGGTAGTGTTAAAGCGTGCTAATAAGCATCATCCATCGTATTCGCTAAATCATTTGTACGCTGGCGTTTCTCACTTTGCATGATAACGTTGGACGTGAGTTTGGAGAGGAGGGGGCGTGTATTGTGTATATTGTACCTCGAGCGTGTGGGTATATGTCGTGAAATATTTATTTAGAAATTTGCGAGAGAATTGCGAGGGCGAGAAGTATATCGTTGTCGTGTTAAAGTTAACTTGGAAATGACCAAGTCACAATCGTATCACAATCCGTCGAAAAATGGCGAAGTGCCGAATATTTTATAATCTCCCGTGAAAGCGAAAAAATTCTGCGACAAAAATCTCATTAGATAGCGAAAGCAAAGCGTAAATGGGCTTGGAAAAAGCGGGCCGTTGGGAAAAGTTATGGTAACGGGGATTGCGCGTAACGTAATGCGATTTAAAAATGTCTATGTGATCAGGTTCATAGAAATTAATTATAATGCAAGTAAGCGAGAAGGGACTGGCGGAAATAATAGTCCGGCATAGCCGACGAGTGGCGGTAGTGGGGGGGGGGCGTTGGGAGAGATGCGTGGCTGGAGGAATCCGTGGCGTGTGTGGGTCCCACTGTACGTAATTCTTCCTTCGACTCCAAATTACAAATTATCTCCAAATCCAAAACGCCATTTCGCGTTTATCACGTGCCGTCTGTGCACATTATTTGTACTAATCCTTATGCACCTCGACGCTATACCAGATTCGCACTATTTTGCCACTTTTCTATTATCCCAAGTTCTTGTTTGACTATCTTTTTACTTCAAGTAGGTTACGACACTATGCTCAGCGCATAAACGAGCGTGCTAATCACAAATTCATAAATGCTAATAATTAGTTAATTGCGTTGCTTTACAATAATTTGGCATATTATTCGATTTAGCATTGTAAATGCTTTCCCTTTCTCTTTCTAAATAACCGTTAATCTTTATATGAATCTCGATAGCGCAGGTCCTAGCAGTTTAAATTTCTTATTTGCGATAAAGCAAATGTACGTACAAAACGTACAAGAATATTTGCATGCATAAAGCGCGTCTGTGTCATATTTAAAAATAGAATAATTTTTTTTTTATTGTTTTTTTGTTTTTTGTTTTTCGTGTTTATTGGCGTACAAACACAAATAATTAATTAGTAACTGATTGTGCAATAAATAATCTTTACTGTAATTTTATAAACAGTATGAGATTTTAGCTTACAGAAATAGATGAACGAATGTCATCTCTAATTGCAATTATCAGTTAGTTTATTTAATTTCGAGTATGAATAAATAAAATGTTTTTTTTTTGTTTTGTTTCTTTATGCCTACAATGAGCAATATGATAGTTAAAAATGGCTACAGTTATCCATAAGGGAATAATACCCGATTTGGATTTATTCAAACTAGTTATTAGATAATAACAATGCCTTTAATCTTTAAATTATATAACGTTTAAATTATTTTTTAATAAAATTTTAAAAGTCTCGTTTTTTAAAAGTGAGACCCATAAATGTATAGAAGTGCGTTTGAAAGGGGAATGAAGAGAAGTGGAGCGGAGAGGGGCAGGGGTTGGGGTTTGGGCGGGGGGGGGGCAGATTATGTATTGGGATTTTGCCGACCAAGAAGTATAATAGCTTTTCGTTGATCGAAAAGAATAGTGGAGGAGGGTGTTTTTTTTTTTTATTGTTCATAATCGATTTTTATAACTTGTTTCAGTTAAAACGCAATGTATTACTCTTTCAACTCCAACAGAAAAATCTCGGAGATAGGTAGCTCATTATTTTTGAAATATTACCGATACCCATTTAGCTCCGTTCCTTTTTTTTCCCTCCAACTCCCCTTGTGGGTAAGGGAGGTTCGAGTGAAACAAGCATGTATATGTACACATATAGGAAACAATAAAGCAAAAAAAAACCACCATTCTTGTTACGTGTGTATTTGTAAGTGCGGAAGGGGCATACGTAATGTAATATGGGAAAAATTGGTAAAAATATATTTGAGGGATTCGGTAATGCAGTTTTGCTCTTTAGAGATGAATATAACCTTTCAAACTTTTATAATTATTATTATGGCATCAAAATAGAAGAAAAAAAGAAAAGAGAATGAGAGTGAGGGAGAGAGAGAGAGAGAGAGAGAGAGTGAGAACGTCGACATTTTTATCGTTAAAATAAGATTTATTTCTAAGCAATTAATAGCATTTCCTGAAATAGATAAATAATATGCAAATTGAAGTACCACAATAGTAAAATCATTATTGTTGTTTCCATGGAATACTTTATTAACCCAGTTTGTTTTGAAAAAAAAGAATATCAATCTCATTCACAAACGAAAACACGCTCCTCTTTCTCTTGTCTCGATTCTTTGTTATTTGCGCTTTCGCACCTGTACGCGTCTTCTTCTTCTTCTTCCTCTTCTTCCTCCTCTTATTCCTCCTCTTATTCCTCCTCTTCTTCCTCCTCCTCCTCCTCCTCCTCCTCCTCCTCTTCTTCTTCTTTTTCTTCTGCTTCCTCTACTTCATCTTTAATTTCGTTACGGTTCCCAAAGAATAATGCTACGAATATTGCATTATTTATTAATCGACTCTCATTGACCTTGAGATCACCGAGACTAAAATAAACATTTACCAAAATTATATTGTGATTAAATTGTGTTGGATTAAATTTTTTTATCCCGAGATCATTGCGAGCACAAGTCCTGTTATTAAGTACAAGGCCCGTAGCACCTGGTACTATGCATTCAAGCATAACTTAATAAAGATAAAGTATCGCGAACAATGTTCCAGGTTACATTGTCATTACAACCTGGAACAACTAACTGGCTTTTCTATTACTTGAGGATCGCTGAGCCAGCCGATCCCGTTTCCGAGTAAACTTAAAATAATGGAAACAGTAATAATCTATTTTCTATGAGAAAGGGCAAATAATATTATTTTTCAATCCGTTGAATTGAAGGTCAAATTACACACATACGCGGATGCATACGGCGATGCTATGGGGACACGACAAACAATTGAATTCTCTTTCTCTTATACTTAAACCCTTCACACAAAAGCGCCTCTATCTCTGTCGTTTGGTCGCCGAGGTACGCGCGCTCATGCACACACGCACACGTCTGCACGTAAATACGTACGCATAGCCACAGATTCCCTTTGTCCCGCGAAACCGGGGCTGCGTTCTTCTCTCGATCCTCGTTCTTCTCTCTTTGCCTCTTTTTGATCCTCGCGTGCACTTGTTCGCCGTTCCTCCTCTTCGCCCCTCCCCCTCACCACTCTCACCCCCTTCATTCCGTATTTCCCTCTCTCCTCATTGCCATCATCCCGACAATTCGACGCTCTCGTTCGCTTTTCTGATGTGTTCACCGAATTTCGTGATTTTTACGTACCTTCAACGCTTACTACGTACTACGTTCTCTTTCGTTATATTTATCTTATAATCTTTGTATCTCTTCTATCTACGTCTCCTCCTGTTTCATTTTTCTTCATTTTTCTTTTTTCTTTTTTCTTTTTTCTTTTTTCTTTCTTTCAAACTAAGATCTTTTTTGTCTCACTCGGTAGGTCGCGCACTTTGTATTTAGCCCCGACATAAGGAGTTACTTTACCGGCTGAGCCATCGAATATTGACGTATAGCAGTGTGTGGAGAAAAAAAGGAAAAAAGAACAAAAGAAATTTCGTGCAGATTTTCCACTTGAGAATTCAACGCTTAAACGATGACGCTTATACAAATATGTTTTAGATTCGATACTAAATAAAATTTATTAAGTTATCACCTTCAAGTACAGTCGAGTTACTTTAAATGGTAGTCGTAGGCTCGACATAATATAATACCATAATCATTCGTTCGAAAGTAATAACAATACATACACACACGTATTAATAAATTTATTTATTTACTATGGTCAAAAATTAATAGTTAATATAATTAATAATCATCCTATAGATAAAAATTATGAGATGAACCATTATAAAAGTTTGAAAGTTTAAATTTTAAACAGACATTTGACGTTAAATTAATAAATGAAAATAAATTTATAACAACAGATTTGAAACATATCACAATATATAAAATATATATATATATATATATATATATATATATGTATTTAAAGAAGTAGAATTTTAATTTATATTTATTAAAGTTAAAGTATCGTTACCGATATTCTTCATTTCTGTTATTCATTTATCTTGCGTTATCGATTCCCCTTATCAGTACTTTATAACACATTATACATACTGCTAATCAAAATAAAAACTCACGGTCAAATTCGTTCTACTCAAGCGACTCATTACGTGAAAGTAATTTATTTTTAAGTACCTTATGCACATTATGACTGGTGCCCTTTTCTTTTCCCCTTTACTCATTGATACTGGATGTTTCATCAAATGTCTGACGCTTTAAGTATCTTTCTGTCCTTCCTTTAACTACTGCTTACTTAACTGAGACAAAAACAAAAAAAAAACAAAAAAAAAAAAAAAAAAAAAAAAAAAAAAAAAAAAAAAAAAAAAAAAACATTCGATTATCCGTTGACGCTTCGTATTCCTAATGGCACCTAATGGCATCTTTTAAAAATTTCTTCCGTTTCTATTTATGTAATTGTTTACTCTATTTTTTTTTTTTTTTTTTTCTTTATTCCAACATTATTCCAACATATTGTATTGTCATTTTTATCAATGCGAATTTTAACATTCACATTTAGCACTGCATTCGATGCATAATATTCGCTTATAATTAACTGCCAAGGACGTATGCTCGCTACAATCGTATAATATTTTAAACTCTATTTTCTATTTGTCACAGATTAAATGAAACGTTAAATTCACGAAAATCAATTTATTTACTTTTTCAGTTATTCGTGGCCGCCGTACTTCACGCATGTTATCATTCTTCTATTAATTTTCCAATGAATCACTCCCACAAAAGTCATGATACACATTTTTTTAATACACTAAAATGACTGTTGGCGCGCTTTCTTCCCTTGCAGCAGCCCATTTACAAAAGAGCAATTAATGGCCTGAGTTTGAGCATCTTGATCGTCTATTGTGTCCTATTCGCATTACAATTGGCCATCTGTTTCAACGCGATATCCATTTTAAATACATTCACAATATCATACATTTTATATGTCCTCTCCTCGCCAGCTATGTTTATGTAAGCGCTATAACAAAAGCTTCTATTTTAAATAAAAATAAAAAGTATTGCACATGGCGCGTATTATGGGCAAAAAGGATTGTTACGTATTATCGAAAGAATGAAGTAGTTAGTATACGATTTTCAATATTATGTTAGATTTTCTTACGTTACGACAATGGTATTTCTATAATACTTCTATATGTGCTTATAAATGTAATATTCAATCATTAGATTTCGCATATTTTTTTAAATATATTGAAATGTATTTTTAATTTCAATTTTAATTCAAATGACAGGCACAGACATTCCAAGTACAATGTGCTATTTTAAAATATGCTTGGCGGCATGCAATAGACGTTGCCATCCATTGATACTTGGGGAAAATACAAAAAATCTTTATTGTCTACGTGATATTTATGATTAACGTGGATATGGATATTTAATTTTATTGTTTTTCATCTTTTATTTTCCCCCATAGTAGAAATAAAATATTATTCAAGTATAGATAAAATAGATAAGCGACTCGTACGTCGATGGGAAATTTAGTCGCATTGATTATGGTGAAAGTGCAAGTAGTGTGGCTTAAAATTATTCCAGTTGTATTGCATATTGATCGTTAAATCGTAAAAAATTGTATCTCGAAGACAAACGTATTTATATATATATATATATATATATTTTTTTTTTTATCTGAGACATTTCATTATACGACCATAAAAATAATATTAAATTTCACGTATTAGCTTGGCTGATTAATATTAGTACAAAAACTTCGATTTTTACGAATTTTCATTAGCATAGTATTAATATTTGGTTGAGTGTATTAACTCGGACATTTTAATTAAAATATGTTCATTTGAAATACAAATAATAAGTTAGCATATATTGTTTACAACTCTACATGTTTCTAATTAGAAATTTTTGTTTTCAGGTGAGTCGATAAACAGCATGTTTTTCCAGCAAATTTGCCCACACGTGAGTTAATCATATACGATTCATATTAATTTATATTTATCGATATTAATAAAGTAAAGTGCTCGTAAATTATAAAGTCTACAGTGAATTAGGTATCCAAGTGATTTAAATAATCTTGAAAATTGAGGATTCAAACTGATCGTCGTTTATTACGGAAAGTTAGTCGTATTTGTATCAAATATTTGTTAACGACTGCTTCCGAGTATAGAAAAATAGAGGCGACATTCCCTTTTTAATGTAATTATCGTATGCATTAATGAGCACGTAATGAGTGTTCGAGTGCAAAAAAAAACAAAAAAAAAAAAAATGATTTGGAGCAATCGGAGGGCAAACCAATGAAAGAACGCTTAGAAAAGGATAAATGAAAGACCGCAAAGAAGAGGTGAAAGAAGAAAGAGGAAAGAGTTGCAGAGCTAGGCACGATAATTTTGTGGCCCTTAACCTGCATTGTTGTCTTGTGCTAAGCTTTTGATGCAGATGCGCGCGCGTTTAAACACAAACGCACATTTGGACATACATATAGTAATCGCACTTACACATATCGAACTCAACGGGAGAGGCCAAGGCGAAAGATTAATCGAAGATTATATGTCTCTCACTCTCTCACTCTCTCTCTCTCTCTCTCTCTCTCCACTCTACTCCTTCTCTCTTTCCGTCGTCCCTCACTCTCTCTCTCTCTCTCTCTCTCTCTCTCTCTCTCCTTCTCTCTTTCCGTCGTCCCTCACTCTCTCTCTGACATTTCCATCTCGTCCGCTTCGTCCCTTTACGACAACTCCTCGCGAAATTCCGAGTCAAAAGTTCCACCCCTATTAGGGATATTGCAGTGCCGACCGGCTTCTGCCATTGTTTTTCGACATTCCTATGGACGTACGGTTCATCGCTGATTTATAATTCGGATCTCTATATTTACGACATTTTTAATCGAAAGCGTTTTCCTGTCATTTTACAATAACAAATCCACGTGCTATCACTACCAATGTAATATAATTCAATTAAAAATCGTGACGAGCTTTTAATCTATACTCCGCGTTTGTTACGTGTTCCCCTTCCGGTCTTCGAATCCTTACTTGATCCATGGCGGAGCTCTCGAGCTTTCCCCGAAAATAATCTCGCGAAAAGCCAGACCATTAGCTAAGAGGACAAGCGGTAGGAAAACGTCGGATCGACTGGCATTTGCGCAAAAGTCCGCGCCTTTAATCAATTCCGAGCACGTCGATTCCCAATGAACGGCCGCCCAAAGAGCCTCTGATTTTTATTTAATTTCCGACGTCTCTGGCATATGTCGTAATGTCGCGTTATCCCCCGTTTTCCTTTCTCTCTCTTTTTCTTTTTCATTTTCTCTCTCTCTCTCTCTCTTTCTCTCTCTCTCTCTCTCTTTATCTCTCTCTATCTCTCCCACCTCATTGCCAAAAGATCAGCGGGCACGAAAAAGCGAAAACTACGGTGACAAAAGCAAGAACGAGCAGCGACGAAGTAACGATTAAAAGAACGGCGCACGGTGGGTGGGAGGGAAAAAAGCGTCAACGCGAAAGATCACGTACGGGGCGAGAACGCGCGGAACTGCATAGCGGCCTCCGATGCCGGTAATGCCGACGACGAAGGCGGCGGGCGGCGGTGGCGGTGGCGGTGGCGGCGCGGTTGCTTCCTCCCTCTTGCTCTCCAGTCCAGAGATTACGTGCTGTCTGCCTCCTCTTTCCTCTACAACTCCTCCTCCTCCTCTTCCTTCTCCTCCTTCTCCTGCAGATTCTCCACCACCATCACTACCACCACCACCACCACTACCACCACTACCACCACTACCACCACCACCACCACCACCAGCAGCACTACGTCCACCGTAGTCGTCGACGTAGTCGTCGTCGTCGTCGTAGTCGTCGTCGTCGTCTTCGTCGTTTTCGTTGCTATCTCATGATGTTTCCTGGTAATTGTCTTCGTCTTCCCGAACTTCCTTGCATCAAGAGCGGAAACAACAACAACAACTACCATCGCCTTCCACCTCCATTAGTTTCTCCTAGTCGGCATTCGGTTGTCGGATTTCGATAGATTGATCCTCTTTTCCGCCTGCATACCTTTTGGTTTCCGACCTCTGTCTCTTCACTCCGTCTCGTACTTTCTTTGCACCCCCAACCTGACGGGGGCATTACCACGATCGCCTCCTCCTCCTCGTCGTCGTCGTCGTCGTCGTCGTCGTCGTCGTCGTCGTCGTCGTCGTCGTCGTCGTCGTCGTCGTCGTCGTCGTCGTCGTCGTCGTCGTCGTCGTCGTCGTCGTCGTCGTCGTCGTCGTCGTCGTCATCGCCGTCGTTTTCGTTGTCGCGGTCGTCGTCGACGCCTCGTCTTTGTCGTTATTCGTCATTGTCATCGTCATCGTCGCTGTTGTCGTTGTAGCCGGCGGACCTCCCCGCCGGTACGACCTCCTCTATCCGTTCATGCATACACCTACACACGCTCGTCCATGACACCCCGCGAAAAAGCGCCGCGTGGGACCGGCGCGCGCACACCCATGCGCAAATAAGGTGGCTTCTTTGTTGGCAGACGTGCGTGCGTGCGTGCGTGCGTGCGTGCATGCATGCATACATACGTGCGCGCCCGCGCCCCAACGATGTATGGACGCACTCCCAATGCCTCGGCGTCGCCTACCTCCCCTCGCTGCCCCTCGTCATGGCCCCTCACCACCCGTAGCCGGCGTCGATGTAAATTTTCGATATTCAGCGGCCGGCGATCAATGCCGCGGGCCGCGCGGCCACGGCGTCGGGGAATTTTCATTAAGGGACGCCGCCGCCGTCGCCGACGATGCCTACTAGCCTCCTCCTCGCTTGCCCCTCGACGTCGTTTCGCTCTCCACCCGTTTGCCCCCCCGCCCCCCTCTCCACCACGACGCCACCGCCGCCGACGCGCCGCCCTCGAGTGCCGCTCTGTACGTGCCTCCGCAGGCGGCCGCGTTTTCGCCAAGGAGGAGAGATGCGACGTTGCGCGGTCGAGGGATTCTCTCGGTGTTTTTTTTGCTTTGTTTTTTTTTTTTTCTGCTTTTTCGGAGCGGGGATTAGGGAGGTCGCAAATTGGGAGTTTTGGATCGGGCGCGCTAGGCTACGTGGGTTTTAAGTTAACGACGCGCGGCCAGTGACGACCTCTTTCTCTCCCGCCCTACCACTCACTTCACCTATTACCATCTCCCTCCGTCCCGCTCCCCCTTGTATTTCGCCCTCTCGCTCCGCTCCCAAACTGCCCGCGTAATTTTGCTTTATCGCAGAAAATTTGGCGAACGATAATTTAGGCATTAGCCTTATCCTCGCTGGACTTTGTAGGCGCGAGCATTACTTGCCCCGCTAACGATAAGTTTTCCTGGTCAATTTTCTTTTAGCCCCTTACTATATGCCAACAAGACGATCGGCGCGCTCACAAAAAACATCGTCGACCAATTACGCCTGCTGCTTGGGCCACGAAATTCTTAAAATGCGGCCGTCGATTCGGAGAATAATGCCCGCCCGAAATTCCCATGTGGACTTTGTTAAACGGGTGCATTACGTCGTACCGTCGGAATTTTCATTTAAAAGGAGGCGCAAAAATTGCGCGTCCTCGAGCCGGCATCGGGAGCCAGGTTAAATAAATTTCCACGCGATAAATAAATACGAACGAATGGTAAAATGATGTATATTTTAATTAAAGCCCCGACTATTTATAAAGCATTAGCCGCCCCCGTTGTTCTATGCGAGTGTATCGTAACCCTTTTTTGCTTCTCGCATGAATGGCTGATACGCGCAACTCAGTATATACATAGATCCCTCGCTCCTTGCGCTATTTACCCCCTCCCATTCTGCGCCTAGACTCACACACACACAAACACGTGCACTCTCCCCTCTCAGCCCCTCTCAGCCCCTCTGAGCCCCATCTTTTTCTCAATCTCATCTCTCATCTACTCGCGGGCTTCCTCTTCTCCCCGACCTTATACTTTCTCTTCTTTTGTCGCGCATCATCTCCTTGTTACCTCTTTTGTCATTTTTGCTCCATTGCTCCTCTTGTTCTATATCTCTTACCTCTTCCGGTTTCTCTTTTACCTTATCCGTTTTCATCGAGCAACTAATTCTGACCTTGGCACTCCTGATTCTACTTATTCTTCTCACATCCGATTTTCTCTACTCACGTTCAATACGAATGATTTGATGAAAAAAAAAGTTTTAAGATGCCTAAATGTTTCTGGTTGAAATAGTTTATTTACGTTATATATAGTTTATTCTAATGAACATTATTTATTGATATTTTAATTCGTATTACGAGCAGCCAATTTATGCCTTAATATTGAATTTTTCCATTACCATAAAGTTACATGATTTTCTTTTTGTTTATCCGTTATCTCTTTTCTTTTTACATTCACTTTTTCATAAAATGACAAGCCCTCTTATTAATTAATGGTCTAGAAATTTTCATAAAGTTAAGATTACACTTTGATCGGCACATTTTATTACGTCAATTACTTCTTATTCGCAATATCGACAATAACGGAGCAAATGATTTTTTGTTATTATTATTTGATGCGGTCGCGATTGATTTGGCCGTCACGAAAAATGTTTATGATGCGCTCAACAATTTACACAGCAAGTAGAATAGAACGTATTAAATTGTCGTTTAATTTCCCTGTTATTAACATTAAAAAAAAAAAAAAATAAATGAAAAAATTAAAAAAAAAAAATTAAAAAAAAAAAGTAACAACAACAACGTATTATTCATCATCAAACAAATCAAATTAATATTTCAACTTATTAGTTGAACATTGACGCGTAAATAATAATTCATCTCTGCCTAAAAATATAGAAAAAAAAAAAAGAAAAAAAACAAACAAGAAGAACATTTTACGGAGCAAAAAAAAATTAAAATCAAGGACCAATTTTAAATAATCTATTATCGTAATAATATATTATTAAACACTAGAATGGATAATTTTATATTTAACGCAAAGCCCTATTGTTTTACATTAAAAAGTAATCGTTTTAAAAGAATTATGCTCGTTTATATACTTCTAATGCTCGACGGCCCTTCAATGTTGCTTTTGCCAATGAATATAATATTATTTAATTTTATGGATAAGTGAATCTTCGTTTGGTCGCACAAAATTATTAAATTTCTAGATTATAAATGTATCGCAGTGAGTTCGATTAAACGAGTACGTCATGATATTGGATCTTTTGGATTTCAAGGCCAGCGTCCATCTAATAGCAATTTAAAACTGTAAAATTTATTTGATAGCAATGGCGAGACCTTGAAAAATAAACAATTAGAAAAACATGCTTGAAACTTCGATAATAAGACAATGAATTCGAGCAAATAATTGCCATCGCCTCGCTATTCCCAGACGCATACATTAATTACTTGAGCGTTTACGCACACCAGTAAACTATTAATCCACTGCTAATACGCAACTAACACTATCTCTCTACTCGCTCTGTCTTTATACAACAATTCGACGAAATGTATTTAATGTCGAATCAGATGGTACACGATGTAGTTTCACTAAAGTCCTCACACGGAAGTTACGTATACAAAGTTAGCAATTGAAACTTTGGCCGAGTACAGGCGAGATTAAAAGTTGAGGCTTGTTTCGCATGGCCACAATATTATATAACACTTTTGCAAGAAATGCAATTTATTAACGCTCCAAATTGCTTCATCTGTCAATGCGTAAGGGACAATAGGAAGGCAGGCGAGGCTGGCTGGCTGGCTGGCTGGCTGGCCCTTACACTTTAAAAATCCACGTACGCCCTTCAATATACACGCGGCCAAACCTCAACCCGTGCCACAGGTATGTGTGCGACTGTGTCCTTGCTAACACGCGGTTCTCACTTTCTCTCTTCTCTCTACGCGCGTGTACGCCTCCTCTTTTTGTCTCGCTCGATAGTTCTTTAGCCGGATCATACCCTTGGCCGTGCCTCGGTCGGGCCAGCGCCGTTCTCGTTACGTGTACGCTTGCTTTTAATGTTTAACTTTGCGCGATATATCTCTTTCTACTTTCGAAGCAACTACAAACTGGTTGGTAATGAAAGACGATGTGAGCCGGCAACGTTTTGCGCGCGGATTTGTTGAATAATATTGAGGTTGATCGATGGCTTACCATATTTCCATTTGACTAGCGTACGCACCAGTTTCATCGATCCCCGGCCAATCGCTAATCGACAATTTTCATTTTCACAACGAATTCAAGATCAGCAATTGACCTACTAACGCAATTTTCCCTCGTCTATGGAAGCCAAAGATTTTTAGAATCTCGTAATGTGTCGTAAAAGCTATTACGACCTTACTTTACTTCTGCAGCCCCATAGCATTCGTCCTCGGTCCTCGATTAACCAAACCCAAGCTCGAGCATTGAAATCGGAACGCGAAATTCAAAAGCCCGAGGACTCGTTAAGTTTGTATTTACCTCACTGAACGGCGGAGACACCCGATATATTCTCTTATATAGGATTTATACAATAACGCCGGGCCGAATCGCGCTTCTAGAAAATCCTACCATGAATTTTACCAGTCAAAATACGGCCCAACTACATTTGTACTCCATTGGCTGTATTCGATGCCCCCCCCCCTCCGCCCATTTCACCACCGGCCCATCTACCGGCCACGAAACTACCGTTGCTCTTTTGATAAAGATACATGCTTAATCCACGCGACCGACGATGATGTCCTCCGAAACTCCTCCGTACGAGTAGGACAATAATCAGGTGCAACGTCGTCCAGCACGTATCTTTCTCTCTCTCTCTCTCTCTCTCTCTCTCTCTATCTCTCTCTCTCTCTATCTCTCTATCTATCTCTCTATCTATCTCTCTCGCTGTTTCTTCTCCGTCTCGATCGGTAATCGCTCCAAGCAATCCGGTACGTACGTAGACGCGCCTTCGATCGGCGAAATTAGGCTTTCTCCTTGTCACGCCCGACGAAGAGACAGGATGGTTTTTCTGCGCGGTTCGTGACCGTCAGCTTGCACGTTGATCGCCTACTGCTCTTGCGTTTTATACGCATGCAGAATGCATTCGGAAGCTTCTGCTTTCTAGCTCTTTTGTATGCTAGTTGCTTGTAGGGTTCGTCCGCTGGACGTTAAATTAATTCGATTGCGTTCGAATGAGAAAGGTGAGGCAATGACGAAGCCGCTGATATCCGCGCGACTATTGTCCACTCGTTCGTCTCCTTCCTAACAATAACAACGATGATATTTGAAAACCAATAGGGCCAACGAAGCTCCAAGATATTTATGCCCAACCATTTAACATTACCCTTTACGTAAAAGTACCCTTTACGAGATAATTGGTAGGTAATTGGCAGAAGTTGGATCGAACTTTGTCACCAATGAGCTTATTATCTTTTCGTGAAAAACCTTATTTTTCAATGTTCCGAGGCAGTGAACAAAGCTATATATCCGTGTTTAGCTCCAGACCGGTGCGCCTACCAGAGCACAAATCATCGACGTCATCGTCGAGTAGGAACAGCCTACGCGAGCATTCGGTCCTGAATTTAGCCGAGAAAAAAGTACCTGCCGGATTGGCTCACGGATTTGCGAGACGCTACGACTCTCCGAAAATCCGAGGCTCTACACGCGGACGGTCAAAATACAGGTCCGAGGTTGATATAAAGGCTGCATTGTCGGCGGCTCGCGTGACCGTGCCTAACACGCACACAAACGCGCACCTCCGAGACTACGCCTCCAGGAGAGAGAGAGAAAGAGAGAGAGAGAGTGAGAGAAACGGATAGAACGAGGCCCTCGCTTGGTCGGCAGTTGCGCGCGAATTATCTTTCTCGCTCTTGCCCTCTCCTCCTCAGACGAACGCTAGCAGTGGCTCGTCGGCGCACTTGTGCCAGCTCTGCCCCGAATGCCTTTTCACTTTCGTTGGCCGAGGGGGAGCGAGAGGTCTCGGGAAGCATCCTCGCCGTCTGCCAACCGATCCCCCTCTTCCGCTCTTAATTCTACACAGTGTTCCACCGTCGTCGTCGCTGCCATCACCGTTGTCGTTGCCGTTGCCATTGCCGTTGCTGTTGCCGTTGCCGTTGCCGTTGCCGTTGCCGTTGCCGTTGCCGTTGCCGTTGCCGTTGCCGTTGCCGTTGCCGTTGCCGTTGCCGTTGCCGTTGCCGTTGCCGTTGCCGTTGCCGTTGCCGTTGCCGTTGCCGTTGCCGTTGCCGTTGCCGTTGCCGTTGCCGTTGCCGTTGCCGTTGCCGTTGCCGTTGCCGTTGCCGTTGCCGTTGCCGTTGCCGTTGCCGTTGCCGTTGCCGTTGCCGTTGCCGTTGCCGTTGCCGTTGCCGTTGCCGTTGCCGTTGCCGTTGCCGTTGCCGTTGCCGTTGCCGTTGCCGTTGCCGTTGCCGTTGCCGTTGCCGTTGCCGTTGCCGTTGCCGTTGCCGTTGCCGTTGCCGTTGCCGTTGCCGTTGCCGTTGCCGTTGCCGTTGCCGTTGCCGTTGCCGTTGCCGTTGCCGTTGCCGTTGCCGTTGCCGTTGCCGTTGCCGTTGCCGTTGCCGTTGCCGTTGCCGTTGCCGTTGCCGTTGCCGTTGCCGTTGCCGTTGCCGTTGCCGTTGCCGTTGCCGTTGCCGTTGCCGTTGCACTTCCTTTTCCACGTCTTTATCGGCGGCTTTCTTTAGCGAGCCTTTTCCTCGGCTGGCTTGTGTTTTTCTCCGCGTTCGCGCGACCGCGTGCGCGCCCGCGTGTCTGTGTTGCGCGCGTATCCACCGGGACCCAGTGCGTGCCTTCCCCTCATTCCTCCTTCCTTCCTCCTTCTGCGGCTCTTTTTTCAATAGACTCCACGTTTTCTGCGTTCCTCCAGATCATCCTGTTGTGTGGAGCAGATGCCGACCTAGAAGAGCTCGGTCATAGGTGAGTTATTCACTCTTTTCGCCGGTACTTTTTTTTAATCTTCGATAAGGTGAATCGAAAGGCCTTCGGTTTTCTTCGAGACGACTGCAAGTGACCGCACCATCGTTTGCCTTATTTCGACGAGCCAAGGCTTTGCGACGCTTCCAGTTTATTGGTTGTCGGACTAATTGGCTAGGAGCCCGAACTCAGCCGGACTTGAGCATAATCGTACTTTTGTATTTATCGCAACTTCGTTGTTGAGTAATTTTTTTTTCTTTTTTTTTCTTTCTATTTTTTTTTTTTTTGTGAAACGACAAATTGTTATCATGGAGTAAAATTTTTACGCGAGAGCAACGTCGGTTCGCACTGTAATTGACGCAACTGTGATTTTACATTTTCGGAGTTGAAAAGCATGGATTTGTGTGACGCCGTGCGTCGTATGAGCTGAAAGATGTGCTTGAGACTAAAAATTTTGTGAATTGGAAGTCTAATTTAAATTATGTAATAATTAAATATTATACAGAATGCCTGCTCGAATCATTAATGTTTATTTAAACTTTATTTACTATTCAAGCGATTGTTGACAATGATTTAATTCAAAGTTTAAAAGTCACTAGAATCGACAGTGTCACATTTATACATTTTTAAATCACTGTAATTTTAGAATATCAAGTCCTCCCTCTTTCTCTCTATCTATTTGTCTGTCTCTCTGTCTGCCTGCCTGCCCGACTCTCTCTATCTCTATATCTCTCTCTCTCTCTCTCTCTCTCTCATACACAAACTCGCGCGCGCGCGCGCACACACACACACAAACTTTCTCTTTTTCTTGCTTTATGTCTTTACCTCTCTCTCTCTCTCTCTCTCTCTCTCTCTCTCTCTCTCTCTCTCTCGCGCTCTCTGTGTTTTTCTTTATATTGAAGTATTGGTAAGTTTTGTTGTGTAAATATAGTATCCAAACTTTAACATTCATATAATTCCTTATATGTAAATAAATAAATATATGCATGTATGCATATGCAAAATGTGTTTTACACAACAAAACTAAAAAAACGATATAAACTTGTTCCAAAATGTGATTGACCATTCTTTATCAATAAGCCTCCATTGCTCAGGTCATTTACTACCTATTACACTCCCATTACAAATTTAAATACATGACAAATGGTGGTAATGTAAAATATGTCGGTTATCTGTGCACGCACGCATGCAGCCGGGTGGGCGCGCGCGCGCGAGTACACACGTACAATGTTTCATGCATATATCTTTATAAGTTGAAATTTCAATAATTTAATGGACATGGGGAAACGTAATAAAAAATTAACAACAAAATGTTTTACAATAAAACTACATTAATTCCCGCCAAAGTATGAAATTTTTCGGTAATTCATACACCGGTACGCAAACTATTGCATATGTTTTATTATATTATTATTATTTATAATTAAAATAAGTACGCTGTATCTAAGAGGAACTATTCTTTAGTATTAATTTATTTTAAATTTCAATTCACAAAGCGCAGAGGCCATTAAATACCAAAATTTTCTCCCTGACAACGGGATAATTCTTCTAGACCTTACTAGTAACCATGCGAAATAACACACGACACCAACATAATTATTAGAGTCAAAACTGAATATGAACATCAACGAATTTTATATTTAACGAATCGAAATGTAATTTACTTACAATGTGCAAGGTGAACTTATTACGTATAAGGCACGCATGAGAAAGATAAATTAATGTAATTAACGTTTGCATAAATAAATTAATCTACAAATATGTAAAAACAGGCCTAATCATCACTCATAATCGAATTTTTTTTTTTTTTTTTTTTTTTTTCCCCCCTACTCTCTCCGTCTTTTAATAGGCGAGAAAGTACGAAAAGCAATGAGTGCTTGCTTTGCCCATAAATGGCAATATTTACACCTAGACAGATAACACCCGCGACGAAATAAACAATATGACAACTCCTTGAGCCTACAGAGATAGTCACGGTGACGCCTCGCATCGTAATCTTCGTAGCTACGTTACGCCGAGGGTCAACGTAAGCCCCCGCGTCGTCGTGTCGACCATCGTCGAATCCGATCTCCATTGTCGCAATCGCGAGTGAGGACAGCGCATGAAGTCAGTTAGTCACTGCTGAAAATCGAGGCCGAGTCGCAGGACGATAAAGCAGGCATCTGCTCGCCGCCACGCGTTCAATCACGCGCTTCGAATCTCGTCGGATGCGTGATTGTTTACGCGCGTTCGTGCGTCCGTGCGTCCGTGCGTCCGTGCGTCCGTGCGTCCGTGCGTGCGTTCGTGTATTCGTGCGTGCCTGCGTGCGTGCGTACGAGGGTATGTGGGGTGATTGCGAGGGACTGGAGACCGCGTCTATGCAGGTCGATTCCATAGTACAAAGTGACCTGATTATTTACGCGATTCTCCGGCCGGGCGCAGTTGTCGACGTCCACTACGGACAACCGCGAGCCGACTCCGGTCGCGTTGGCTGCCGCTGTTACCGCCGTCGCCGCCGCCACCGCCACCGCCACCGCCACCGCTGCCACCGCTGACCTCGAAACTCTACCGCCGAGCAGCTGAACCAAGCTGCTCGAAATCCACGGCGAATTTAATTGCCGAGCCCTCGGTTGTCCCCCCTCCCTTCCCTCTCTCCCTCCCTAAAATTCCATTACCAAGGCGGCTTTGCTTTTCTATTTTACGAGATGCGGCATCGGTTGATATCGGGGGAAAATCGCTCCCGCGCACGGCACTTTGTTCTGGCCTCGATCGTTGGCTCGGCTGCCGAACCCGAGTGGCGGATCCTCGGACTCGCAATCCCGGCCAACAGACAGACAGACAGAGAGAGAGAGAGAGAGAGAGAGAGAGAGAGGTCCCTGAATATTTAGCCAGTTCTCGACCTCTACGATGGACAATTTATTGGCAGAGCCGAATTGGTTAGAATTTACGACGGAAGGCATCATCGAAGGCTTTTGAAAGTTAGGGCGGTAACGGAGGGAGGCAGGGGAGCTTTGACTATCAATTTTAGTATCTCCGCGAATCGGCGTTCCGGTGCAAAAAGCAAACGAACTCATAATTGACCTTAATCCTAATCCTCCGAGACGATTGCCGACGCCGCCGCCACCGCGACCGCCACCGTCGTGGCTGTTTCTCCGAGTGAAATACATCGGACTTATTTAACCAAAGCGTTATTACGGGTAGCGCGCGGCGAGGCCAATAGCGGATAATGAAACGAGTGGGAAAAAAAAGCGAGAAACAGAGGAAGGATAAAGGGAGGTCGATGTGGGTTTATGGAGGCCTTGAGAATGATTCCTTGCGTTATCGTGACAGCATTTGGGACACTAGCGGGAGGAGCTTATAAAGTCGCACGGGACAAATAATAAGCGAGGGCTTTGGAAAAAATACGAAGACGTTCGATCAGATATGGCCCGCCTTCCCCAGCAGCGCATCTGTAATTTTTCAAGCATATTTCGCCGGAGGATATGGCCGCTTATCCGAGAATTTCAATTTCATATTCTGTCCTTTGGTACTCTGTTGAGTCTAAATCCAAAATAGCCAACAATCCGAGATCCCCGTCGAATATGGCATATGGCAATTTAGAAAAGGTGAGTTTCGTTTTACAACTTTCTTTCGACACGATACTCGCTTTGCTGTTATAACTGAGAGCCAGTGAGGAGTACTCGATCCCCAAGACCAGAAATAAAAACGAATAAAACTATTAATAAAATTCTCGCACCTTACGCATTCGATATAGCGGCAAGCGGCAGACAGACGCTCTCATCCTCGATTAACGATTTCGTTTTCGTTACGCACTCATAATAAAAAGAAAGAGTAAGCCTCCGCAGTCCGCGTTTCTAAAACTCCTTCATCTATGAGTGGAAGATTTTGCCATACGCGACAGCAGCTGAGGACAAAAATTTTTGGCCCCCGTGATATTCGCGTCGTCGTCGTCGTCGTCATCATCATCATCGTCTACTTGCTCTTTCCCCTTTCCAGAGAGCGTACGTGCGTTCGTGCGTTGTGCATCCGTACATGCGTACGTTAATGCGCGCGCGCGCGCGCGAGAGAGAGAGAGAGAGAGAGAGAGAGAGAGAGAGGGTTGGAGTCGATGGTTTGGTTAAATGCTTTTCTGTTTGCTGTCAATGGTATTTGTTGGAACGTAAGGAACAAATTGTAAGGCTTTATGTTGGGCGCCATAGGCGCCGTGATGCTTTTCTCGGGGGGCCTCGACCGCCTGCCGTGCCGGTCGCTGGCCTTCGAATATTCGATATTCTCGCAAATATCGCGCAGCCGGAATTTTGCCCGTGTACAGCGGAATTCAGTGGTAGCGCGACTTCCTTTATCACGATCGACAATTTTCAACCCCATTGCCTTTCCCAGCACAGCTATGTTTGAGTTGCATTCCCAAGTTCTCTTTCGAACCTTCTTCATCTCGTGAAAGCTCTAATCGAAGCCAGCGCCAACTAATACCACCAAAGAAGATTCAAATACTTAAGGAAAGGAAAGACATCTCCGCATCTATTAGTCCTCTTGCAATAAGTTGCCAAAGAGTCGTATCATATACCGCCTTCCTCTTACTTGTTCACCCTTTATTTTTTACAGTTTTCTTTTACGTCTCGACGTCTCTCATTTTCGCTACTCGCGACCAGAATAGTAGAGGAAAATGGAGTCGAAGCACTGCTACCGGTCGCCATCGCCGTCATAGTCGTCGTCGTAGTCGTCGTGGTCATCGCCGTCGTCGTCATAGTCATAGTAGTCGTAGTACTCGTCATCGTCGCCGTCGTCGTCGTCGTGGTCGTCGTGGTCGTCGTGGTCGGTCGTGGTCGTCGTCGTAGTCGCTTAAAAATAGTCGTTAATGTTGCGAGGGTGTGAGAGAAAGTGGAAGGGAGAGAGAGAGAGAGAGAGAGAGAGAGAGAGAGAGAGAGAGAGAGAGATGCAACACCCCGCGTCGGATCGGCTATTTTTACGAGTATGTACGGCTTCTTCGTGAAAGCATATGAGCCCGAGTGCTCTTTTATGTAATGGAAAGTAGGAGCTGCGACTCATACAAGTCAATAATAAGCATTTTCATGTAATTTCTCAAAAGTCAAGCGCACATATTATTTCTTAGTAGTCGCAAGACGAGTTATAATAAAGTAACGCGATGTACGGAGAGAGTAAGTCGACGAATGGCCCTAATTACAGGCACATTGATCGTTGCACTAATCACAATAGGGAACTATTTTGAGGTTATTGCCGGGGAAAGTATCACTTTTTTAAGCCTCGCGATTCCTTTCGAATTCGACCGGGTGACAAAGTTGCCAATTAGCCACGACGGAATTTAAATTATTATGTAGTAAGCTCGCTCGACTTCGATTTTTTTTTGTGTCGGGACGGGAATCCTGCTACTGCAGTAACTGCAAACGTATACTTGCCGTAGCGTATTTTTTCGCAAAAGTCAGACCTACGAGCGGAAGCCAATTCTAACCTCACTCGCTCTGCCATCGAATTATCCTACTTATTACTTACCATGTAACACGTCGCCTCTAACTCTATTTTCGTTCTTTTGTTATCGTCTCTCGGTTTAACGCATTCTTGTTTCCCGTATGATAAATCCGGTCGTAAATTAGCTTTCCGGCCGGCAAACTTGGGCCAACGTTCACCGAACGGCTGCATTAATGGCGGCTCGTGACGCGTCAACAATTCTCTGATTAAAGACAATAGGTGCGTACCGAGGGAAGAACTCGCTTGTTTATAATGACCGATCGTTTCAATGCCTCTCGGGAGGACAAGGTGGATAAAAAGACGGAACGCGGCTCTCTCTCTCTCTCTCTCTCTCTTTCTCTCTCTCTCTCTCTCTCTCTCTCTCTCTCTCTCATGCTTCTCCCCTCTCGCCCCTCCCTCACTCAATAACTATCTCTAATTTCGGCCGCTTCGCTTAATTTATCACGACACGCCGAATTCCCATTGACGCTTCAAATTCGATTTTAAAATAGATTTTTAATTCCAAATGCATGGTGACGCTCGCACAAAGCAAGTTCATTATTGCAGTTGGATTATCTTTTTCTTTTTGGTGCGCATAAACTTGCGCGGCTCGTTCTTTTCTTCCGTGCGTGCAAATAGAATTTTCGACTGGTCAAGAGAGGGACCGCGGGATGATGGAGGCGTGGCCGAAATAGCGAGTCACTTGGAAGAAACCAATTCCTCTCGTGGTTTCTACCCTTCTCGAATGTTATCGCGAAACATGGATTCCGATGCGTTATTTTACAGTGTCAAGTTCTCCCTTTATTAGCAGAAGCCTTAAGATCCCTTCATATTATCATTCGGCATATTATTATTGTCGAGTCAATCTTTCTTTGGTTTTTCTTTTGAAATCGGTGTATTTTTAAAAATACTTTTATATCTATCATCGCTAATGACATATACGTTTGTTGGATTGCTTGGCATTACTTGATTTTGGCATTAGACAGTTGATTTTGAAAGCCCAAATTATTAAATGATTTGTCATCTGAGCGATTCGACGACTGAGTTGATAAAGTAGATTCCAATTAGATTCATATCTAATCTTACAAGCTGTAGGGGGTTTTGCTTATACAAATATAACATTTAATATTATCAAATGATATTCATGTGTAAATTATCAAGTAAAAATTTAAATGTTTGAATTAACTGTATGTCAACATTTATGCAATACGCTAAAGGCCTTAGTATGTTTAATTTTGCAAAGTATCGTAAAACTTTATCTTTATTAGCTAATTGGAAAAAAATAAAAGTTTAGTATCAATGGATATATGCAGTATCTCAGATTCACTTTATCTGCAAATGTCGGTATATTATATTTCTGTAGTTTTATACTTTTCGTCTCGCACTTTATATTCGGAATACGTACGTAATTGAACTATAATAAGAACAATTAACGAATCGCGATGAATTTTAAATTAGCAAATTTTCCATTTATGTAACTATTAAAAATTTGAAAAATATATTTTAACATCTGAACGCTTATTTCTTAATATTTTTCGATGTGGTATTTCATTCAGCATGGGTCTGCTTTTAATTATTTTAATGTATATCTTCTTACATCCGATGGTGGTTACCGTATTTACTGAAAGCTCGTACTCGTTACATACATAAATGTTGAAATACATAGTTATTTATACGCTTGTGTTCTTGTATAATTAAGCAAACTCGAAAATAACATTTAAATTTGGACATTTCGAAGGGGGTAGTATAAAATTCATAGGGTCAGATAAGTCGTTTTGTTGTGATAATGTCTAAAAGAAGAAAAAGAAGAGAAAAAATTTTTTAGTGCAAAGAAACGTACAGAAAGTATTTCCAATATGTAATATATCAATGTATCGATTAAAGAGAAATTAATTTAGCCTCACCACGGAAAAGTGCAATTAGTTCAAAAATCTAAATTGAGCTTCTCGTTTTCGGGCATTTCACAAGTGATAGAACAAAGTATATAAGAACGGATGAACAATTTAGTGTAAAAGAAAGAGAGCACAAGTTGAGGGAATGGGGTGAAAATAGTCCAATCCCACGCAGAGAAACGACCGGGCGAATGTTGGTGAATGAAACACAAGAATGAATGAACGAAGATGACTGAGTGAGTGAGTGAGTGAGAGATAGAGATAGAGAGAGAGAGAGAGTATGTAAGCGAGAACGGGAGAAGAGCGAAAGTAAATGTCGAGTCATAAAAAACGATATAAAAAGAAAATGTGTGCAAGTGAGAGAAAAGGTTAGGGAAGAAAAAGAGATAAGAAAAGGAAAAGCGAAATCGAGACATCGAACAAATAGGGTACGAAATAAGAAGGAATAAAATACTTACGTATATATGCGCGTGCGCGGCCCCCCCCCCGTGCTTGTGTGTGGCGTGTGTGTGCTTGTGTGTGTGTGTGCATTTACGGGGAGGTGGGAACAGCTAGTAAAAAAATCAAACTATTAAGAAAATCACTGAATGCGGGATGCATTAGTGTGTGCGTGTGCGCGCACGTGTGTGGGAACATACGTGCCTATTTTTTACGTCCTTGAATGTCTCGTTACGGTACTCTTAGCTTGTAAATTTACAGCTCATTACGGAAAATATGTCGAACAATGTATTATACCGAATTATATTTTATTGGTTTATTTATTTAATCATTAATTTAATGTTTAATAAATACTGATAAATGCTCATTCCAATGTAAACATTTTAAAATTTTATCGCACACAAAATGTGAATAATGCCTTTTTTAGCAATTTGTATTATTACAAAGGATTTATAAAAAGCTAGAATGTGCAGCTGGAATCAAAACAATGCAAAGAAAATAGGATTATTAAAAATCCGTTTGTACGATTAATTCGGTGGAAGACTAGAAATGCGTGTAATAAGGATTAGAATCGCTAGATGATCTTACCAATGAGTTTCTTGCCAATCGTATCTCAATATATTCAAGACCTCGTCGTCACTACTCGCTCAATAAAACAGTGAAAAAAAGAGAGTCGAAAGTAAAAATCTTGTGCGCTTATTGCTTGAATTGTTGAAAAAGCAAGAATATATGAGAAGTAGCAATGAATATATGAAGCGCATGAGAAGTCGATAAGCCACTGAAATTCACCGATATGTCGTCAATGCACTATTAGACCAAGGAATTGGTTCACTAAAAATCCTTTATATGACGCGCAACAGGGCAGAAAGAGGGCGATGTAAGCGTGGATGCAGGAGAGTAGAAAAGAAATGACACCTCGACGAGGGGTTGAGAAGGACGAGTACAAGAACTAGGGCTTAGTAGATGGGAAGTGAAAGGAGAGCGTATAGAAGCCGGAAAATGGCGAAAGTCTTTCATCCTCCTTGGCGAGAAATAAGGGAAGCGATTGAGCACGACTGAGCGTGGGTGGTTGTTAGGGTGGAGAGAAGAAGGAGGAGGAGGAGGAGGTGGAGGAGGAGGAGGTGGAGGAGTGGGAGGGTGAGCGAGTGAGGTGAGTCGGAGAGATATTCTCAAGTCCAACAGGTGTAAGTCCGACAGCCGTGCGCGAGAAGATAGAGCGTCTCTTAGCTTGTGTTGAGTGCGTTTTATGTCCTGGCGAGAGGAAATAAAAGAAAAAGAAAAAGAAAAAACAAGAGAGGACCGGCGTTCGAATTTTATGACTTCACTTTGTATGTAGAATTTGATACGTACTTGGGATTTTAGAAAGAAGTCGTAAGCCATGTTTTTTATGCTTCGGCTGGTGGTCTGATTGAAATCCATTTTATCGTGTTGCGCCCACACTTATGCGTGACTTTTTATAAATGATCTTCCAGTAATTAAATGGTAAATTTAATTGTTATTTGTTTTTGTCTGTTTTAGGTAAGATAAAGCACTGTACCTGCTATACCGTCGCTCATAAAACGTGTGAGTTGTAATCAGTCGTTATGAACATCTTAAGTATTGATTCAGATAAGTATCAGCTTTTCCATTCGTTAGAATAAATTTTTCGTCGTCCGGAATTAAAAATTTAATACTGTTGTGATAAAAGGAGAGGACACTTTTTATCGTGAACCCCTATAGTCTAGGTTCGGTGAAATAGATTCTTGTATATATTAGAAATTTAAAAGTGATCAATATTTTAAGAATT
>NW_011948412.1:6833566-6838566 GCF_000503995.2 Ceratosolen solmsi marchali
AAGGGGATCAATTTTTTAAGAGTTTGGTGGGGGGGGGGGGGGGTAAGCGAGATGCAGCGCAAAAGATTTATAAATCGGCCATAATGTGTAAACACCATTTGTTATCATTTATTCAAAATTTTACAGTTTTGTTTGAATTAAAAAAAAAAAAAAAAAAAAAAAAAAAAAAAAAATCTCACGTTCCAAAATAAACTTTCCTGCATTATTTAAAAGATTTAAAATTTTAAATAAGCTATAATGAGGTTTATATCCATGAAATTGCTTTAAAACTCTTATTCCTTTTAAAAAAACTTTTAAAGCACAATAAATCTAAATGGGAGTTTAGCGTTAATGCATCGTCATAAATATTTAATATTAAAAATTAAGACCGATAGGTCCCTGAAAATATTTTTAAATTTGTGAACGAGAAAAAAAGGCTAATGAATACTGTCTACTGTATGCTAACAAAAGTGCTCCATTAATTTTTGGATATTTGGTATGATTTAGAAAAACTTGAATATGACCATGAAATGAAGTGGACTTAGAGATATAAATGTAACATTGAGTAAAAGTGTCGGAAAGTCCAAAATATTTGTTGAAACGAGACAGAATTCAAACATTGCGATGGGAATACGCGTATACATATATGTGTGTTCGCGCGCGCGTATCTATATATATATATATATATATATATATAGAGGAGAATAAACAGCGAGGAATAAACAAAAAGTGAAAGTGTATAGGGTGATGAATGAAACGAGCATAGAGATAAATATCGAGAAATTTACTATAAAATTTAGCCTAGTGTCGAAAGTATAATACAGACAGACTATATGAATAGGCTTGATATCATAAAATTTTTCTTAATTACGAGGATCGATAAGATTATTGGAAAAACAAGTCCATTGCCTTGAATTTGTATTCGTAAAATAATTTAAAGTACATTTAAACTTAATTTACTTGATTTTGCATTTTTTTTTCTTCTTTTTTTTTCGGGATATAAAAGGAAATGTATATTTTAAAGTTATACTTGGTATCGTAACAAGATACTCTTGAGATGATTCAACATGAGTTGCTTGTTATTATAAATGGAATTTTTTATCCTAATAAAAGGCTGAACATATTAACCTTAGAATATATTATTGCACCAATTCGTGTATGTTATTTTATCTTTTAAAAATATCACTGCTCAGCGATATTTTTTGTTGACACCAGCCAAATAATAATGAATGCATCTTTAAATGTCACTTACCGGTCAATGAGCACAATGGTCAAACGCTTATCGATGCGGTCCCGTAACAACCAATCAAGACGTATTACTAATCGTTTTCGAAAGGTCATCCGCACGATTCTACAAATATTGGATTGGAAATGGTCAGCTAGCAAGGCTCAATGGCTTGTCAAAGCAAACGCCGAGCTTTGTCAATTTGAACTCGCGCGGCCAAGCTTCTGACATAACGACGAACAAGACACTCTGTACATCGATCGAGTTCTCTCTCTCTCTCCCTCTACACGTCTTTCTGCCTCGAAGAGCACGCTCTTCACCATTCTCCGGTTCATTCCTTCCTTCTTCGCTTGGCAATTTGCAAAGAGAGCGAAGAAAAGATTCTTACGCAATGGTGTTGGCTAAAGATGCTGAAAGTCTCAGACGCAAGAAAAAGAAAAGAGGTGGAAAGGCAGGGTCGCGAGTGTGAGAGCTGCTGTGACGTAAGAGAGCGGCACGTAACGAGAGGTGGGTGCTCAGCGTATAATGCTGGTTGTTGGGAGATGTGTGAAGGGAGATAGAGATAGAGATAGATAGATATATAGAGAGATGGTTAAAGAGATGGTTAGAGAGAGGGGGAGAAACAGAGATAGATAGAGAGAGAGAGAGAGAGAGAGAGAGAGAGAGAGGACGAGCGAGTACGTGGGACGGAGAAGGGGGGGTCTCAGCATGGAAGACGCGTGGCATATTACGAATACTCGCACCACAACGGAATTGATAATGTAACGCTGAGCCGAGAGAGCGAAAGGAGTGCGAGTGATCTCGGCTCCTTGTTTCCTTCCTTATCTCTTTCCTTCCTTCCTTCCTACCTTCCCACCTTCCTTCCTTCCCTCCTTCCTTCCTTCCTTCCTTCCTTCCTTCCTTCCTTCCTTCCTTCCTTCCTTCCTTCCTTCCTTCCTTCCTTCCTTCCTTCCTTCCTTCCTTCCTCTTTTATTCCTTATAACTTCCTACGCTTATTCATACTACCGTGTCATTTATGCTCTCCTTATTATGCGTCCTTTCGCGGATAGAGAATGAGGGAGATGCATACCAGACGCGTAGCCGATCGCGTGTCCCATGAATTAACTGGAAAGTGCGATCACGTGGTCACTCGCGATCGTCTCTTTTTGTTGCTCTTGGCTTATCGAATGACTTAGCGAACTGGCTTCGTGTATTTTCCGTTGAAGGTACTTGGAGGCGTTCCCTAGCTACTTGGGTATTCGTAAGCGTTATTTAGACTTGTCCTTCCGATAATTTGGGCAAATATCAATGTGATTTACGAATAAGGCGCCCTGGTAAAGATTGGCAAAGCTTACAAGCGATGGTTTCTCGGAGCGAGTTCCATTGAAGACTCGCAATCATTAAAAGGATAAATGTAAAATATTAAAATATACATACATAAAAAACACGCACACAAACGGACAAATACGTATCAGATTCAATTAATATTTGACTTTATCGGTACACTGCTTTTTTCACGTTTACGTTCGATATGCTTTACCAATGCTTATTGGCTGAGATAAGTAATTCGCCAGCCGTAGCTTTTCGTATATTAAGTGCGATAAAAATTTCATTCCGTATTTACTTAGTTTTCGGTGAATTCAAGATTTTATTAGCTGTACACTTGATAAATCGGCTCGGTTGAAGATAATTGCAAGTTGGGACGGCTCTGAAATAACAAATGCTCTCCCCTCATGGTCTTTCCAATCGGTTTGCCATGATTTTTGTGTATTTCAAGCCGAACGGGAAGTCTATCGGGTGTCGAATTTATTCTCATTTGTTGTCTCGGTCCAACGACAGCAAAGAAATAATCCATCGATATAAACACTTTCATTTGGCCAATATTCTCCGCTCGTAATAACATTGTCCATTCGTTTTCATTCCCCACAACTTGTTTTCTTGTCGGATACTGAACGCTTTGAGCATACATCATTATATAGACACGTAATGTACGCGCAAACAAACAAGCTGCGAAAACAAGCACAATTTTTAATTTCTTTTCTAATTTTTTGTTACTCTATTACTCGAGTACGCTAAAGTAAAACGCGCCGTTACGGGTAAAATTAATGCCTTACCACCAACACAGTAGCTTGTTGAGCCTTTAAGTATTAACAAAGTTCCCGTGCGCAGGTGTTCAAATCTATTAACGTTTTTACGAAAGTTCTTAAACAGTTGGTACGAATAACGAGTACACAAGGAAACACATCGGCATCTCTACGGGTAGGTCACCACTACTACTATGCGAGACTTCATTCATGAATCCCTATCTCCGTCTCCTCCCCCCCCCCTCCGCCGCTTCTTCTTGCACGTATGGTGGCGCTTTCGTCTTTTTCTCGTAGTCCCGACTCAGTAGTCATTGAGACATTACCGAGCGAATGAGTAGAAGATAGATAAATAGGTAGAGAGAGAGAGAGAGAGAGAGGGAGAGAGAGAGAGAGAGAGGGGGAGAGAGAAAGAGAGAGAGAGAGAGAGAGGGAGGGATTGAGAGAGAACACGTGCAAGGTCGAGATAAAAAAAGTAGGAGACCTGTCACATTTTCTCTTAACTTACTCTTTTATCCTCTATTTATTTTCACTTTTTACGAAATCTTCCTCTTCTTGTCCCCTTTTTATTCTCTATCCTCTTTCAGACGCACAGTTTGATGGTTAAAATGCTCAAGTATTTTTGTTTACATGTCAAATCAATGGAAATTCGATTATCTCGTGTTCTTAAAAAACTTATTAATATTCTATTGTCATTTCGTTTGCTTTATAATTTTTTAAATAATTGCTTGATTTCCCCCCTCCCCCCAAAATAAGTATTTGTCAACGAAGTCCGTATTTGTTTTACATTGTGCACGCAGCTCATTGTAATACATTAGATGGAATAATTTTATCAAAAATGAGAATAATATTATGTATAGAAACCGAGGAAATTAGTCTTTAATAAATCTCCGCTACACTTATTCGCGTAAACTTTATCATAAGTCTATTGATAATAATACGTCGGTATGCTAACATTATTTTCCTCAGTACTTTTTTTCTCTCGCAAAATTGAAATGTATTTATTATTTTTTAAAATTTAGTTTTCTTCAAAATATACAGATAAGCGCGGCGCTACATCGTGATTTCTAAGCTGATTCTTTATCACTCTATTTATCTACATTTTACTAGCGTTTTTCCATTTTTTTGCTTGGATTTTCATCGTCCCCCCCCCCTCCGGCCCTGCCTCTCTTCACTCCCTTTTTACCATTTTTTCTTGCACACTATGCGAACTATAGAGAATGAGTTCGGAATTGTTCTCTAATTGGGTACTATCGCCGGTACTATAACACAAGCAATCGATAAATAAAAAAAAAAGGATTCTAAACTCTCCGCGTTTCCATTTTCTTTATGCCGTCGTTAAACACGAACTAAGCGCTTACATACACCATTACCTACCTGCCACTTTTCTCTATACTTTACATTGATTTTTAAATTAAACCGATGTATTAGCTTATTTTGATAACATTTGATTACGATCGTTTACTCTTTTTTTATTTACGTAGATTGTACTATGAGTTGTCGAGCGGAAAGAAAATCATAATGACGTATCCATCCTATTGTAGTATTGTAGTTATTTATCTAATCTTTTAATTTCAAAATAACTGCCCAATCTATTTATTTATTATAAGATGGTCGTTACATTAATGCACTTTTTATAAAACATAAATGCACATATATAAAATTATGCATATAATAATGCATTATTTGCCATTACATACATGCACTTTAACATGTGTATGCGTAATACAGCATTT
>NW_011948412.1:6841066-6845130 GCF_000503995.2 Ceratosolen solmsi marchali
ACGGCCTCTTGCCGATGGCTCCGCTCCTCCTTGTCAAGGATACCGCGCTCTTTCATCTGACTTTCCATTAGCTTTTTACTCGAATTTTTTTCCATCTCTCGTCGCGTGGGTCATGGACCATTTCCCTCTGGCCGTGTCCGCTGTTACTCTCTTAACTCTCGTTTTCTCTCCCCCTCCCTCTCACGCTCTTTCACTCTCACTCTCTGTCTCTTCTTCTTTTTTGTTTGTTTGGTTGTTTGTTTGTTTGTTTGTTTGTTTGTTTTTTTAAGCGACTCCGGACGAAAAGCAATAGTTTGTTGTAACAGATTTTGTTGCTTGAAAAATGTTTAAGCCCGAGTAAAAAAGGCAATTCAAAAGTATTTTGTATAGTTGGAGAGCTGAGTTAAAAATGCAGGTTGATTACATTTTTCCTTCATAATGTCAAAGTAAAATTCTATTTTTGCACGCCCTTACATTGTTAAGCATAATGTAAATTAAGTGCTAACATTTACAAGACAATGGTTGTGCCTAGACATTTTTTTAAAACCATTTCATCTTATTTTTTTAACTAAAAATAATGAACGCTCTTTCTTATGACTTTATGAAGAGAAGCTGTTATGACTGGTTGTTTTTTGGTTGTTTATTTTTTCCCAATATCCGAGTAAAAAAATTACTAAATGGCAATTATAAATTCTTATTAATGAATTAACATTTAGTTAATAGCTTATTTGTTTATCAAGCCCTCGTATATTATAGGACATTGAATATGCGTTCGCTAATAAAATCAAAAATTACCCGATTCTCTCAGACCGCCTACAGTTGTACTTAAAAAATTTAATTTTGTTAATGCACGTTTAAATTATTAAATTAAATATTCATTATGTAACCCGATGTATATTATAGCATGTAATTAAGCGAAAAGAGGTGAAGTTACAATTTCGCACCATTCTCCAATATTAAGGGACTACGGATAATATAGCATTCGCACAAAGGATCGATTTTGTATAAAAGACGTATTAAAGGATTTTTTAATTTTGCACTGCCGCCACCACCACCACCACCACCACCACCACCACCACCACCACCACCAGTCTCAACTCCTCCCCCAAATGAACGAGGGATCGAAGAGAAATATAATTATTATCGGTTGGCTGTGTAAAATTGCCGCGATGCCGAGTCAGCGAAATCAGGGATTATCAAGTATTATGAGGACGGAGAATCGAAAATCCCTCCCCGGCCTTTTCTTTCACCCCTTTGCGCTTCGATGATGTCGACGAGGAGTAAAGTCTCTCCTCCCTTCCTACGGGTTTAAGACTTTTCGGTAGGCGTATAAAGATGATTAAAAATACGTTTCCACAAATGTTGATCCCTCGTTGTCGATTTTCGTTTTTTTTATTCAAATGATTAAATATTATGGCATTGCAAGTCGCGTAATTTTGTTATTTTTTATTATTGTATTTTTTAATTTTTTTATCATTATTATTTTTTTTCTTCTCCCCACTCCCCCTCCACCCATCTTTAAGCTAATATCTAGTTAACACGTCGCTAATGTTGAGCATCACTTAAGCGAATAAAAGCCATTGACGTTTATTCATCGTAATTATTATCTTTAAACCAGATCGTACGCTTTGGCAAGAATCTAAGAGCTAATAATTTTCAGAATACGTTTTTTGGAAGACAGCCGATGGGCTTAATAATTAATCTAACAATCCTCATATATACGTCATATTTTTTAATTCTCGGCGAATATTACGAGGCGAGTGAACGCATGATAATCATCGACGAGTAATTTTCCCGCATTTGACGAGACATTATTCACCGTATTAAGCGTAATCGTTTGCAATAAAAGATACATGTTGTAACGAAGCAGGCTACATTAATTAGCAAGTGAATTCAAACGAAATCAACGCTAACTGTGCTGCTTTATTCGTAAATAGGAACATTAGGGTTATCTGCTTTTTCTCCAAGATTATTTTGAAACGACAAGATCATTTTCTTATCAAATCGAGAATTCGCTATGCCTCTTGGTCACATATCGAATAGTCTCTCCGCACAGCAGACCAAAAGAAACTTGTATAAATGGAGCGACCAGACTGGAAACAATAGGCAGTCCTAGATCACAATGGCATTATTAAACATGTGTTACGTACAATCCGTAATTCTCAAATTCGCCCCCAATACCCTCCACTTTATCTAACCCTTAAATAGTTAACGCCTAGCGCACAACCTTTTTAACCAAGCTTTTCTACGCTGGCTTTTATTCTCTATAATAAACCGCAAGCGTTATATCAGTCCGTCCACCGCACGTAAATTTTGTGCATTGAAATCCGTGGTGGCCGTAAACATGTTTTGTAATTATTAAAATAGAGCCGCGGAGCTGTCCGACCCTTCGTGGCTTCTTCTCCCCCCCCCCTCCCGCCATCCTATACCACTACCACCCTACCACCCCTCTCCACTCTACCGTTCCATCTCTTCGTCTCTTTCATCCCCGTACCCCTTTATCCCTCCCCCGCTCACCTCTCTCTCTTTCTCTCTCTCTCTCTCTCTCTCTCTCTCTCTCTCTCGTCATCTTTTTTTATTCGCGACCTTATTAAGACTAGTCTCCTCGGTGCGAGTCGTCCCACTCTCCTAAAATCGACTCTCCGCGTACGTGTATCCCTCGCCGGCCGGCAGCACATGCGCGCCCACACAAACAAACACGCACGCGCGCACGCACACACTACGCGCACACACTACGCGCACACACTACACGCACGCACATCTACTAACTCACACGGTGAGACAGACGCGCGATTCTCGCACGCGGTCGGTCTCTCCTTCGTGTGGAGGTGGGCGGTAGGGTTGCACTGTGCTTTGGATGGTTGGCGGCGGCATGGTCGATACGGCCCCACGCGACACGCGAGACACAGAGGGCGAGGCTCCGGCCTCCCCTATTCTTCCTGCGGGCGTTTTTGCCGAGGCATTCCCCACGGTGGCGCGCTGGCTGCACAACCTGGACGCGCGCACCACAGCCAGCCACCGTCACCCGCTCACCATCACACCCCTCCCACCCCATCGCTTCCTCCGTCCCACTCATCCGCTCCATTCCTCCCTCCCTCTATCTCCCCCCCCCTCCCCCATCCCCCATCCCCTATCCCCCTATCTCAACCCCTAACCCCATTCCCATCCCATCGACCGTCCCTCGTCCTCCTCTGTCTCGCCCCCTCCGTCGTCGCTAACCCGTCGCCACCCCGTGCGACAGAGCCTACCCCTCGCGTCTTCGGCCGGTGGGTTTGGGGCTCGGCTTGGCTCGGCTCGTCGGATCGCGAGGCACGTCGCACCTCGGGCAAACTGCCTGAACAGCGGGCCTCGGAAAAGGGTGCCGAGCCCTTGGAGTCCGATTGTCTTTGTAATTATGCCGGCGTTTCAATACGCCGTCGCCAGGAATGGAAGCGACATTTTTTTTTTTTCCGATGAAGCCGGTAATAAAAGTTTGTAAGTCCTAGGGCCGGTTAAATCGCTACGTGGATCGAGTACGGCCCCTATCCCACCTTACCGAACGATCATACAAAATTTATCTCCGCAATTTGCAATTTCGCACGGCAGGCAATGTGGGCATCGACACTGCGAAACTAACGCGAGCTATTTATTACCAAAGCTACCGATGCAGCAATGAAATTCTATGCATGAATAAATGAGCGCGGGTGCGTGGGTGGGAGGCTTGTGCAAACCGGAAGGGTTCAAGATAAAGAAAGGATCAATGAAGTAAAAAATGTAAAAAATAAAAGAAAAAAAAAATAATAATAAAATAGCACACAAGGTACCAGGGTAGAACTTAGCGCAGTGAGACAGTAGAACAGGCCGGTGGAGGTGGTGGTGTTGGCTGGGGTGGGGGAGAGGGCAGTAGGAGCAATTGTGTAGTTGTTTGAGTTGGTCCGTTTCCTTTAATGCGCGGAGTTCGACCGCAGGTTAAGCGGAATGGGAGAGTAGGATGGTCGGGGCGAAAGCTCGCAGAGACATGCGGAAGAGAAGTTGAGAGAAGCGCTCGATCGAGAGGAGGCGTAGGTGGAGTGAAAGTGTCAAAAATCACGCGAAATGAAGTGAAA
>NW_011948412.1:6845224-6857310 GCF_000503995.2 Ceratosolen solmsi marchali
GCGTTGTGATAAAGGGCGCGGAGGAAAGGAGGGACGTGACGCACAGGGGCGTCTATACCCGGCCTCTTTTAATCGCGCGTCACCCCTGGGTGTTTGATTAAAGAACAGAGAGAGAGAGAGAGAGAGGAAGAGAGAGAGAGAGAGAGAGAGGGCGAGAGGTTCGGGGTTGGTCTGGGGTGAGGGGATGGAAAGGCACTACTGATCCTGCTGCTTCTCTCGTGCGCGATGGCTGATGGCTGCTGCTAGCGACGCCGCCGTTAGCTGTTCTACTCTCGCCGATGTTGCCCAACTGTGCTTTCGTCCTTCTTCATCTTACGAGCCCTTATTATCTTCATTCGTTCGAGGATTTGTTGCCCATCGCCGGCTGTTTTTTCCACCGTGACGCAAGCGTCACGCGACTCACGCGTTTCACTCGCAACCTGTCTCACGTGCTGCTCTCCGTCTTCCGGAAATCTTCCATAATTGCAAGAGGATGTGGTTGGTTTATGGGAGCTCTTGAATTTAGTAAATTTATGGGAATTTGTTAGAATGTGCCGGTACGTAGCGAGAAGAATGAGAAAGTTCTTAAGCTATTATGGAATATGAATGTAGCTGCGGGTATTTTAAGCTACTCGCTTGATGAGCGTTTGCGAGCGTTAGAAAGTGCGATCGTAGATAATGAGCGATTAAATGGAACGTTTTCAACTTTATTTTATATAGCGCCGTTAACGGGTGACTAGCTTATGTGAAGGCTTATGGGTTAAATAAACATTTTGTTCAAACATCACCGAGCGCTCTTAATATTTGACCATTTTATTATTAACATACAAAGGGCTATTTACAAATTATAAATTCTCGATCGTACGAGTTTATAGATTATTAAAACACAAATACAAATAAGAATGTTGAATGTTGAAAGGATTGGAGTAAGTGTAATTTTGCGTGTGGTTTTGAAATGCTTTGCGCATTATGAGGTTGAAATGTTGAAATAATCTGAAACGTTTCATAGTTAATCCGCTTGTATTTGTATACTCAACGGATTGGAGAATCGAAGCATTTTTAATTTGCTTTATGGTATTTTGTAATGCCATTAAACTATCACAATACTGTATGTGATTACAAATACTTTTATTAGCTTTGAAGTTTTCCCATTCCCTAAGCTCGACAATTAAGTGCATACAATAAATATTCATTATGTATACGTAGAATAATAAAAAAAAATAAAATAAAAAAATAAATAAATAAATAAATAAATAATAATTTTAATATTGTCGGGATAAAAATTAAATTTCAATTTTTAATCGATTTAAGCTAATAAGTCGTATTTGCTCTAGAAATGTATTAGCAATGGACGTCCAATTGTGGATGAACATAATCCACTAACTGATTAATTATTATCAAATTCATTGCAAAAATTCAATCATCATTGATTCTACTTCTTTTTCATTTTTTATTTAATGCCTATTGCACCAATTGTGAAATCCTGCTCGTAAGTCCACTTTGTTATTCAAATTCATAAAATTAGTTAGGTTCATGTGCATTTATCTCCGTATGAGTCATGGAAACTTTCAGTGTAAGAAAATAATTTGAGATTTGCAATAGATTAAAGTAAGGCGATAAATTATCGTCTTATTCATATTTAAATTTCAAATATCTCGCTAAATTGGCAGAAAATTTTTTAAAAAATTTTAATTAAATTAAAGTATCACCGTGTATCGGTGGCGTAGATTTATCGTAAATTTTAAAAATGTGCATGATTATTAAAGGAATACTGGGAGGTCGTATGGTAAATATTTTTTATTATAATTTTCGAAATTGAACTTGTTTCCGCATATACTACCATTCTCTTTATATCGAATTTCTCAAAATTGTTAATTTCATCGTAAAAAGTGATTACTTTCATTGTACGCAACAATTTGAAACGCTTATTTTCTTAAAAGTTATTTTTGTGCTTCCGTAGGTTGTAAACGTTAAAAAAAAAACTTTCATTATTTTATGAACTTATATATTAATTGAACAATTTTCAATTATTTTTGTAATTTTTACATTTGACTCTTCATCTATCGATATATCAATTAATTATCTACCATATATATATATATATATATATATATATATATAATTTTAGAAGCTTAATATACTTTCGAAATCAAATAATACACAACAATATTTGATAATAAAACATTGTAAATATTATTATTATTATTATTATTATTACGATATCTTATAAGTACATGATAAATACAAACTTTTAGTTAAATGACATTTGTATTATTGATTCGTTGTAATAGAGTTATAAATAAATATTTTTCCATCTAAAAGAATACCTTCTTCTTTTAAAAATAGAGAAATAAATCAGCCAGAATAGTAAAGAATATAAAGAATCATGCAATGAGAGTAAATAACCTCAAATTTTTAATAGTAATTTTGAAAATAAATATTAGATATAATTATAAACAATCGTGGCTTAAGTAAGCAATTAAAAACTGAATGAGAAAAATAATATGTGCACTATCCAATAAACAATTGGAATTTATAATATTCTTATGAAAATTGAAAATTATATAGCAATTATGTAGAAATAAATTCTGTTGATGCTTCGAGTGTTAGGAAATTAAGTACATTGAGAATTTTTAATTAAAGATCGTAAATATTATAAAGAATTATATAATCGAAGCATAATCTTGAACGAGATGCAATAATGAAATGACGATTATGACGCGCAAGAGTCTCGTACTCGGATTCATAAATGATTCGAGTATTTAACTAGAATAACAAATAAAAGAATGTCGTTAAAATTTTAAAAATAGAACATGAAAATACAGCCATAATTTAGATAAACTACGGAAAATTGAGATATAGGATGAAATTAGATTTATAAAAGTAGAATGTGGAATTGGTAAGAACGAAGGGGAATATGTTTTTACAATTATATCTTTACTTAATAGTTTTTATAATTTTTCTCTTGTATTCTATCTTTAACAATAAAAGTGTAATATTCGAATTTTTTAATTCTTTTTTCAATTAATCCTTTTATTAAGTATTAATATTTTATTAATAAAATAAATAATAATACATATAATTATTCTGCTCATTATATAAAGCTGAAAAGTCAGAACTTATAAATAGATTATGACACTTTTGTAAAATATATTTTATTCAAATATCCATCTCAGCAGATTACTTATTTTCAATTTACATCTCTTAATCCATCCAATATATTATATACAAAATTATTTTCACGAATCAATAGATTCTTATGACTACCTGAATTCTGAAATTAATATGTAATAAAATTTGATTAATAGATTATTATGCTCGCTATGCCGTCGGAATGGGATGGACTTTCGATTATTAAAGTAGCTTGTAAAAATAAAAATAAAAAGTACCTATAAGTATCGATAAAACGAGTGAGCGAGGAAGGGAACGAGGAAGAAGGGCAGGAAGTAGAGTGGAAGATAGACAGATAGATAGATAGATAGATAGATAGATAGATAGATAGATAGATAGATAGATAGATAGATAGATAGATAGATAGATAGATAGATAGATAGATAGATAGATAGATAGATAGATAGATAGATAGATAGATAGATAGATAGATAGATAGATAGATAGATAGATAGATAGATAGATAGATAGATAGATAGATAGATAGATAGATAGATAGATAGATAGATAGATAGATAGATAGATAGATAGATAGATAGATAGATAGATAGATAGATAGATAGATAGATAGATAGATAGATAGATAGATAGATAGATAGATAGATAGATAGATAGATAGATAGATAGATAGATAGATAGATAGATAGATAGATAGATAGATAGATAGATAGATAGATAGATAGATAGATAGATAGATAGATAGATAGATAGATAGATAGATAGATAGATAGATAGATAGATAGATAGATAGATAGATAGATAGATAGATAGATAGATAGATAGATAGATAGATAGATAGATAGATAGATAGATAGATAGATAGATAGATAGATAGATAGATAGATAGATAGATAGATAGATAGATAGATAGATAGATAGATAGATAGATAGATAGATAGATAGATAGATAGATAGATAGATAGATAGATAGATAGATAGATAGATAGAGAGAGAGAGAGAGAGAGAGATGCCAGAAAAAATACAAAGAAGATACTGACGTGGAGGGAAAGTTGCTTCCAATCGGTGCATATTCGAGCTGGGCCGCGTAATTGAATTTCTCGTCGCTGCTAATCGAGTGAAAGCTTTCGCTACTCTTCCGTCGTCGCTGTCGCCGCGGCTAATTCTCTTCTTCCCTTTAAAACTTTTTTCTCGCAAAAGCTGAGGACTTCGTCAAAGCGCCTCATCGTGTCATAGAAATCGATCGACCGATCTGTCTGACGCTTCGGGGAGTCGGTGGGCATGTGGGGTGGTGGGAGGGGGGTGGGGGTGGCGGGGGTGGTGGGGGGCGACGACAGGTACCGAGCAATTGCATTTGTAGCGATTGCGCTGCTTTACGAATGCCTCGTCTCTTTGCGTATTGGAGCTTTGAAGCGCTTTAGAGTACGATCGAACTGTCGAAGCTACGCGCTATTAATTAAAGAGTACGGCGACAGGACTTAGATTACTAGAGATTACTCGGGCGATCGAGGAGATTATTATTTTTGCAAGCCGCGAAATTCCTTTTTCACACATAGAACGATATGCCGTGTTGGATAAGAAATAATCGCTTGACCAAGCCAATACCTCGACTAAGCTGCGAGCGGCTTTTTTACTTGGCAAACTACCTGTCACATCGAACCGTCATTAAATAATCCGCCTAATGATCGATAAATGCGGCAGAAGCATTCTTTTGGAAAAATAAAAATGGCAAAGCCCATACAAGTCGAGGCCTTTTTACTTGGCGTGAAGGGAAATTGGCCTCTTGCCTTAAGAGGTTAAGGCGACGAATGGTTGGTTACAACTCACAATCCGTAAAGGTAGAGAGCGAGGCCAAGGTGTGCGGATGATAAGCCGACGAAACTTGCAATCCCGTTGATTTGCAAGCCCCTCGATCGCACCAGCCCCACACCAACTACTAATCTCATTATTCCCGATCAATCGAGCTACGCGAAAAAGCTCGGCTTTAGCGCCAGCCATCGCCCCCTCCCCCTCCCCGAAGTCACCACCATCAGTCAATTAATATTTTAACCTGAGCCAATTGGTTTGACCGCAGTCGCTGCTTAAGACGGCCGATCAGCTGAAGATTAAGGGCCTGTGCGAGGTGCCGGAGAGCAGGGAGGGCCCGTCCGTGAGCCTGAGCTCGCCGCCCCGCGACTCCAGCACGCCTCGGCTCAACTTCGCCAAGCTCAAGAGGCACCATCCACGTTACAAGAGGCCGAGAACCTCTTACGAGGGTTCGCTTCGCCCCGGTCACGGGCCCGGCCCAAACACGGAGCCGAGACAACACCACCACCATCACCATCATCACCTCGCCGACCCAGCCAAGTACAAAGAGGAGGACTTTGTCGAGAGCTACGTGCGCGACTGCAACAAGGAGGTGAGAAGGAGGACACGAAAATTCTCGTCGACACTGACCGCGTATCTTCCGGTCCCTTAATTAGCGTTATTTTACGACCGGAGCTATGACCCCCAGTGACTTGTCATTGTGGCTGCGATATTACGATTATCGAATCAGGTGGCTGCAAAGACGACGACGACGACGACGACGACGACGACGACGACGACGACGACGGTGTCGGCAACTCCTAAGCTCGGCGATTTATTCGTCTTGAGTGTGCTTTCATTCTGACGGGACGTAGTCGAAATTAATCGGGTCGCCGAGTTGTTACGTTGAACATCGATTAAAACGCATTGTCGTCGAATCGGCGCGTTGAAGCTCCTCGTCGGGCTCGCTCGGACATTCCCATTCTCCATGTTCGCGCCCTTCACTTTAACTCGCAGCCCGAGAAATGCGCGGCGATTGACGGTTTCCAAACCCCCCCCCCCCCCCCCCCCTCCGGGGCAACCCCTCTCCCCCCGGTCCCGTATTCATTATCAAGGGCCGTAGCTAAATGTTATTATGGCAAGTCGAATAGAATAGAGGAATGCAATGTGGAAGATAATCAAAGTAACGCTCATGGTCCTTTACATTTACTCTCGGCACGGCACTTTAAAGCTCGTTCTCGCGCTTAAGGGACAAAGGGGAAAGTCGCATGGCCCCTTACGGCCCCATTTTTACAATGCACGTGATACTGCTATGCTGCGAGAAAGTATATAATGCAAATTTACCATCGTTATTTAACGTGATTTTTCACTGAGCGGCGCAACACGCTTCTCGTAACACGAAACTTTCCCTGCGTTGCCGTAATCCGCGTTCCCATAATTGCCGAACCTCTCCTTCGTATTCTTAAAAGCCAACGTTTCTCAAACTCGGAAACCTGCGCATGAAAATTTTACGCCAACTCGGTCGATGTAACGAAGCGCGAGGCGTCGTCACAGGGGCCCCGTAAAACTGCCAATTCCACGCGATCGTCCTTTCGGGATGAGGCGGTCGGTCGTGCCCACCCCCGACCACCCGCAAACCCGCAGTCTCCGCGCAATCGCGAATAATCATGGACGTGTGTGCGTCTGCCCGTAGAATCGCCGAGACTGCTGGCCGGCTGAAGATGACGATTGCATGGAGACGACAGCGACGACCACAACAGTAGTCCTGGACTCGTGCCAACGCAGCAGCGGCAGCGTCGGCGGAGGCGGAGGCGGAGGCGGAGGCGGAGGCGGAGGTGGAGGCGGAGGCGGAGGAGGAGGAGACAACAACAACAGCGGTGCCAACAACAACGCCGCCGGTGCAGTGACAAACAACAACGGTAAGCTCGTCCTGAGGGAAAATCCACGCTCCGCGCCTGACGTCGCTCGACGGTCCTCGATTTACCCATCCCGTGGCGGCCGCTGGTGGATCGTTGGGAAGGGGGGATGTGAGGGAAGGGGAGGGACGGACTCTACTACGCAACATTTGTACGATGTCGGCGACGTGGACCTTCCCCGATGCTCCTTTCCCCACACTCTCGCCCCTACTCTCATTCCTCATCGTCGGTCATTTTTTTTGGAATTGGGGGTGGGGTCCGTCCGTGTCGTCGTGGGTATCGTGGCCACCCTCCACGGACGCCTTTCTTCGTCTTTTTCTTACGCACTCGCACTGGTTTCGCGATTGGTAGTCGCATCGATGCGCTTTTCTTAGCTCTCGCGAATCAATTCGCTTATTACAACGACACGAGCAACTCCTCGACTCCCTGTACTATTACGGCAAACTATTTCTGCCGGCTTATGCAAACGTTTATAATTTTTTCTTAGTCATTCGGCGATTCGGTGCATCGTTCGCGCGCGAATATGCCCAAAATGTACTGCCAACTACAATTCAAACAGAGTTTTCGCATTTTTAATCAGCAGTTTTCCACAGCCGTTAAAATTTAATATCACGATGTATTATGTAATTCGATTGGACAATGATAAATAAGGCTGACGCCGATTTTATTGCTCTCCATCTCCAGTGACATATATAACGAACGTTTTATACGCGAATAATGTAGGAATGGACGGATTGTACAAGGCCTGCTGCTTCTAGTTTCATTTACACGGACGATATTTGTTTGCGCGTATTTTACAATAAATAGCTTACGATAACGATTTCGAGGTTGAGTGTCGTATTTTTGGGAGAGAAATAAAACGGAATCTCATGTGATTCGTTGAACCGTGTAATTTAAGCATCTTGCGCGGTGGCGAGTAATACCACTACTACAACGCATGAAATATACGATGTGAGTGTGTTCCGATTAATATTATCCGCACGACACACGACTCCACGAGAGTTTTTCATTTTATAACTGAATTATCGAATAAACAAGACTTTAAATGCTTTTCAATAGGCTTCGAATTATTAGACAATTTAAAACAATTTAGGTCGCCGTAGGTGTATTCGATTTAGGGCTGCGTGCGGGCGCGCACACACACGCACGCACGCATGCACGCACATACCGGGGAGAGAGAGAGAGAGAGAGAGAGAGAGAGAGAGCGAGAGAGATTAAAAAAAAAATAAAGGCGCCAGCGTCGAAAATTCTTTGTTCTACCAATAAGAATTTCCAATTCTAATGGCCGTGTAAATATTATGTTTTGTTTACGTGGGAAAAAGGAAAATTGCTTATAACAAAATTATTGCGTAATGATTCAGTGCCGTATGATTGTTTGTATTGACGTAAAAGCCGTATGTGCAGGTGGTACTCTGGATTAAAGTCTATTTTGCAAAGTGACGGGAAAGCTTCATCGAATTCACGGTGGGAGTTTTTACATCTCGCGTTAACTCGTAACGGAGCTGTGACGTGGGTGGGCTCCCCTAAAAATCATCCATTAAAACATGCATCGGCGCTCGAATCCAATCGACGACACCCACAACCTCCCCCCCCCCCCCCGGTCCAATCCCCACCCCGTGGCACCGATTTCGCGCTCGAGCGCTTATAGTACGCGAACCGAGGACCGTGGCGCTGTTCCCAGGCGTGGGGCGACTTACCGATCTCTCGCCGATGGGGGCGGAAAATTTTTACCTCGCGATAAAAAGGTGACATGTTCTGTCACACAGGCCTCGGCCATTACGGCCACCATCCTGACCCGGGTGAGGTCGATCTGCCGCCAGAGACGCAGCCAACGCCGCCCAGCGCCACCCTCGTCGGCACCACAATCACCCACCTCCGGGACCCTGATCACCACACGGCAGGTTTGTATCGGCCCTCGTTTACTTACTTTTAAAGCCGTGGGTGCGCCTGGTGGAGAGCAAGTGGACAATGGCGACGACGACGACGAGCCTTGGGCCGCTTTACTGCATTTTTTATTTTTCTCTCGTTTTTTTTTTTTTTTTTTTTTTTTCCTCTCATTTCTTTATTTTCTTTCATATATTTTTTTTTTGTTTTTGTTTTTGTTTTTGTTATTTCTTCTCTTTTCGTTTTCGTATTGTTATTGTAAGACGATGCTTAAGAAGAACGATTGCATCGCCGAGAACCGGGCCGTAAAGTCCGAGTGCACGGTGCACGGTGAACGCGTTGTGCGCTTAAAGGGGTTAGGCGAACAATCGATAAAAGCAGGTCTGCCGAACATTTAACATGGGCATATTCTTTGGTATTTCATGCTTTTGGCTGGCAACTCGATAATTATTAAATTTTCTCATGGCTTTAACATTAGTTCGATTGCTCTACGGCCGGCATGGAAGAAGAAATCGGACCGCACGCGAGGAAGATATACGAGGGAAAATATTCACGAATATTTCTGCTCGGAGTTTAATCGCGTAATCCAACTAAATTCATTGCGCTACCGTTTGATTCGATCACATTTGTTTAATTATTTTATGCATTATTTTTTTTTTCTGTTTTCAATACTTTTTAAATTCTTCATTATCTTTTAATTTTAATAGTTTTCTTGCTCTTTCTTTTTAACTATTTATATTACTAATGTAGCGCGGTAACAAATGGCTTGAGCTAACTTTTAGGTTCACTTATTATTAAAAGCTATAAGTAAGTAGTAATTTTGTTTTTCAACATAAATGCATACAATACAACAATAACTCTTTCATTTCGTTTGAAAATTAGCGCAAGAAAGTCCTACTCCTCGCTGTCTTCATTCGTCGTTCATAAACAGAGACAAGATGTTTACAGCAGGTAAATTATTACAAAAACGTGGGAATCGTGTTGATTTAATGATCTAGTGGAAAGGGGTGTTACGTTATTTTGCTTTTCTTTTTCATATACTCATTAATAAAACACTTTTTGTAATATTTTTTCTGTATTTGGACTACTGTCTATCTATATGGCTTCATTAAAGTAGTAATAATTTGTTTCGAGTAATTAGATATTACCTCATAACTATAAATTGTTTTGCTCACAATGATCAAATTATCACAATTTCTCAATAAATATTCTAAAATCGTAGAATCGCTAAAGGCTTTTTCATTATACGTCGATGCAAAACAACAACTCCCAGTTTTATTTTAACATTAGATTTGTAATTAATATTAGAACTTGTAGTATCTATGTGCAAACACGCCTTGCGCTGATTTCTGCGGCTTGCTAACGGAGAAATTTGTGTCTTGCGTGGAAAAACACAGTCGTGTTTACGTAAACAATACGGTTAAGCGTGACGCGCACTGTCAGTTACATATTATTCTCGATTAATAAATAAGTGAACATTTCATGCGCTAGTCGTTAAAAATTACAATCTCCTATTTTATCGACGAAACTAATTTCCGCACTTGCTCATACGATAGTAATTTCAGTCGCACAGTACATAAGCCTTTGTAAAACTTATTGAAAATTTCTTTCGTGAATTTTGCGTGAATACTTTAAGCAAACAAACAAAATATATATATATATATATATATATATATAATCTGTAGGCTATCGTAATGAAATTAATTGATTTGCAATAGTGCGTTACCTTTCAATCGTTGATTGTTCTACTCATTTATTTGAAACTATTCTTAATAATTTTTATTATAATTTAATAGACCTTTTTAACTTGTATAAAACTTCCAATGTATTATATTCCGAATACGTTGAAAAAGTATTAAAACTTTTTGCGCATTTTTAATCGCCAGTCGAATACAAAAAATTTAATATTATTTATATTAATATCAATGGTTATCGTTATTTAAAGTTCCATTAAAAAACATATTGTGAAATATTAATAACAATAATAACAACAATAACAACAACAACAACAATAATAATAATAATGATAATACTACCAACAACAAAAATAATAACAATAATAACAACATAGGCAACAACAATAATAAAAGCAGTTAAAATATATATATTATTAAATCGTGTTTGTATTCTGACAATAATTGGAATAATTATTTTGCATTAAAGTTTCATTTCTTTTTATTGATAAACTTGTTTATAAGTAATAGGTATCGGAATTATTATCACTTGTCAGTATAAGCAACTTGGATAGGTAATAAACATAACCGTCGATTATTTCGATCATGCGACAATTTTATTATCATGAAAACATGTTTAAATTCAAATAATATTCAAAAGCTATAATTTACAAGATGAGTAAAAGACAAAATTTATATCGTTGTAAATTGTTAAGATTTAAAAATAATAGATTATGATAATAATAAATTTCTTTAAAAATTTTCAACTCTTACAACAAGGAAATATAAGCACTTCTTCATATTGCTTTTGGATTTTGAGTTCTGCACATTCGTATGTAAATTTAACAATTTACAAGCTTAATAATGCGGAACATATTCTGTATCTTAAAGATGTCAAACTTATAAATATTTTATATCATTTACTTTCACATTATCATTCCTCCGTCATTGTTACGAATATACAAAAGAGAAACAACGAATGGCCAAGGCTATAAATTTCTTATTAGTAAGCATGGCAATTAGAAACGCGCTATTAGTTTAATTGAAGTTAATTGAATCCTCTCTCATTGTCCTGTACTATTACAAGATAAACGATCGTATTTATTCATTGTCGGATTCTAAAGATCTTATAATTTTATATATATATATATATATATATATATATATATATGTATATATATCTTACTATATTTTTATAGCTAAAAATAAAAAATGGCAAGTTGCACTATCTCCTGAGAGTAGCCTTGGACTTAATTATTTTAATCGATAAATATAGATTGAATTTCGTCATAAAGTGAAGCATCAAGAAAAAAAAAAAGAAAAAAAAGTCCCTGCTTGATTCGTTAATGTCATTGCTCTTAAAGCGATAATGCGAGGATGATAAAGAAAGAACTCATAGTAAAGCGTAAGAATAAGGCTTTATGAATTTTATAATAATGAAGGTGTAATTGAAAGGTAAAAGTTTTTAACAAATTGTGTAGGAATATCGAAGCAGCGGATAAATGTAAATAGTCGGCGCAAAGGAGTTATCGACCTCGCGAGCCTCGATGATTATTCGGGTCCCTCGAGGTGCAATGCCGAGCTCGACGACGCTCAGCCTTTATTCAAGAACGAGTAGTGCGCGTGCGTGGGCGCGTACGCGCAAATCTAATCACGAGCAGTTAAGCCCGATTAGGCCAATTATTTTGATTCCCTTAGTCCCGACTAATGAGCGGCAGCC
>NW_011948412.1:6857356-6891279 GCF_000503995.2 Ceratosolen solmsi marchali
CGTCCCCCGGCACAGCTCTCCTTCCGCCAAGTTCCATCGTCATCCTCACGTGGCGCCCCTTCCGTCACCTGCGCGTCTCTTAAAGCGCAGAGGCACGCCGAATTACCTGATTCGAGTGGACGAAGGCCCTTCGCCATCCACCTCATCAGCCTCGGGCACCGCCGACTCACTCTACGCGACTTACGCGGCGAATCTTGTTCCTCCTCCCCCCCCCTCCCCCCGCCTCCTCCCTAACTCCTCGCAAACCCTTTCGTCCCTATCATCCTCCCCCATTTCCTAGTTTTCCTCTTTCGCGTGCTTTTGTTCGTCGGTAAACGTAAGCTCGAATCCCGGGCTTATGGATGTTATGAAACGGCTTTTTACGGGCTCGTAAGCTACTCTTGCGTACCAATCATTTTGGTATATAATAACGCGCGGGACGCGGCAAGACGCGGCATTATCCCAATAGAAAGTACTAAACACACCAAAGAAATCAGCATGCAACATTTACAATGCTAAAATTTTAAATTATAGATTCCCTTGGGCATTAGGATTGATTGCAAAATTGGTCGGTGAGCTTTTACGTTTCCTTAATCGTCAATCGTTTCTCAATCCACGCGTTAGTTAATCCTTTCTCATTCTGGATGGATATGAAATATTGGGTGGTTGGAAGGGAGGGGGGTCCACACAGAGAGAGAGAGAGAGAGAGAGAGAGAGAGAGAGAGAGGGAGGGAGGGAGGGACGAAGGAACGAAGGAAACCAAGGCTAATTAATGTTAACGTCAATGTTTTATACTTGGTTGACGCGTGTGCCCGCGCTTAATCAGTAAAATGAGCGGAAATAATTTGACTTTGAATTAGGGTCTGAATTGAGTTACGGCAGTACTTTAAAAAAAAAAAAAAAAATAAAAAACTAAAGTACATTTCGAACAAAACTTTAAGTAGTTGCATAGTAAGACAGTAGTTGAGCAATATGCCACATTGATTAAACGGGTATTCAAAATTTAAAACATTTTTTCACAAAGTTAACTTCAAGACGATGGCAACACAATGCTCGACACAGTATCATCTATCTACCTACTATCTCCCTTGTTCCCTTGTTCCCCCCCTCCCTCCCCCCCCCTCACCCCTCCCCACACCTCACCACCTCACCACCCACCACCCACCAGCCACCACCCACCCCCCACGACACAAATATGAACAAGCAATCGTTAATCGGCCGCACGAATCACGTTTGGAAACCACTGACTGACTGTTGAACATAATCCGTGTACTTGTCGGCACGTAATTGTCGAGCGCGTAAACGTCCATGATTGGGCGCGTTTTAAGCTCGATTTAATCGTAGCGACGACAGCTCTTTAAAGAAATAAGGAACTCCCGAGAATGTCTCACCTATCTCCTTCCATTGCAGACATCCAGAGCTGCGACAGCGTGAAGATAAAGTTCGAGACTCTGCACACGATGGACTCGTCGGATACGATCGACATCGACAGCCACATGTCCGACCGGGCGAGCGTAAGCTCGAAAAACGCGGACGACAATATGATGATGATTACCCCGGAGCTTTTGGGACTGATGCCCTCCGGCAGCTCCGTGCACTCGGACTCGGGCGAGAATAATTCGCGCAGCCACTCCGGGCAGTCGGGTTCTCATCATCACGGCTCCAAGTCCTGGACGCAAGAGGACATGGACGCGGCACTAGAGGCCCTCAGGAATCACGACATGAGCCTCACGAAAGCCTCCGGTAAGCCAACTCTTCCTCTTCCTCTTACTCTTGCCGCTCAATCTCCTTAACTACCACCTCCCCCGCCATCGCGTCCTCCTCCTCATCCTCATCCTCATCCTCATCCTCATCCTCATCCTCATCCTCATCCTCATCCTCCCTCCTCATCCTCCCTCCCCATCCTCCTGCCCCTACATCTCCTTATTGCGAGAAATCATCTGCATGCTTAATTTATAATTGCCTCTCGACGTCGAGGGCGTTTGATTTAATTTATCCCGACAGATTCCCGTTTCTCTTTACATCTGCCCAAGTCGAAGGTGCACCAACAATTTTATGCCTTTCTTCGGGAATATTTGGCCATCGATGCTTCAAGCTTTCGCACAATTATTACATCATCGACACTGATTAATTCCCATCTCCTTTTTCATATTTACCATCATTGCCCAGGATTTTTATCAAGCATCGTCGTCGAAGCCTATCCTCGATCTAAACTCGCTAGAATTGCTCTAACGTGACAAAAGCGTGACAAAAGGCAAAACATCCGTAAAATTTTAGCTCAAATAATGCTTGAAATATCGATCCAACCGCAGCATGGACTACTTTACATTTGCTTTCTCTTGTCTCGTCTTTAATTTAAAGGCATCTCGCCTCCTCCGTACATTTATTCCCAGCGAAACAAACATTAAACGCTCGTAGTTGCTTGCAAAGCCTTTACGTAGCGGGAGTGCCATTGAAAGTACGCGGCTTCGATCTTGGATCATCCGGTGCGGGCCCCCATCCATCATATCAATCGAAGCTTCCTTCTCGGACAGGATAAAACTTGATAAGGAGCCGGGTCCACGTATCCGGCTTATAGCAATCGTTTCGAGTCCCCTATTTAATATTCCGCCCCGCGAATGGGCCTCCGACGCTTCGGACGATCGTTCCGACTTTACTCGAAGGCTCGTCGATGAACAAATCGAACGAGATCGTTTGATTAAAAATCGATGACCTCGAACGCACGAGCGATTGGCCGCCCCAAGTAGGTCAATGCGGACGTGAGCGAAAGTCGCCGATCGAGCCGAGAGACACGCTGTGTAACAATCTTCTTCTCTCTTTCTCCCCAGCGACGTTCGGCATACCGTCAACGACGCTATGGCAGCGGGCCCACCGCCTGGGCATCGACACGCCCAAGAAGGACGGGCCGACCAAGTCGTGGAGCGACGAGAGCCTCAATAACGCCCTGGACGCACTGCGCACGGGCACGATCTCGGCCAACAAGGCTTCCAAGGCCTTTGGCATACCCTCGAGCACGCTCTATAAAATCGCGAGGCGAGAGGGCATAAGGTTGGCGGCGCCCTTCAATGCGAGCCCGACTACCTGGTCACCGGCGGACCTCGACAGAGCGCTCGAGGCCATCAGGTCCGGCCAGACCTCCGTGCAGCGGGCCTCCACCGAGTTCGGCATACCCACTGGGACGCTGTACGGGCGCTGCAAGAGGGAGGGTATCGAGCTCAGCAGGAGCAACCCTACGCCCTGGAGCGAGGACGCCATGACAGAGGCCCTCGAGGCTGTCAGGTATAGTATACGTTCACCAGTACCTAATCCCCGTCGCTTTCGCGTAAAAAGAACAGGCTGTCACGTGTCACGTGTTGCGACACGACCTTTCGAGACACTATTTTGTCGTCTTACTTCTACTTCGCGCGCCGCTCTAAGCGCAATGTATGAAGTGCTCATGATCAGGCACGGAGACCTTCACTGTAATAAATACTTTATATCTTTATGTATTTGCAATGCCGTACGTTCAACTAGCACTTTTATACTTTTGCACAAAAATGGCGGTGGTATTGTTGCTGAAGCTGCTTTTACACGTTGAAGGGATGTTTAATGAAAATCGTTGAATGAAAAATGAAAAAATAAAAGCTATTTCTTAAATTCGCTCATACATCAGCGTTTCCTTGAATCTAAGGTCAATTTTAAAGCTATTATTAATCGCAGGAGCATGCGTACGAAACTTTAAGCGCATGATAAATCGCGTGTGCGTGCTTCAAAATTTTATCCTCGAGCTTAGCACAAAATCGAGCTTCTCTCGATTCAAAAACTCGCCCGCGTATATATTAATTGAGCGCGGTAATGATCCTCTCTCCATCGCGAAACCCCCCGTCTCACACCCCCCCCCCCCCCCCCCCCCCCCCCCCCCCCAAAAAAAAAAACAACAACAACAACAACAACAACAACAACAACCCTGCGATCAACACCAGGTCGTCACAAATCGTCAATCGATACTTACAACGCGTAATGAATGACCTTTTGTACAAATTTCAGGTTGGGACACATGAGTATAAATCAGGCGGCGATCCATTACAATTTGCCGTACTCGTCGCTATATGGACGCTTCAAGCGCGGAAAATACGAGGAGCCGGTTGTCAATGAGATGTCACAGGACGGCTCGTCGCAGCATTTCCACCAGAGTCCGACTCAAAATCACTCATCCTCCCTTCCCGACCAAATGCCCTACCAGGGCAGCTGAAATTTACCCCTTTACTAGATCGTCCGCAGCTGATGATCTAGTAATACGCGAAGGAATATGAACAGCTTAGGCCTTCTTTTTTGAAGGAGGGAGTCGATGCGACTAGATTATTAAAACAAAATTAGCGAGAGAGAGAGAGAGAGAGAGAACTTTGACAAGTATGAGAGTGAGAGAGAAACTCTAGAGGACGACCCAGTTACGAGTCAAATCGTTTAGGGTTGGTTGTGAACGATTGACTTCCTCCTGTTTGGTTATGTGATCGATTCTGTGAGAGCCGCTCTATGAACAATTACAATGGCGTGATGAAAATACGTACGTGGAATATTGTTGTATATAGATTAATCCGAAAGGCTATAGAGCTTTTTGTGTGTAATCATTGGAGCTTACAGTAGTGTCTAATACCGGAGGAGACGAGATCTAGGGTGACGGTTGTAGCTGGCCGTTACTTTCTAACTATAATCAATGATAGAGAGAGGGCAAGTCACATTGTTTTTCTTAATAATGTGCACTTCTAATTTGCAATCTCAGACGGCACAAGATTTATAACGATACGTAACATTAAGCTTCTCATGGCTTGGCGCACGATTATTGGCCATTAATTATCCGTATCACATGCGTATATCGTCGTAATTTATGCTTATTGTTTTTCGAAAAAAAGTAATTCTTTCGATGGACTTCCGAAGTGAAAGGTTAACGTCATTCGCGTAATAGCGGCACGTCCAATCATGTTGACGATTCTCCTTAATAATAGCATATAAGAATAGTGCATTGGGTACATTAGTTCATGATTATAAACGAGCACAAAATTTTTATATGATTTTTTGTTCTTTTAAAAAAATCATTGATAATCATCGGTCATCGACGATCCATTTCAATCTGCTGAATGTACTAACTATAACAGTAATCGTGATTGTTTCGAACTCTTCGATTTCTCAATCAAATAGATTAACGTAGAGAGAGAGAGAGAGAGAGAGATAGAGATAGAGATAGAGAGAGAGAGAGAGAGAGAGAGAGAGAGAGAGAGTGCGTGCGTGCGTGCGTGCGTGCGTGTGCGTGAGTCAAAATTACGATTGAAAATAATCTTAAATTCAGTGGAATCTAGCCGACTTGAGTTCTCTAGCTATTATTTCTCATTTAACCCGCTTTCAACGAGATCGAATCATACATTTCATCGTAATTGCCTTTTGTCATCATACATATTTTGTCTAGTAAATTTCTACGATCTAGACCGCTGGCGGCTTTTCAGATATTTTATTAGGATGCTAAGGCGTTGGCCAAAACCGTCAATCAATGACCGATTGACAAAATACCTAATTATTTTAGCATTTCATCGCTCGCCCATCTCACACGCGAATTAGAACTTCTGAGGAGATTTAATTCCCACCAGAGTATTCATTTTACTATCGATAACAAATTATTTGTCACTACGACCATCGTGACGTACAATAGTTGGCTCACCACATCCAACATCCACGATCGACGTAAAATAAGCAGCCTCGTATAACAATAAATAAGGGCGTTGTCTCGGTAAGATCTCTATCAAAGAACGAATAAGTCGTTGGATGATATGAAGGCTTTGAAGGATTTGAATTCGAGAGCACAAAGTCGGTTTGTCGACATTTTATCGACGTTGACATTATTGGACAAATTTGTAACGTGTCAAAGTATCAAAAACAAAACAAAACAAAAACAAAACAAAAACAAAACAAAACAAAAAAACAAAAAAAAAAACAAAAAAAATGTGGCAAAATGCCGCCGACAAAGTTGATTTTATGTATTATAAAGTGAGCTATATAGACTCGAACGTTCATTTACATTTCTTTTCTTACTTTTCTTTTCTTAATCTGTCGTTTATGTATTTAGCACGGATCTCAGTATCTAAATTAGCTCGCGACTAGATGTTTCGCAAACGTCTATTCGTATTGGTTCTGTTATACGTATATCATATCTCTTGGAGCGCCAATTTCACTGGGGCGGCGTTCTCGCTTTTCAGCGGGCACCCGGGATTTGTCTCCAGGTTTGTTGAACGTTGAGAGAATCCCAGCTCCTCGTACAGCATTCTGAATTCTGTGCCGTAGCCGTAAGTGTAATTATTTCCTTCGTGATCCTCGGCTTCGTTAAAGTCCGTGCAAGTTTCTACTATACACAATAAGGAATTTACGCGTATTATTATTGGCTTAGGGACTCGATTGACCTAGGCCAGATAGATACCCGAATGTGAACCCGAATCATGCGCATAAAGGCAGTCCAAGTGTGAAATGAAAAAAATAAATAAATAAATAAAATGTCGCCAAGGCTATCAAGCACTCGAAATTTGTTAATGCTATGGTGCGGGAGAGAGCGAATTAATAGAGGAATGGAGAAATAGACCGCGAGGCGGTGAAATAAAGAGACGTCTGTTTTTATCGTGGGTCTGCGACAGACTGAGGAGCAATCGTGCACGAAGTCAACCTGACGATCCGACAGTATTAATGAGACAAAAGAAAGATGATGAGAATTTCGATGTTAATAAGGAGAAATTATGTACATACTAAGGTGCATATTATTTTTCTTCTCATCGAATCATGTAATATTTCCCCTCCCCTCCACCACCACCTCCACTCCTCCCTCCCTCCCTCCCTCCCTCCCTCCCTCAAGTTTATGTTACATTTTATCCTTTCCTTTGCGTCTTTTTTTCTCTTTCCCGACGCGTACATTTTTAGCCATTAAATTATAAGAGTGTTTATTTATAAAAGTGAGTAAAAAATATATGAAATAATAAAAGGAGAGGAGCGAAGTGAGGGAAAGCAACAATGTACAGACGGGCGAGGTGCCCGTAAGATTCGTATTTTACATATATAACTGTGCTGCCTAAGGATTCCGAGGATCCTTTTCCGTAAGCGATTAAATGGGGGGGGGGGGGAGAAGAAGAAGAAGGATAAGGCAATCGGAAAATTGGAATTGCGAAGACAAACTAGTGTAATAATGAAAAAAAAAAAAAAATCTTCCACGGTTTCGTTAGCGTTATAAGTAAAAATAATGTTCATTTTCATTCGTTGTTTTTGTTATAAACAAACAAAATAAAAAAAAGAAAGAAAGAAAAAAGATAATAGAAAAAGAAGAAAGAAAAAAAAACGAAACAGGCATTTCAAGCTTTAGTTGTATCATTAATTCTCTTCTTTTTTCTTTTATCTTTTTTCTTTTTTTGTGCAAAAATAAATCCATATTTTGCGATTGATTTTGTTTTAAGTGCTTATTAAAGAGAATGGGGGAGGCAATTACTTTTATTATTTTTTTTTTCTTCTTTTTTTTCTTCTTTTTTTTACTTTTTTTTTTTTTTTTTTTTTTTAATCATATTTTAAGGTTTAAATTATAAAACAGCGAAGCGAGAGAATAATGAAAAAACCAAATAAATCTTTTAAATGATTTTGTTTCGTAATTGCGTTTTCTATTTTGCAAAAATGTATTTACATAATTATAATCAAAGTGGAACAGTGCAAAATACGTAATTTTAGATAACCTTGATTTTATAGGAACGATAAAGCGAAAATACAGAAGAAAATTTTTGATGGAAAATGATTTTATCGAAGGACAAAAATAAAGATTTAATAGAGAGCGTGAATAATGAAGAAGCAATCTTACTATTCAGCATAGAATCGATTGATTAGCGAATATGATAATTATATTGTAATTCATTCAATAGTAGGTAAGACAAAACCTACGAGGTAAAAGTAAAGACACGACGTTCGTTGTTAATTGGTCAAAGATCTTTTTCTGTCTTGCTCAGCATACGTCTATTATGCGATAAAGTTAAACACGGAAAAGGTACACGAGATACACATCATACGAATAATTTATCACGCTCGCGAGACTATTTCGCATAAAATCTACATCACATGCAACAAATACGAAAAAAAAGTATATACATGTATATATATATATATATATATATATATATATATATATACATCTTCAAACATACATAATATAAGCATATATACAAACATGCATACATACATATATATATATGTATATGTATGTATATACACATACACATATGTGTACATGGGCGTGAGTGCGCGAGTGTCATCTATGGATATATATATATATATATATATATATATATACACGCATATACATAATATACATGTATGCATATGTGTATCCTATAAATACATGTACAGTTTATATATTTTAAATTAAAAATTCAAGCAACTGTAAAAAAAAAAAAAAAAAAAAAAAAAAAAAAGGGTAGTGGTTGATTATTGATCCTCCATCCTTATTCTGAGATATCTACAAATGAATTTTTTACAAGTTTCTTAAGGTGTTATTTATATTTACTGTATTTTACACGCTCGGTATGTTTAAAATAAAATTGTATTCAAATGGGTTTTAAATTTAATATTTCACTGTACTTTTGTGTAATTCTGTATTTCGTGTGAAACCGTTAATTAACATTGTATCCAATCTAATTTATATATTATTTTATTTTTTACAATATAAATACCCGTATATTTATCTATAAATTTTTATGCTCAATGGTCATTCACTAATTGCGTAAACACAAGCAACAATTTTTTTTTTTTTTTTTTTTTAATTAACACACAAAAGACTTGAAAGGAGTTTTTTTTTTTAAAAAAAAAATGCATTGTTAGTTAAAGACATGATTTTCAGTGAAACCAATAGGAAATGTTAGAAAAGTATTTTTGAAACGTAACTTGTAATGCAATTTTATTACTCACGTCGATAGAAATATTTTAATTATATTTACTTTACGAATGATAATACACGTAATTTATTTTTATAAGATTTGTTTTATATAAGCTTTTTAAATTTATCACGTTCGCTACGTTTTATTTAAAGAAATCGTTGATCAGTGGCGTATGGAGAAGATTTTAAGCGCACCTACCAGAGATGCAGATATTAAGTATTTAACAATCGTGGATAATTTAACGATACGCTTTGTTTATTGTTTATTCGTTTTGGCAATTATACGAACTTTATCTATAAAAATTAATATCCAGGAATTATTACAATTAACAAGCTTAGAAAAGTAATTTACATTTAACTTGTGTCGATATAAGGGCAATTATTTAAATTTGAAATGGCAGAAAATTGATCGAATTTCATGTATTATAATAATTTGTTAAAACTTGGCTAGACGAGGCGGCTCTAAGTGATACAAAGAAAAGAAAAAAAATTATGTGCACCCAACGATGAAAACTCGATGAAAACTATATTTTTATAAGCGCCAAGTAGATTGTTATAAATGGTTAATTTTTCGTTGGCGTCGATTTATTTATACGAATAAAAAGTACACAAACTTAGAACATCCGAATTATTTCTTAAATGAAATTAACATGTACTTTCTTCACACCCGTAAAATCTTCATTTTTTCAATTCAAACGCACGTCGTCTTATTATTTTAGAGAATAGTTTGAATAGCATAAAATCACCCAATGCTTAATAATTAAATTTTAATTTCATTATAATAAAGTTATTTAGTCAATCGACAGTTAATTTTAATTTTAATTTCATTTTCTCTATTCTCTATCTTGTAAAATGTTTTATACCACACAGACAGCTTTATTTAGGTAACTTGATCCCGTAACTTCCAATATTTTATTTAGTCGTGCAAGTCCTACCCGAACTTCATAATTATTGTAAAATATGTAGATTAATTTCAATTAACAAATTTATGTAAAAATGTATACTTGTGTAAAAGTGATGAAAGAAATAAAGTAAATTCTTATGATTATGTGATGATAGAATTTACTCTCTATCCTTGTTCCCCGATTCTCCGTTACAAATTTTCAAAGCCAACTTTCTTCCTTTGTGTGCGTGAGCTCGTGTATGGGCATTAGTAATGAAATATCCCAAACATCTGTGGAACTTGATTTTCCAGCATTCACATAATAATTCGCCGTCTTTTACGTTGACAGTGCCAGCCCGTAAAATGACAACGACTAATAATTATCAGGGAAATTGTATTTTTTGTAAGATTTTAAGGAAAGAAGAGCCTGGCGAGAGCGTTTACGAGGTACAGTATTTTCCAATATAACCTCAAAGCCTAAATAAAGATATTTATTTATGCGTTAATTGAAAGAGAATTTTAAATTTTACGTTTGCCCTAATCACCTTTTTCAGAACGAAGATATTGTTTGTATTAAGGATATAAATCCTGCCTCGACGCATCATTATTTGATTATTCCAAAAATTCATATAGCCAATGCTAAAGTTTTAAAGAAGGAGAACGAAGAGCTGTGTAAGTACTTGGATATAAGCATTGGATTGATATATTGATAGGCGTTTAACAAATTTTGCCTTTAATTCAATTCATCACAGACGATAAGATGATAGCTAGCGTTGATGTTATTAGCGATCGGTTTGGCTTGGAAAAAAGTTCATTAAGGACCGGTTTCCATTGGCCACCCTTCACCACCGTCGGCCATTTACATTTGCACGTTATTTCGCCGGTGGAAAATATGAGTTTCGTTAAGAATATTATGTTCAAACCAAACTCGCTGTGGTTTGTTAGCGTAAGTATGCCTTAGTCCATTACAGACGATATACGACGTTCTTGTACGCCGGCACTAAATTCTTATAAAACTGCAGGCACCCTGTACCATAGACGTCTGTTTATTATTAATGTTTGTTAATGTCGTAGCGATTATTAAATTATGCTCCCGTTTATTAAAATTTATCGATTCTTTCCAGACGGATTATGTGAAATCACGCTTTTAAGACTACGAATATAAATGTCGTTGTCGACATTAATAAGAAGTGAAATTATTTTATTAGAGAATTTGGAGGAGTAATAATTATTGTTATCGAGGTACGTAGTATATCAATTTATTCTCATGCGAGCCTTTACATGCGTCGTCTATTGGAATTATTTGATCTCAAACAAGCTGTTTTATGTAGATTTAATTATATGTAACGGTCATGACATATTCCAATAAAGCTGTGGTATATATATATATATAAAAATTTAACCGATTCTTCCTTGATATCAAACTAACCTCACATATGTATACATTTATTCTCTCCTTGTAGCTAGTACTCTAATCGGACGGTGCTGGATAAGTTCCTTCTTTGAACATACGTTGCCATTCCTTACCATTGGGATAAGCATAATTACGTAAACACGAATCCGTCAACTTTGTAGAATAACCGGGCATGCTCGGAGGCATATAACAAGCATCCTTTATAATCACAGGGTTCTCAAAGTGTTGGTGCTGTTGGTCGACGTACTCTATGAATCTCTTCTCCTTACTCCCATGTAACGAAATAAAGTCCCACATTTGTAAATGCTGAACCATCTCGCAGAGACCTATACCACCAGCGTGTGGGCAAATGGGCACTGCGGTACATGAAACAGTAAATATTTATGAATTTTGTGCGATTATTGTCGTATCTCTCTTACGACATTAAACCGTCGCATTGACAAGCATGAAATAATAATAATAATAGCATTATCATTATCATTTGCTTGTCGTCAGCACACTCGATGGCCACATCAATGAAAATCATGCATTTGGCAAATAAGCTGCTATCAATTATCTAGCATCGCTATTCTATTAAACGTTGTCCCATGAATATATTGAAAAAAGGAGTGTTGGACACTCGATCGTACCGTTAAATTTCTTGGCCATGAGGTAAACGGCCAATATTTCGTTGACGCCTCCGATTCTGGCCGAGTCGATTTGACAATAATCGAGCGCCTCGGCCTGCAGCATCTGCTTGAACACGACCCTGTTGGGGCACATCTCGCCACTCGCGATCCCAATCCCGAGGGGTCGTAGCTCACGGGCGATCCTCGCGTGGCCTAGGACGTCATCCGGCGAGGTCGGCTCCTCGATCCAGATTGGCCGGAACTTGGCTAGCGTCCGCATTCGGTCGATCGCCTCATCGACGTCCCAAACCTGGTTAGCGTCGAGCATCAGCATCCTCTCGTAGCCGATGACCTCGCGGATCAGCTGGCACCGGTGCTCGTCCGCCTCCGTACTCAGTCCGACTTTCGTCTTAAAAGCCTCGAACTTGAGGTCGAGAAACTTGGCGCAGAGCGCGCGCACCTCCTCGTCCCCATAGCCAAGCCAGCCGACCTGGGTCGTGTACGCGGGCAGACCGTCTCTTAATAGGCAGGACTCGCGGCTGTCTCGCATCGCTAGCTCCGACCTCAGCATTTCGATCGCCTCGTCCTTGCTCAGCGCGTCGCTACTGCCGAAGCGAAAAATCTCGTTGCGATTTAAGAAATCGACAGCAGCCTCCCTAACACCGACCATTATCATCGCGACGTCGTCCATCAATGTCAATCAATTTCGTGACGAGTAAGTTGTCGTTTAAAGGTGGTAAAAAAAAAAAATATATATATATATATATATATATATATATAATAACGCCACGAATTTAGGAATTATGACCGCTAAACGACGTTCGTACTCGTTTAGCATGAATTATGGCATTCGCCTCCGAGTCTTTGCAGCCAAAGCGTGTCCTCAAGCGTATCCTCTGCCTGTATTCCTTAATCGTAAAAGAGTCGCTTTGAAGTCTTAAGGCATTTAAGAAATGTACGTAATGTTTATGTAGTAATCTGTTGAATCGGCTTCGATTTGCCTCGAAAGGCTTGAAGATTGAATATTCCTTTTACAAAATGCCCATTGCCCCTGCTATCATTCATTTACTTGACTTATCGAGCGTCTCACGATATATTCATTTTGGAATACGATTATTGGTTAATCAAGATTTTTTTTTTCTTTTCTTTTCTTTTCTTTTTCTTTTATTTTTCTTTTCTTTTCTTTTTTCGTTTTTTTTTCGTTTTTTTTTCGTTTTTTTTTCTCTTGAAACAAAAAGCTTTTATTTTGTGCAATAAAATTGTCGCCCGACAGTTAAAAAAAGTTGTTTTTATTTCAATTTTTCTTTTTGAAATTATTACATCTTATCCAATGGGCATTTAAAAATCCTCGAGTCTATTTAAATTTAACGGTATTACTCGAGCATTTTTTTTTTTTTTTAGAGAAAATTTTATCTATAAAAATACTGTATTTAAAATATTTGTAATATTTATAAATAAATAAATAAATAGATAAATAAATAGATAATTAAATAATAATGATAAAAAGAGAGAGAGAGAGAGAGAGAGAGAGAGAGAGAGAGAAAAGAAGAAAAAAACTCGCAAGACAATAATGCATACGTATATACGCGTGAGCTTATAAGGGAATTGATGAAACAAGGATAAAGAAAATAATATATTGTGCGCGACAGTTATATTTAGGCCGAAGCTATTTAATAAGAAAATTTAATAATAAGGTAATTGACAATTTGTTAAGGGCCAATTATTGTTTAATCGTGAAATATTTTTGTATTTTTATCTTTCCTCAACCGTATGCAGTAATAATATTAACATTATAAAATTAATCGAATTAAGATTTAAAGTGGGATTGTTTAGGGTGATAATATTGGTAATGCGAGTCGGTGGGGGCAATATTTGTCGCTAATCCGGCAAGGATTCGATTCGCTGTTGAATGCGTTATCCTTGATCGGCAATCAAGCGCCATTACATAAGTTCGTAGGATTAGGATTGTGTAGCAACATAATTGAACGAGCGATTGGGAGCGTAAGATTATGCATTGGGGAGCTTGTTAGATGGAGTGGTGCACTAAAGTACTCTTGGAGATGGTGTAGCGTATTATCGGTCGTTTACACGGGATTATTATCTCCATAAATAGAACACTCCCTCCCGACATCTTCTAATCACAAATACTTTGCTCTGCTTTTTCTTTCACTTCCCATTCACCTCGTGACGCAATATTTTGAACGAGCGAGTAGTTGCTCACACCTCGAGGATAGCTTGATTTGTCATTGGCAAAGCTTGTAATATCTATGATGGAGCCGAGGTGGTGTTTAGCGAGGAGACAAGGAGAGTATGGTTATATCTTATCTTTCTTTCGTAGCTGCGAGACATACGTACAATAAATATACTTTCGATATTAATCAGGCAAACGGCTCTTCATCACCACCTCCCGATATTTTAACAGCAATAATATAACGCTTTTTAGGCTTATTCAACGATTATGAATTCGCAACTTAAACGTCAATAGTATCATCTTATCGATAAATATGATTCGATAAATTTAGAGCCTAAATGTAAGCAGTAATCGATCGATGATTCGCCTCTTCCCGGTTATCGTGTAAAATAGGCGAATGCGGGAATGCCATACAAAGATGAAATATCATATAAAGTGATAAAAAACGATTTGTTTGTTTAAATATAAAAGTTACAATTCCGCGTCTTACGTGTATCGAAAATCGATTGTCGAAATCAGTTGCTCCGGGGAGAGGTCGACCAACAATTTCCAAAGAGGTTTCTTCTCGATGCGAGCCCACAAATCCCATAGAGCGTTGACGATTGCCGATGTCGCTAAATGGATTACTCCTTTCTCGGGTCCGAGCTTAAAAGTTACGTGTATTGAAACAAAAAACAAAACAAAACGGAGCGACAAAAAAAAAAAAGAAAAGAAAAAAAATATATAAGAAAAAAAAGAAAAAAAGGCATTAAAATAGGAAGTTGTTTAGCAAAAGGAGGCTCTATTATTATTAAATGTGACGTTGTAAAATTATCGATAGTCGTTTACCCATCGCAATTGAGTTTCACTCGTCAGTTTTCTCCAAAAGGATCCAAAGTCATCGAATATATCTTGAACGTTACATCCTAAAACGAGTTTTGATAACGCTTTGCAAGCCACGACGACTAGTGCATTATTCGTTAACAAAACAAAAAAAAAAAAAAAAACAAAAAAAAACAAAAAAAAAAACAAAAAAAGCAAACACGCAAACAACAAAATACATACATGTAATATATAAGAAATGTATTTGCTTTGCATCAACAATTGCTTACATACTAATTTCAGTTCCTCGGCCTAAGGTAAACGTGAGACCGTAACCCTCGATATTGTCATTTGTCCTTATCGTAACGTAAGCGCAAGAATAATCTGGATCTGTGTGCTGAATAAAAGTTTATTATTGAATTTTTAACGATCGAGCAACTATATATATATATATATATATATGCAAACACGCGCGCACGCGCACCAACACACGCACAAAAAGAAATTTAGAATTCAGTTTAGTGTTACATCAACGTAATGTTAATTTTAAAACAAATTACTTGAAATTATTCTAAATGAAATTTTAATAAGACGATGTGTTATGCGTTCGTAAGGATACGTGTAAATACTTTTTTTACCATTGCGTCACTTCCATCGGATCTTAACGAGGTCGGAAATCGAATATCCTTTATATCAATTGCAATTATTTTCATCTCTTCCAATGTAATTTTATCCTTAATGATATTCATGCAATTAATACTTTCTATAAGAATTCTTAGCTTTGTCAAAAACTAGACGATTCCGCGTTAAACAATTACTTCGAATCGTTCGTGTTCGACTGTTTGGCAAAAAAAAAAAAAAAAAACACACTGTTGCAAACACTTTGAAATTATCAGATTTGAAGTGTTTTTGCTTGCAGCATTGGGCTGGGCTTGGGCTATCAAAATAATGATAAAATTGATTATGGAAAATTACTTTTAAGAACAAGTTTTGTTTGTTTTGTCAGATTGGTTTGCACACTGTACGAGCGAATACGATTATATAAAAAAATTTCATGACGACCCACGATCAATACATAATTCACGAATAATATATTTTTAAATTGCTCAAATAAATGAATGTCTATGTAAAATTCATTTATTATAAGATTAAGGTTTGTAAGCAGAAGGGGAAATTACGAATCTGATGACTTTAATCATAAACTATTATCATAAATGTGATAAGGTAATTGTAATCATCTAATATTATAATTATAACAGAAACAACTCGTATATGACATTTTTGTAATGATTTATCATGGAACAATCAATGTCCGTGTCAAATGACATTTTTTATACCGATGAAGTTTGTTCGATATTTGCATTAGAGCTTGACTCGTTTTCTTATTTTTCTTCACTACGAGCAAAAGCATTCACCATCTCGTTATTACGAGTTTAAAGAAAAGCCAAACTTACTTGAAAAGATGTTATATTTTTAAAGCTTCCTTCGTTATCTAGAGAATGCTTTTTGTTTTTTGGTTTTGTTTTTTGATTTTTTTGTTTTTTGTTTTTGTTGTTTTTGTTTTTTGTTTTACATTATATTACGATAAATTTATATAATCGCTTAACGATAATGACGTTCTTGAAAAGATACGCTTTTTTCAAGGATTTTCCCATGAAACTTGACGATTAAATTTCAATTGGAGAGCAATTTTATTCGACTAGAATTCGTTAGGAATTTTGTAAGCCTGTTAAGTGGCTGTTTGGATTATTGGCAGCCTCGATTACAATTGATGATTAGCCAATTTGTAAATTGTCTTTCTCCAATTGTTTTACGCTCCGTGAGTTTTATCGAGCGCATGCGCACCAATGATTATGCTTAATATATAATTTTAATTGCACTGGAGTTTGTGTTTGTGACGTGATATACATGTGGTGGCACGTGCAAGGGGCTTCGATACTTTATTGAATAAGATTTTTGGTAGGAAAGCGAGGGAGAAAGAATGGCACCTAATCTAGAGGTGATTGTCGGCACGTATGAGCAGTTTTTGCTCGGTTACACGGTCGACGATGTTGTCAACGTAAGCAAGTTATCTCATAATAATATTTCTAGGTTATGTACTGTCCGCTATATATTTTTCAAATTTTTTCTACGTACTTTGCTAATTACGATTCTAATACAGCCTGTCACACTCGATAGATCTTATAATTTTATAATAATTTGCCAATAAGACGCCAAGAGGTGGCATTTTAAAAGCAACGCGTTCAATTACATTTTAAAATTCTTTAATCACTCGCGTAATTAAAGAATTTTTATACTTTATTAAACATGAAATCTAACATTTTATCCTATTCTCATTCGTAGGAATATAAAATGGAGCAGAGTTTTGCTACTCGTAGTCACTTTGCGAGTATTCGCAGTGTGGCTAGTAATAAGAGCTACTTAGCATCAGCCGCTGCTGATGATACCGTCTGCTTATTCGATATGAATAGTAGAATGGAAAGTGGAAAGCTAACGCATCACAGTGGTAAGTAATGTGTTATTCGTGCATTAAAGTACTTTTAAACGATCGATAAAAGTATTGGCAATACATTGGGTCGGTTTAGTCAAGAGTTCTTTATTAATTATATTTGCAATGTAATATTCATCGAATGTCATTAATGCTATTCATTATCTTATTTTGTAGATACTGTGAATAGTATTTCTTTTACACCCGATGCGTCGCATATAATAACGGTGAGCAGCGACGGAACTATAGGAATTATTCGTTGCGGTAATTGGCAGATGGAGAAACATTGGTTAAAGCCACATAAAGGGCTTGGGGTCGATACATTGGCTGTTCATCCTACTGGCAAAATTGCAATGACTACCGGTCGCGATGGCGTTTTACGTACCTGGAATCTTGTTAAAGGTAGACAAGCTTATGCCACAAATTTAGTTCCTAGATGGAAAATTGACGCTAAAAATATTAGCGTTCTGAAATGGAGTCCAAATGGTGAATGTTATCTACTCGCTGCAAATAACAGAATAGACATTTATTCGGTTGAGTCTGCGGGTATCGAGGAAGAGCTTAGTTTTAACGCAAAGGTAATTTGTGTCGAATATTTAGATGATAACTACATCGCCGTTGGTCTAGCCGATGGAAAAATTAGTATCTATAATCTTCAAACTCAAGCTCAAACTAGTGAAATTCAAGCGCACGATCTTAGAGTTAAATGCTTAGCTGTAAATGGCGAACTGTTAGTTTCTGCTTCCAGCTCGGGAGAAATTAAATTGTGGTCCTTCAACGATGAAAGCTTAATCTTATTAAATGCCGTTGATTGCAATGCTAGAATTTCCTGTCTGACATTAACGTCATGTTTAAATTTAAAGCATCGGAAAGAGGAAGCTAATATAGAAGAAGTAGTTTCTGAAAAATTACCAAATAAATTGCGATCGAAACAGCGTGTCGTTATCGAGGACGAAGGTAATGACGAGAATAAATCAAAAAGAGCGAAAAGAAAGAGGAATAAAAAGATTCTCGTGCCAATTTGCGATGATGCAAATTGTAGTGGTAACACGATTACAGAAAATGTAAAGAAAATTAAAACTAATAAAAATGAAAATTCCATGCCAACGAAACGTAAGGGCGATACGACCCAATTGCCACTTTCATGTGGCAAAAAGACGATTTCGGACTTTAATAAAAAGCGAAAGCAAGTGGAGAATTTAGTTGATAAGGATTCGACGGAACTTTCGATAAAGAAGAAAAAACAGAAAGGAGCGATATTAGAAAAAATCGGTCAAGCTAAGGATAAGCAAAATAGTATTATAAATAAGAAAAAGAGAAAAAATACGGAAAAAGATAGATTCGAGAATTTAGAAAAGAAGCAAAAGATATGTTCAGTGGAAAATGTATTGTTGAAAAGGAAAAGGAAAAAGAATTAATTATAGAAACCAGATTTCAAGCTAATATATTGGAATGTACGTTAAGGCAAAGTAATTTAGAGAAGCTTTTCAATTTTGATATTATAAAGGCATAATTTTCATACTTTAGAATTATGAATGTTTTAAAAGTAGTGTTTTATAATCATTACATTTTCCATTATGGAAATTAAATCGAAATAAGATACTATTAAAGAAATTTATTAATTTTCACATAAAACGATTGGAACACTTGGGATTTTTTGCTACACGACATGCACAGTCGCGAAGCCATGCATTACTTATTATGTGGTCGCAGGCATAAATAGGAAGCAACAATTTTTTTTTTTTTTTTTTTTTTTTTTTTTTTTTTTTTATTACGTTTACGGCAATGTACATTAATAAAAATATTCTTGATATTGCCATTTCAATAATTTTACATTGTGTACATTTATGAGCTTTTGCAAGCGTTGCTCGTGCCATTGCATATAAATTAATTTTATCTACGCAAGGCTGACATTTTGAATAAACGAGAGATTTAGTTGGTCTTGGCTTATCCCTTCCCAATTTTCATTTTACTGAAAAATTGTTAATTTTTCTGTTTCGAGTTATTGTTAGGCGGAGAATAACAAATACTGTAACTCTGTGATAATGTATTTAATTGTAGATGAATTTATATAAGCACTGCTAATATTTTTTAATTATTAATAATATTGTATTATGTGTTGTGTATAAAATAAAATGATTTATTCTTTTTCTTTTTAATTATATGTAATTAATTCAACAAATGTATGCATTTAAAAAAATCCCTAATAGATCAAAGAATGTGGTAAGAAATATTGATGTATAAAAATAATAATGAGAGGAGGGAATGATCTTGTATTCAACTTATTTATATTTCCATTTAATATCATAATTTTATTAAACTTAACAATATTTTTTGTGTGTGTCTGTGTGTGTGTGTGCGTGTGCGCGTGTGCGCGTGCGTGTATGTATATATAAATTATATAAAGGACGCTCGCATATGTATGGAAAATAATCGATAGTTCAAATTAATTGTACAACAGATATTACTTAATTATCAAAAAACCTACTACAATACACGTTCTCATGAAATTTCATTTATATTACTTTTAAAACCGCTTATGACAGAAATGCTGATTATTTAACGACAACTTAATATACCTAGCAATATAAACATTTTAAACATTTGCAAACCACGAACAAGGGATATGGATTTTGATAGACTTTTTTTTTTTTTTTTTTTTTTTTTTTTTTTTTTTCTGGACTTGCCGAGATTGACAATTGCAGATTTATTCGGCTTTCTTAGTCCATTTATCTTATGACTTATGTCGATCGACTTACACAAGCAATTATCAATATTTACATACTACAGATTACAATCAGTGTCTTATAGAATATTTACAATTATTAAAACGCAATTCCAAATCACGCCCTTTGTTCTTTATCGCTAGTATTTTCTCTGAAGAATGCCAGAAAGAAGGAGAGCAAGTTATATCCTCGCAAGAATAACTAATTTCACTAAATATCTCTTATTTAAGGTGTACGATTAAATAAACATTGTCACGTATATGTCGTAATTAGGGGAATGCGATATCGTATGGTGATTAGGATATGCGGGGTGGGGTCGGAAGAAAGAGCATCGATAGCTTCACTCGGTAAATAATGTCCCTATCGTGAAAGCGAGATGTCTTGGAAAAAAATTAATTGAAGAATGCTGCGAATGTTTTTCTCGAGTTTCTCTCTCTCTCTCTCTCTCTCTATAATGCGTAGTTTGAAAAAAAAGGAGAAAAATGAGAAAGATACAGTGTAAGAAGAACCGGTGGCTTGTCGCGTTAAATAAAGTCAGCTAAATTATGAAATAGAGAGGAGATATACACTCGTCCAGCAGTGTCCATCCGGACATTCGTTATAAAGTTTAAGGAAAAAGCTTGAAGTGACAAAATAACGATATAATTAATTAATCGTTGAAAACTAACAATTTGTTTGGTATTAATCGATCGGTGAAATGTTCTATAGAGCTTTTGTAATTTTTGGTAATTTTGGACAAGTTATGATATAAATATTAACAAGACAATTAATTACCTTTCACCAGTGCATTTCTGAAATTGATCATTTTTATCAGTATTAATTTAATAGAATTTATATTAAGTGCGATAGTTATGACGGATGTATTTTTCTTAAATTATCGATATAATCGAGTGTTTTTAATAGTAATGATGTAGAATTATTCGAAGTATTTCCGAAACATAATTTATGCGAGTATAATAAAAGTGAGAGCTTATATTAATGAAAATCACTGATCTATAGATTGTAAAAGGTATAAATAAATTTTTTTTTTTTTTTTTTTTTTTTGATAATAGAGAAGAGGAAAATGATGATGAAGCAGCAAGAGAAGGATAGTCGTATATACGAGTTACATAATCGAGACAAGTCGGAATAAAAAAATATGGAAACAACTATACGGAGTGATTCATGTTACAATGCCCTGAATATAATTAAAACCACACATAGAGAGAGAGAGAGAGAGAGAGAGAGAGAGCGAGCGTTAAGAATACATACACGTCAGAATCGTGTATAACAAATTACTTGATGCGAGTGCATAATAAACGAAAACTAAACTCGAGCATGAATACGAGTCCTTTACATAGACTTACTCTCTCTCACACACACGCACGCACGCGCACACACACACACACACGCACATCATCATCATCATCATCATCATCATCATCTGTTTCTTTCTATCTACAAATGAAAGCAAAGGTTGAAATTTAAATGTAACTCGTGACTCGATTAATTTACTATTCTCTCGTAAGCTTTTCGGTAATTTTATTATCATACGCATGGCTTTCCCATACATTCTCGCATAATTATATTGTTTGAACTCCGTTATCGATGCTTATATTTTTAATGCTGAAAAGTAAATATTTTATTCGTATTTCACTTTGTTTATATGCTAAAGTCGTTAAAGCGTGAAATTTTACGCTTAAATTACGCCAAGTACGTGACAGCATAGTTTACTTTAATTGTTTTAAAACTTATCGTTACACATCGTTAGTTTAAGAAACTTTTATTAAAAATGTTTAAAGCGATTTAAAGGCAATGTTAATGCTTTTACACTTATATATTATTCGATTAATACTCGTAAACTAAATAATAGACGATTCATTTCTACATAAAAACCTTAATTTTATTGTTTATATTTTTGAAAGCTTACCATCTTTCGTATTTGCAATTATTTATATAAATCGTACGATAAACCAAATGAGCATGGCAATTGTCAATTAAATTTTTGCTAGTTCTATTGACTTACACAACGTATTTGTACTTTTAAACACTCAAATCCATTTTTAATATCTCATGTAGTACAATAGTGTTTATTTAATTTTATCTTGTAATATCCTTCTTTGCTTACTTAATATTAAGTAAATAAAAGTTACAGCGACAGACTGTTCGTATTTTATAAGCAAATTTATTTCACTTTTATAAACTGCATTTATTTAATTTAATTTATTAAGCATCTTCCATGTATATTAAAATCAACTATGTTTTCTTATTCTTTATACGCTGCTATTGAAATTTTTTTTCTTAATTCCGTGCAATGTAACATTTTATGTCGGTGGGCTGATTTATTTTATTTTATTTATAGAATTAAAGTTACTTTTTGTAATATGTAATATTAATGGATATATAGATAGTAAAGTGTACAATTATAAATCGCTTATTTATCGTTAATATCCTTGTTAACAATGCCTACCTATTTTCATTATAAATATATGTATAAATTACTTTATTAGCTTATGGTTTAGATTTTATTTACTATGTAATAAACGCGATAACCAGTCAAAGAAAATTGTAGAAAATTGTGTGAATTATTGCGACAGTATCTATCGAGTATGATTATAAAATGTAATTATAAAATTAACAAATTATTTGTAATAATAATAATAATATATTGAATTAAAAATTTAAATGCATTTTATTTTATTAAATTGATATTTTCTTTTTCTTTTCTTTTTTTTTTTAACAAATTTGTAATTCAAATATCTATCACAGATTTACGAGAAAAAAAAAAAGAAAAAAAGAAAAAAAGGAAAAAAAAAAAGAGAAAAAAAATAAGTAATAACGATGATTCATAAATAGTATGCTAGAATTAAAGAGAGAAAAAAATTAATAGCGTCATACAACTAATATATTATTATTGTTGTCGCTGTTTATTATTATTACTTATTATTATCATTATCATTATCATTATCATTAATATTATCATTGTTTTAATAGATTTTTTTTTTGTTTTATAAAAATGTACTTGTTTTTTATAAACATAAATTCAAAAATAGATTATACAAAATACTAAAATGATCAATAGATACGTAATAAATTGTCATGAAGCTTATTTTACTTCTAAGGTAAGAGTACTAGTATACATGTTTGTTGAGTTTTTTGTTTTTGTTTTTGTTTTTGTTTTTGTTTTTTCTTTCTTTCATTAACTTCAACTTGTATAAAGGTATAAATATATACTTGAAGTACGTGCACGCCTTTGTAAGAATAACTTACAACGTCAACTACTTTTACTATTTTTACAATATATATTTTATGTACTTGTAGTGGGGCGAGCATCGAGAGATTATTCTCGCTCAAATGATTCAAAAACAAGTGCAGCCACGTAACGTAATTTTGACGATTAAGTAAGTATTCGAGGATAACAAAAAAAAAATTGTGACATCTACGGCAACAAAGATAAAAATCCTATAATATTTCGGGCATTCAATGGAATCGCGTGTCACCCTCGATTCAATTAACATTTGAAGTATAAAAATATTTTTGTCCCACTGGGAATACAAATTACAGTCCAACAAGGCCGCCGATGCTTCAACGATTTCAATTGAAGTTTTAAAAATAAATGCATAATGGTGAATTTTAACTTGATAATCGTACTTGCAGATTGCCTATCCAAAATTACATTTTTACGATTCATCCGCATCAACGAGGTGCTAAAATTGTCAAAACAAAGTAAACAATAAGCTACCCCAAATTCCCCAAAATCAAGAAATAATCGATCACTGATAAATGTGCCCGAATTGCGTATCAACAGTAGCCCAATTGCATAAATAAATTCATGCGAAAGCATGAAAGAAATGACACGCGTTTACTAATCGCAGCACACTTTGGGTAATACACGAGGGCACACGCGCACACAATCGTCCCTCGTGTCCTTACAACACGGCGGGCGACGCCGAGTCCGACAACGTCTTCGCCGTCCTCATCCTCCGATGCTCCTCTCGTTAATCGATGCGAGGATCCGTGGGTCACCACAGAATACACTTGTGCGCCGGGTTCATGGGACTTCCGGTCGGACATTTCCAGGCTTCGGCGAACTCGACGTTGTTCGACAGTGTCCCGATGACTCTGAAGTGGTTGGGCGCGTGCATACCCTCGACGAGTCGTGATTTTAGCGCCCCGCTGGTATGATTGCCGCACCAGACCTGAAAACAAATACATGGCTGGCCACGTGTTCGTTCAAACTCGGCTGCAGGAGGAACTACGGTGCTTCCGAGGCCGTTCGGACGTTAATTACGTTGAATTAAGCAAGTTCTTGGGTTCTTATATCGCCTCTCTGACTCTGAGACATTTTGCCGGGGCTTCTTCGACGAGCTAATGTATATTTGGGGGGCGGGGGGGAGGCTGGAAAATGTAAGAATAATGGGCGAGAGAGAGAGAGAGAGAGAGAGAGAGAGAGAGAGAGACTCGAGAACTTCCGTGGATGCTATTGAAGCGTTTCGTCGAGGTGAGACGTGATTTTCGAAATGCATCGATGCACCTATTTATTTCATAGAAATTACTGTTTCATTTACATATAAATGGTCGTTACCATTCGAGATTTTACACTTTTGCGTTATATTGGAGGAAATGGCAAACGAAAAAGTAGTACCAACTCGACTTTAGTGTGCCGTTATTCTAAAACCGTTACATTTTATAGCAAGTACATTCCTACAAACGCGTTGCGTGTTTACTTTATGAAAGTGAAACGTCGAGTGTTGGCAATAAAATTTGTCTTTAGCTATCATTACGTTTGTCGATTATCGGTAAAAAGTTGATTTATTATCCGTAAGCTCTTTGAAAACGTCTTGCTTTTAAATTTTAGAAGAGTCGAAGATTCGTGTATCGGAATTAAGTAAAAAAAAAAAAAAAAAGAAAGAAAAAGATTTAAAACGATGATGTTTATAGGAGAGAACTACCACTTCAATGTCGTGTGCCTTGAGAATTTTATAGGAGAATACCTTCAGATGACTTTCAAAGAGATATTAAAAATATAATAATATTAATAATCACATAGGCTACGAGCGATATTAATTAATCAATCTGTCGCCATCTCCGACAACTCGTGATCTCATTCGTTCGCTGATCATAGCTCACAGCCCGTCAAAATTGTCCAACTGGACCTTCCTTCCCATCCCCTCCACCCTCCTCCTCCACCCTCCTCCACTCCCACCCTCCCCCACCCTCCCCCGGGTCAGCCGTAACTAACCTTGAGCAATGTTTCGCAATCGTTGCGTCTCTCAAAACTCAATTCCCTCGGTACAAGCTTATACCTCGTATAAGCGCACTGGAGGTGAGAGGATGAGAATCGCTCGAAGGTGCTCTATAGCCCTCGCGTCTAATTACCTGGGCGAATCCTAGGAAGAACAGCTGATCTTGGGTGTAGTCGACGAGGCCGGGTAGCGCGAGCTGATTGGGATTGCGTGATTTCAGCTTCTGGTACGCCCTGTAAGCCTCGCGAATCCCTCCGTTGTCCGCGATGTTTTCACCTTGCGTGTTGATACCGTTCACCTGCAGCGTAACGAAATATGTCATTTAAAAAGTCATTTAGATCCATTTCCTCCATCTGTCATTTGTTAGTGTTTGAATATTGGATAGAGATGTCCCGAGTTTATAAGTAGAATGTTTTGCAGCTACTTTCTCACTCTGCGCGGGGATTAACGGATTAACGCTCGTAAAAAAAAAAAAAAAAAAAAAAAAAAAAAAAATTATTTGGATGCTGCACTATTTCAGCACAAATTCATGTATATCGATATGAAAATAATGCTCAGGAGTATTTGCATCCTAATCTCGTGTAGTACGCGATTGTTAAAGGGAAGGGCATCCGAGTAGGAATACAGCGATACAATTGGCTAAAGATTATTATGCTCGTGGATAGCGAGGGCTTGGAGAGGCTTGAAATTCCCTAGGAAACTTCTGATGGCAAATCATGGATTATAGTGCACGTAAATTGGAGAAACTCGGGCGTGGCACGAGTTCCTCCCGCTATCTTCTCCAAGATGCACAAAGGAATTTCCTCTATGGTCGCGCGCGGAGCCAAATAAAACCGATCGATCGTCGGGAGAATAATTTCGCTGAGCTTCCGGTTTCGGCTACTCGCTCATTGTTTCGGCCGCGCGAGTTTAGCCTGTTGCGCTTATGAGTGAGATTGGAATTTGCCGGATGTGCAACGAGTGGAATTTATTGAAAATGCGGTTGTTGGAGCGAGCGATATGCGCCATTTGTATGTTGGAACGTTGAAAAATCAACGATTTACGTTGATGTTTGAAAGAGCGAGATGATGACGACGAGGACGACGACGACGAGGACGACGACGACGACGACGACGACGACGACGACGACGACGACGACAATGCAATTGTACTTTCAACATTCCAGCCCGAACGTAATTCATGAATATTCCGATATGTTTATATTAATTCGGGACGTTGTGACTGCCCATTCATTGTATTACTTGTATCACGAGTATCTAGATGCTTTCATTAATCTCTCTTTATCAGCTTTTGTAATTGCCGTTTGTAGTATATAGATAATTAATGCCATTTTGGACTTGAAAATATTCGATCTCTCGTGACGTTTCGATCGCTGCGTTGCATTAAACAGTATTGTTCACTTTTTGTTAGACAATAAAGCCGATTAAACGTTGAGTCTCTGTCGCACATTTGCTTTTACAATATCGAGAGCCATTACAATCGATGGCATACGATTATGGAAAATTCTTTAATTATGCATATTTGATTCAGCGTTAGTCACTGCTTACGCGAATAATATATCTGCCGAAATTTACAATCCCGACAGCCTACCAATCTAATCGTTAAAAACCTTTAATTATCATTGTACACTCGTGCCAATTATTTTTCAAGAAACTTGAATCGATGCAAGCAGTACTTGAAAAATAATGAACATTCCGGCACTTTTAATTAATAGGAGATTGGATAATTTTGCAAATTATAATTTAATATAACGCTCGAATTAAATGTTCACCTTAATGCGGATTACGAGGTAGCTTAAAAGTTGTACGACCAACAATTATTTCCACGGCACTCGTCCGTCACCTCCACCCCCCCCGCCCCCCGCCCCTAAATACGTTTGTCGGGAAATCAATTTATCGATGAACGGTAAGATAAATTTGCATAAAAGCTATTTCACATCTTCGAATCCGGTGCTTCGAAAGTGATAAATTTTCCGCAAAAGGTACATCAAGCCTTCGAACAGTTCACAGAACAATAAAATCTCTAACATCATCCAAACGACACTCAAAAGAGTACCACAAAGCGTTCTCGGCCCGAAAAAATCATTTCCATTGTGAAATCATATAAAGTGCTTGGGAATAGGGCGCAAAAGCGCAGGCGAGTTTGCATAAACGCATCTGGCAAGGGGATTTTGCGAGCCATGTAATTGCTAACAGCAGGATTACTGCGAGAGAGGAAAAAATGAACTAAAGCAAGAAGGGAGAGAAGGAAAGGGGGAAGAAGTGAAAATGGCGTTGGAGTAAACGACAAAAATAATGACGAGTTACGATATCTGCGACAGAAGAGCGAGAAGATCCGGATATTATAAAAAAGAAGAAAGAAAGAAAGAATAAACGGTTGAGGGTGTTGAGGGTGGGGGGTTGGGGGTTGGGGGTTTGGGTGGGAGGAGGGTGGAGGAAGCGGTGGGAGTGGAGAGCGGAGCGCGGGATAGAACAAAAATGAAATAATGAGCCTTTTTCTAGTGGTGGCCAACTCATGCTCCTGCTACCGTTGCTGTTACTAGAGATGAAAAGAAAAAATGTGGAAGGGATAGAGGAGGAAAAATGTGTAGGTGCATGTCTCGTTCGAGAGACGATAAAGTAAATTACCGACGACAAGATGAGTGTAAACTTCCAGTTACAGGCTTTGACTCTTTATAAGTGTATTATCAAAATTCATTTTTTTTAAACAGTAAATAACGCTATTATTATTATTATTATTATTATTATTATTATTATTATTTGTCAAGAATAAAAATCTGGCGCCTAATTGAGGATTTTCATGATGTTTTTTCTTTCGCTAGAGACGAAAAAAAAAATTGCAATTTTGGCCTTTGCCCAATCGTAATTTATGCTCTCGGTGTTCTCCTTTCTCTGTCTCTCTCTCTCTCTCTCTCTCTCTCTCTCTCTCTCTCTCTATTTAGTTTTGTCTCTTTGTTAACGTCGGTTGTATAAATAGAAATAGACGGTCAATAGCTGGTCAATACTTTTAATGACAAATATATTATTTTTGAAAAACTTACTTTTCAAGGTTTAAATCCCACGACTTATGAAAGCCAATGTAATTGGCGTAATTGGTATAGCAGACAATATAATAAATTCAATGACAAAATCCTAATAGAATATACAACGCATCCCAATATATTAATTACGACTTAACTAACATTTTGCTGCTCAATATCGCCGACAATGATAGATAAATAGCAAAATTTCTTATAACTATCATAATATTTTATTTATGCGTTGTGCGTGTTCGCTCTGCCGGGAATAACAACTAAAAGTAAGACAGTCGCTGAATTAGACTTTCATTTTGCGATTGGAGAAATTAATCTGACTCTGGTGTGACATTATTTGCTGCCTCTTTCCGTTTAAAAGTTTTAATCTTGCGAGTTTTGCGCGGCCTTTGCATTCGCAGATTCGCAGCTTTGACGATAAATTGTCAAAATAAGCCTCGCGCTCGTTAATTTAAAATATTTCACAGGGAGCTTAAATCGGCGCAGCGAAGCACGAGCGCGAATGTTTTATTTCAAGATTCAAGCACTTTACTGCATGTGAGTAGTGCTTGATGTATCGTCGTGGAACTGACAACAATGGCTTTGAAGGCGTTCCTCGCTATTCCGCTTATACGCAGTGAAAAAACTTAATTAGAAATGCCGAGGCCAGCGATTGTTTCAATATCCTATAAACGAGTGCATTAAATAAGCTAAAATAATTAATAATATCGAGGCGGGCCTTATATGATAGGAGAACAAATCACTTTCTACTTTCTATTCGAGCTCATCGATCGATTCGTTAGCTGACAAATTCACAAAGTCGCCTCGAGTCAATAATAAGTAGTGTCATCGCATACGGATTCGCATATGCACTAAGTTTGCATAACTTGTACTCAAATCCCTAGGTATTCACAAACACAAACACAAACACAAACACAAACACGCACAAAAAAAAAAATTATTTATTGTTATGCATAATGGCGTGTTTGTGAATGCCCGTGCGCGCTCGCGATCTCTTGATCGTTCGTTCGTTTATGTAACGCGGTAAGCAATTTATTGAAACTTGATTATAAAAAAAAAAAAAAAAAATGTTATAGAATGTAATCGATGGATTTATTATAGATGGATTATAGGAGGGCAATGATTATAATTCAAATGCATCGCTGGCAGAATTAAAAGATTATTTTCAATGGTGTCAAAATTTTCGGAGCGACTATTTTTCTCATAATAGATATTTAAAGTATAAACGTAATGAAAAGCATGCGTAGACAAAATACAAAAAAAAAAAAAAGAAAAAAAAAAGACAAGTTGTTCTTTTATCGCAGATAAAGTAAATAATTGGACATCATAAAATTGTATAAATATTCAAACTTTTTGTTATTATGCTTATTTGCTTGGTTGTGCAATATTTTTCACTATTCGACTGCACGTTCATGGTCATTAATAATAAACAGTTTCTTCATCTTTAGACAAATTTACGAAAATTTCGTCATAAATGTATATATTGAAAAATGTCCCACGATTGATTATCGTAAATGCTTTACAGTAATTTTACCTACAATAATTAAAGCTTAATGTCGACAACGGAATAATATTTCATCCAATGGCTGATATTTTACTTATCGTAAGAGTCTGCTATCCAGCCAATCATACTTAATAAAAATTTGTCGACGACGTAACCATACATAATGCAAAAAAAATAATTATAATTTTCCCCGCAATATGTCACACCATCGTTTAGTATATAAAGCAAGGATTCAGTCCCACGGATACTGGATACTGGATACTCGCTCATGTTTAATACTAAAATCTCGCCTTAACCTAGTCAAACGATATTGAAACGTTCGAGCGCTCTCGGGAAAAAGTAATGACAAAGACATTTATCAACTCATATTGGCCGTAATGTATATTACGCGTTGTTGTCAAGCTGTTGGAGCGCGCGGAATTTCGATTTGAACATGGCCGAGGCTTGGGCACTTTTAAATTTCGACATTCTAAGGAGCTGTCTCTGTATAAAGGATCGAGCCCCGGTCGATAAGCCTCGCTCCACCAACGCTACGTCGCCTTTCGAGACAGACGGGCCCCTCCTCCTCCTCCTCCTCCTCCTCCTCGACAGGACCCACCACTTCCATAATCCCGTAAACAATAAAAGAGAAGAAAGAGACTGATAAAGAAGGTAAGAAGCGACGGGGACGGTGATGGGCGCAGAAGATGAAAGTCGCAAGGGATCGAGGGTGAAGAAACACTTACCGTGAAATTGTTACCCAGCTCCGGTAAATGGTAGCTGCCGTACTGCTTGATAATGCACTCGACTTTGGCGTGATAATGCCGCAGCGTCTCCTCGCTCCACCATTCTCGCAGATTCCCGTTCTCGTCGTACTTCCGACCTGCGCCAAACACAAGTACACGCGCGCGTGCACCGTTGGTACTTTACTTCGGGCGCCCATTCGTATTCGCGCACCATCACCATCAGTATCACAACCCTCACCCTGCCAAGGGTGGCCACTACTCTTGCATAAATAATCGAGAGACAACGGCCGGCCGAGAAGCGTTCCCATCGCGCCGGGGGCACTCCAGCGCACACTCCACTAGGCCAAAGCTAGGTCCAAGAGCGAGAGAGAGAGTCCGCGTATCGAGCAGGTATTACCGAATAAAAATACCAGCGGCTCTTACGTATGTAGATTGAGATTTTTGCAAGCTCGAGCGGCTTCCACGTCGACAATATAATGTCGAATGTCAGCGACACGATGACGCGAGCGCAACATTTACGATCGACCGAGCGTGCGCTTTCAAGCTGACTAATCCCCGTAGCCCAAAGCCCACCACGAGCTTATCGATCATAAAGCTTATCGATCATCGTCTTATAAAGCTAAATAATGTTGAATAGAAAGATATTATAAGCGTACACGTGTACGCGCGTACCTTGGCACAATTCATCAAGTGAATTTTCGTTGAATTCTCATTGTGCTTGCGAAACTCGCAAGATACGAGCTTTATCTCTGCGAGTGACAATCCATATAGTAAATCTCGCGATACAAATTTTACTAGCGCATAAAGCTTAATGCGCTCCGTTTTGTTATGCTTTAGCGCATTTATCATTTTCCCCCTCCCCCCTCCCCCCTCCCCCTCCCCCATCCACGATTAAATACCACCGCCGCAATAGTAATAAATATTCAATTTGTCGTTCGTTAATTTTGGCTTATCGATGTGGCTACTCGACCGATAGGCTCGATACTCGGGGAGAAAAGCAAAAAAGCAAAAAAAGCAAAAAAAAAAAAAAAAACACAACCGTACGAGTTAAAAGTTTCGTCCTACTACTCGTCGCGAGTGGCAGCTAAATTTTTTACGCGCAAGCCCCAAGCCGAGCATTACGAGAACACATTGCATCTTAAATCGGAAATTACTTAAGCTTCTTGAGAAGAACTTGTCATCGAGACTTTTTTCCCCTCCCCTACGACATCTCCCACATCGGGACGTCTATTATTCCGTCTCGAGTTGATTAATCACCCACGCCGACTATCCGAGACGTTTGACGCGAATACCTAGCAATCCACCCACCGACGACGAATAACCGAATATATTTAAGGAAAGGTAGGGGTGGGACGGAGGATCGACGACAGCGGGCTTTTCAATCGAATCGCAAAAGAAAGGGGAAAATAAATTTCCTCCTCGGTAAGCTAAACATGAAATAATTACCTCGGCGAATAAAGTCCCGCGGCCCATAACTTTGACACCCCGTGGTGCCGCATATGCGCACGTCCGCACATCTGGCGAAAATCGCCTATAATAATTTAGAGAAAATCGCTGGCCGGCCGTTTTCGTCGTTTTGGCCATTCCCTCTTCCTCCTCCTCCTCCTCCTCCTCCCAACTTATCCCCCCCCCCCCCCCCCCCCCCATACCTTGGTCGTCGAAGCCATGCGTTAATTCGTGGCCCATTATCGCACCCATCGCTCCGTAGTTTATGGATCTGGGGAATAATCGAAGAATTTCCATTAGGACGATATGTTGGAGATAAGCGGGCGGAAGCGCTCGTTTCGTTAGGACTTGGAGCTAGCGATACGAGCCGACTTCCGCCCCGGGAAACGAACGAAGCGCGCCCACGAGCCCGCAGAGATAAAGGACGAGCCCGACATGCATGAATAATTGCGCGAGGACTTCTTTGCCGTTGATTGTTTTCTCGTTACACTCGCGTTTATTGGCTTATTTGGTAAGGATAGGAGGGACGCCGGGCAATCCTTATTATCCCTTATTCCCTTATTAAATCTCACGGACTTGCCGCGACATTACTTAGCCAGCATGAGTGAAATGAAATTATTCGTCCATTTTGCCGATGGTTTTTACGTCAATAAAGCGCGCACATAATTCTTGATAAGATCGCATCGGAGTCCTCACGAGCGAGGGCGACCACGTTTTTTTTTTACACGACCCGTTATTTACGAAATTTATACTTTACGTTATTTATAAGTATTTTTTATTTATACGTATGTACAGGTGTGGAAGATAGCGTTGTATGGCGTGAAAAGCGAGGATTTACGTGGTCGTTAATTAATTATTTAAAGAAATTACTTTCCAATCGAAGGCTAATCGATCGACGCAATTCTTTCGCGGTTAAGACCGAAGAAGTAAGAAGTTGGACTCGCAGCAATTGGGGTATTAAATGTAAACAAAAATTAACGTTTGCATGGAATTGTGAATTTTGTAAATATTTAAAACGATTGATTTTACGCGCGATTTGACATTGTCGAGCTAACCGATAGAAAAATTTGGAAAACAAAGCTATAATAAATATTTAGTCAAAAAAAAAAAAAAAAAAAAAAAAAAAAAAAAAAAAAAAAAAAAAAAAAAAAAAAAATACTTAATAGAGATTTTTCATTAGATTTTATTTAACAAGTTTAACAGCCGAAGAAATCATTGAAATAATATTGTTGTTTTGGGGCAAAAAAAAACCTTTTTGCCTTTCATTATTAAAGCTTTTCGTTTATTATATTCTTAATCCTTGAAGGCAAAAATAATTGCAACGGCAATGTTAATGTACATCGAACTCTATTGACGTTGGGAAATAATCGCGACACTTTAATGTTGCAATGCTTTTAAAAATTCTTACGATAAATAATCGGACTAAAATGTTATGAACTGATTAACGACGAGCTTCCCCACATGCCTTTTCCATATTAATTTCACTCTTTCAATCGACATAATAAATCATGATTAATGAATATCAAATAAAAAATTATTAAAAGACAAAGAAAAAAAAAAATAATATGCCAGGGTAGGATGTGACAAGTCGCAAAGTTTTAAGCTTAAAAACTAAATAAACTACAATAGAATATTATATAGATCAAGCCCAAAGTGAAGCAGTAGCGCCGGATTTCCTTAAACGGACAAAAAAAAAATATATATATATATATATTTTCTCTTTTGCGCACACTTTTTTTAAATTATAAAAACCAATAAAGAGATGAAAAAATATTAAAGGCATCGTTAAATTTGTTTTTAAGGTTATAACATATTCTCTTTGATAATAATGACTATTGTCATTTACTCCCGAAAGTTTAAAAGAATTTTCCATGACAATTAGAACGAGACACGCGATAAAGCAGCTCGTAAAAAGCCGACACGGGCACTTTTCCGGTTAATAAGTCAGTGCTTCACCGCTTTTCCCCTACACATGTCTTTTT
>NW_011948412.1:6891308-6966963 GCF_000503995.2 Ceratosolen solmsi marchali
CTTTCGATTTTTTTTCTTTGTTTTGTTTTTTTTTTTTTACAAGAACGTTGACGTTACCACTATCAAATAATCATTCGAGTCATCGCTCGATTAATTTTTTACGAATAAAAACTCGCGAAAACAGTGGACAAGTAGAGCTAAATATCGAAATTATTATTCGGCGTAGCAAAATGTAGCAAAAACGTTGGTGAACATTATTATCACCGACAATTCAATAGAGGAAGATAAATTCCATTTGGGGAGGGGGGGAGGGGCTAAGGGTGCTTTTTATTTTGCCATTATGACATAAATATTGCCGTATATTCGGATTGGAGGAAGCACTAGCACTGCAGCATCCGGCTCGCGTGCAATCAAAGAATTTGAGGGATGAAATTTTACAGTCGCGAGATTTTTAGAGACCGAGCGAACGGCGCTTCCACCCACGCGTCTCTTTTGTGCTCTGTCGTATGGAATTTTTTATTTTCGGGGGGAAGATTAAAAATACAGGGAATGGGGCGCGCTTCTGCGAGGCCCTGGGCTTGACATGCAAAAGTCTTTACTTACTGGAGTCCGTTCCCGTAAAATGGAGGGTGAAGAATTCCTGCCGGTATCGCTGCAAAATATTTGTCATTTTTCTTTCTTTTTCTTTTTTTTTTTTTTTTTCTTTTTTTTTCTTATCTTTAAGTCTCGACCTGCGAACGACGACTCGCTTACGCAATCTTACTTGCCACTGGGCTTGCCAAGTTAAGCGAGTCGAGGAGTTCAAACAAGGCCACAACAAGATTCATCGTATCGCGGGATTCAACATTCAGGCTTAAAGCTCGCATTTCGCATTTCTTAGCCACTACAACGTAACACACGCAAAAGACCAAAACGAAAAAAGGCCAATGCAGAACTTTGGCTGTTTTGTTCATTCCAAAACTTTATTCACTTTATGCTACGCTATGTATTTATTTATTTGCTACGCTCGCGATGATATACTGCAAGGCTTCGTTCATTATATTCGGACTTTAGTTGGAAGTTTTGGAATGCGAGGGTTGGAAGGTAAGGAAGCTTTTAAAGCTTGATATTGCCGTTAAAAGTAAGAAAAAGAGAGAAAGAGAGGAGAAAAATTATTTTCTCATTTGCCGGTACATTGTCAAATGTTTTTCTTCTCAACACAGAGTTCAGACATCATTTTTATACAAATTTTTTTTCCTCTCCAAAGCCAACGCATCATTAAATTTATATGCGATAAAGTCAAAAAACAAAAAAACAAAAAAAAAAGTTATTAACAAATAATGTAATTATAATTTTGTTTTTCTTCTTTTCTTCATTTTTTTTTTGTTTTTTAGTTTTTTTGTTTCTTGTTTCTTGTTTCTTGTTTTTTTTGTTATTTTATAGCTTTTATATTGAAAATCCTTTATTCGTATTTTATGAGCGAGGAGAGAGAAAAGTGAAAAAGTTGTTATGATTCTACAATGAATCAATTGATAGTTACAGAAAATATAACATTTTAAGGACTCGCTTTTAACTGACATTGGCTCAATTGAATCAACTTGAATCAAATTGCCTCGAGTAATCGAGACATAACATTTTAATCAAATAATCATTCAACCATTGTCAATTACTTGTTAAACTATCATGAAACAGTCATGTAACTTATCGAGTGGATATATATATATATATATATATATATATATATATATATATACATATAATACCCTCCAAGACTTTCAACTTGCATTATTTATATATAAGAGTGGGATTCGTGTGAAAGCGGTGACTATTTGGTAGATGTATGGCGCATTCGCGTTATATGACGTATGCAAATGTATACGGATTCAATAAATATAATATGCTAAATTTGTCTCGAGAAATTACTTACTCTATAATACGCGTTCGTTCGATAAACTTCGAGGACATTTACTACCGAGGCGAAGTTTTCTTTCGCACGCGGCCATGACAAAATCATGTAAAAATCAAAAATCAATCGCACAAGTATATCCCGAAATTTTATGCCTAAGCTTTATTAAGCCAAGCTTGATTTTTTATGTCGCCATGTTTAATATTTAACCTGCACGCTATTGACGTACCACAGACTCTTCACTATTAATGCGACACTTTAGTATTTAAAATGGATAAAGCTTTAGAAAGAAGTGGCAAACGATAATATTTTTATATATATATTCGAACGTAGATTTGAAATACAATGATACATTAAATTTAAACATCGTTAAATTTATTGAAAAAAACAAAAAAAAAAAAACAAAAAAAAAAAACAAAAAAAAAACAAAAAAAAAAACAAAAAATAAAAAAAGGTTCCCAGTACAAAAGAAACACATAAAATAATATTCAGTGAAAAAACTTTCATAGTAAATATCAATAGTTCTTTTGTCATTTATCAAGCCTTACATTCAACAAATTTTTTTTGTTCAATATTATCAATCGCAGCGTAAAAATGTGCAACAATGTGAAATTATTTTCTAAACATAGCCACATCATTGACTCTCAACGACAAAAATTCGTAGTACAAACGTCACTTATTAACCATTATTTAACAATTATTTAACCATTATTTATAGTATTACATTACAAAGTTTTGTATGGATTATTCGAATGTTTGAAATGATCGTTAGGGGGTTACGTTGTAGCGACTATATCATCAGCTCTACAGTCGAGAATATTTTTATAATCGGAAAGATTTAAATAGGTCACGAATTTGATTGAATACGAATGTAAAATATCGCAGTAGCTAAACGTGTACTCTTACCGAATGTAAAATTTACAATTTACATAAATTTTATCAAAATTTTCAATATCTTACACAGCTATTATGCGCTCAAATATATCCATTTTCAATTAAGTGTCATTAGTAATAGAATGCTTTACCATTAAAGAATTTGATTTGATTGTTCTGAATTTTTATTTTCTTTATAGTTAAACGACAAGTTAGTTTGGAGTAATCAATGAATTCCCTAATAACGGACCTTGTATAATTTTAATTAATATGGTATTGGCACAGCCAATAATTAATTCACTTGAACACACACAAGGGCGCGCGCGCGCGCACGCGTATACATACATGCATATACATATATATATATATATATATATATCTTCGGCAAGGTGGTAAAAGAAATTTCATATAAAAGTTTCGATTGGCATATATTATAGGCATTGAGATGATGGGATAAAATCATCCGCCGAGCAGACTCACGATGCACTAGCGACACAATCGACGATTTATTATTTATTTCATGGATAGCTTTGAGCGATTAAGTTCGTCTCGCTTTATTAAATCGAGTCATTTGCATAAAATATATCGCGCATACTCACTGACTGAATTCAAACTGGCGCTATAAAAGGCGTTCACCCTTGTCCCGGAGCTTATCCACCTGTTCTTGTCGGGCTTCTCCCTCAAGCTGTCCAGCCTTTTTCTCAATCCGATGTTGGTCAACTTGAGGATAGTTTCGAAGAGCTTACCATCTACGACCTCAGCCTGTTAAGCGACAAGTAATGCGGATTACATCGAGGAATATGTTGCGGGCACATTCGGTCAGGGCAGTCGACCCGGGGCCACTCGAGCTGCTTAACCGTTACGAGGGAATTCGAAAAAACTTTTTTATGTCGCGTCGCAAGACTCCTGCCGTGCTTGGCTATTCAATTGGCCTTGCCGCGCAAGTTTTCCAAACTATTAATTCATCCAAAGTGCTTTGGTAAGTAAGGTTTGTTAATTAACGAGCGATGCTCGAGCTCTCCATGGCATTTTTCACTATCCCATCCGTTTGGCAAATTTACGCTCAAGTGCGTGCGTTGTCGCTGATACTACCACCATCCATATAACGTTTGGTCATTAAATGTTAACGTTCGCACGAGGCGGCGATCCCAAGATGATTAACAAAAATATTAATCGATAAATGACTCGAGTGCTTTTGATTTTCTAATTTGTTGCAATATTAAATATTATTGTCCCCATCTCCTATTTATCGTAGTGCGCTTGAATGCCATCTGACCGGCCCTTTCATTTAAGAAAGCTCGACGCAAATATGCTGGCAGATCCATTGAAAATCTTCGACTCGCGTTATCTTCATTTCCATTGACATTTCAAATCGCCATTAAATACGGAGTAAAAAATTTCAATTATCAATGGCATTGATTCTCGAACGAACCCACAGAGATTCAGAACGTTTTAATAGAAAGTACGTTTGGCAATCTTTATAATAGGGATGTAATTTAATAATAGTCGCGTCAATTGGTCTTTAATGGAATTTGGCTCTTTCTCGTGTGAAGGAAAGCGGAGCAGTGAAATGCATCGTAAAAACCACTTCAAAGCTTTCAAATACCATTTTTAATTTTATGTATTTCAAGAGTTAAAGTGTTGCGGATATTATCTCGTCTGAGCAAATTAAAAAGGAACGTTTCATGTTATTGTTAATAAAGCTGAATAGGAGAGGCGAATAAAGGAGAGTAGGAGTAATAATAAGCGAGTGATGCTCGAGGAGAATTTGCTTGTTCAATTGCATATCGAATAGCCAATTATCAAATTTACGCTTTCGCGATATCGATTATGAAAATGTTGAGAGACGAGCTTCGCAGGACGCGATGATCGCCCGGCGTGAACGAGTCAAAGGAGTCAAATCGTCATCCTTCTTGCATTTACATCTTGCATTTACGGCATACTTTATCCATTAGAGGACTCTGCCATATCCGAAAATATTCATATTCATCCATCTATATCCGAATGCCAATTTTTTTTTAGCGAGAAATTGGCGATTACTCTATGTTTATACTCGTAAGCTTAAAAAATTCACTCGTTCCGGTAAATTGCGCAAGGACCTCCGCTCTATTTTCCATTTCTTGCAATGAATTCCCCCTGCATTTCGTACATTTGTCGAGTTGTATCTCGAAGTCACGGATGCCAATCACAGATGTAAGCCAATTATCCGTCCTTTCTCTTTTTCTACGAGTCGCTAAATAAACTATCGCTAATCAAACACTGGGGGAGATGATGTTTGAGCTTTTAATGCAGCTTGAACATTAGCTTGAAAAGTAAGTTTATTTCAATGTAGTCCAATGTAATGGGATTCAATGGGCTTGTAATGAAATTTTTTGCAATTTAACGATTAGTACAAAATGGTCGCAGCAAGCCCATCTACGACCACTCTATAGTCATCTACAAGTATGTCGCAAAAATAAGCAAAGAGTGAAAAGAAAGTGCTTAATTTTATCGTTGCCATTCTAATGAAAGCTCAACCTATCCTTGATACATGTTCGCTAAGCGAAAAATTTAACATATATCGCGCTCCCTTAATTAGTTAGAACCTCGATGTTGTAATTGCTGCTTATACTGTCACAAAGATTAATTTCTTCTATAGGCGAACTTTTCCGGGCATCGAGAGCGAGAGAAAAAAGATTTATTTCTCGCTTGAGGCGCTTTTAAACGATCCACTTGGCCACTTCCTCAAAAACAACAATTACTCAAACCAATAATACCAAGGAAATAAACATTTTCCAAAGCGGGCACTTTAATTGTTTTTTTTTTTTTTTTTATCAATGTTACTCTCTCGCTCGCCTGCCCAATACTTTGGCGAAACGTCCGACTCGCAAGCGCACGATAAGAATAACAAGTCGATATTAGTGTCGATAAGCCGAAGAAGGACACCCAAGTCATTGAAAATTCGAGCTAATACCGAGAGAATGTCCGATCACCCGAGCGTCTCCGGCTTTCTAGCTTAAAGCGCGCCTCGTTAATTACTCTCTTTCTCTCTCCCCCCCCCCCCCCCCCCCCCCCCTTTCTCCTACTTTTCCTATCATTCTCTTTGATCTACTAAATTTACCCTTTGACACAAGCTCCGCGTAGACGTTTTGACAATACTCCCTCCTCCTACCTACCTACCGCCTATCCCATCCCTCATTTCATCACACGCTTCGAGCGGCTATTTTTATCAGCATTTACGCCGCCTTACCTCCCACCCACCTCCCCGCCACTCCTCCTCGTCTTGCATATACGCAGAGATTTCAGCAAGAATTTTCTAAAAACGTCTCGCTGGATTGATCAATTCGTAAGCACTCGAGCCCAGATATACAAATAATATACGTGTGTTCCTCATTTTAACCGGCCATCCTTACAGCTACTTTGAATATTGCCTCCCTCTCCCTCTCCCTCTCCCTATCCCTATCCCGTCACCCAGTCATCTTATTCCTTCGACGATTTGACATTGCTTCGAGAATGTAATCCCTAGTCCTGCTAAGAGACCGCAACGGCGAACCGAGTCGGCGCGTGATTTATTTAGAGGCTCACCCCGCTATAGAACTTGTCGAGTTTTTCCGACTTGGTGATCCAGTCGGGGAAGCCGACGAAGGGCCGCATGGCGTGGAGTTTCCTGTGGGCACGGGCCCGAGTCCCCGCATCCATCCACTCGAGCTCCGCGACCATCTTGTCGAATGCCGTACGTACGTCCATCAGCATATTCAGCGCCTGCGAGCAATTCAAAGGGTTGATTTAAGGATTGATTTAAGGGTTGATTTAAGGGTTGATTTAAGGGTTGATTTAAGGATTGATTTAAGCGGGAAGGAGGTGGTCCGAAGATCATAGCAAGGATGTCGCGATATCTTGCTTGGAGTTGAATCGTTGATTGGAAAAGCTCGTGTGTCACTTGAGATGGGTCACCTCTAATCTCCAACGTCCTTTTATTACGAAGCTTGGCTGGAGGTCAATTAACGTCTTCGAAAATCAGTATATCGTTAATGGGGATGAAATTTAAAAAAAAAAAAAAAAAAAAAAAAAAAAAAATATCTGGACAAAGGTAATACGTTGGGGTAGTACGTTTGTTGCAAAAATTTATAATTATTTTTTAATTGAGCGACGAGGAGGTATAATGTTTAACTAAATTGATAAACCAAAGTGATTGTACGTGTAATTTGGGTGGAAATCCAGTAACCAAACGCGGTAAGGTTGTTAATTTTCGTCATTGACTAGAAACTTTTCCCTATCTTTCCGAAAGCCCCGACAAAGCCAATCTTCGCTATTAATCCCGCGCTATACTAGCCGCATCTTACCCTCTCTCTCCCCCCCCCCTATCCCGGAAAATCTCCGGCAATAAATAAAGCGAATATACGCGGAAAAGCAGAGAAAAAATCTACCGCGAGAGGCGAAATTGGCCCTATATCGGAGACGCAAAAAAGTAAGATAGAACAACGTCGCTCTCGCTCTCTCTCTCTCTCTCTGTCTCTCGCTTTCTCTTACCTTATCGCGCGACTCCTCGTCGAAATGCCGACGCACGTACATGTAGCTGAGCGCCATGCCAAAGTCCGCGTTGACATTACCGGTGCAGCTCTTCCACCTCGGGGTCTTCTCCTTGAGACCGAATACCTTCCGCGAGAACTGAAAGTCCAGGTCGCGGAATTGCTGGAGCGTGAGGGGTGCTATCGTCGAGTACACGATCCACCAGACGTAGCGAGCTGTCCAAGCATATTCAAGCATCGGTTTAAGTAAAATTCAAAGACCGTTGTGTCCTTTTATCAGGGTACCCCGAGTGGCTGGGAGAGGGGAGGGTGGTTGAGCGCTCGTGTCTCGTAGCGCGACGCTATTAATAAAAATGTCTTGTCTTTGACGACTTATGTTTCAACTTTACATGACAATAAATTAATTGAATCGTCCCATTGTCCCCCCCCCTCTCTCTCTCTCTCTCTCTCTCTCTCTCTCTCTTTAACCAAATAATCATCGCCTTGGGCTTTGTTATTTACACTATTTAGTGGCTCGTTTAGCGAGTGGAATTTTGCATTTTTCATTTCAATCAAATTTGCTACTTTCAACGCGAAGGACGAAATGTAGTTCTACTTAAAGAAACCGATCAACGTACTATTTCATTATACATTATCAATAATATAAGTTTCCAACTTGCGAGACTTTTAATTTCAATCATTGAACATTTTAATTAATAGGTTTCTTATTTATTTTTTTTATTTTTTTCTTAATAAAATATATTAAAAGTCATTCGATAGTTTTGCTAGTTATTATTTTTTAAAAACTTTGTTGAAATGAAATTCAATTGTTATTATATTAATTATATTATTATGCTATTATACGAATATCACGATTGGCGTATCAGTAAAATTTACAAAGAATTTTTAGTTTTCCAACCAATATAATTTCTTAATATTATAAATCTTTATGTATAAACGATTAATGTATCAACGTATTATTCACTGATTTATACATTTGTTAAGATATAAGATATAATATATTATATTTGTTAAGATATAAGAAAGCCAAATCGTTTATAAGAAATATCGAAAAAACGATTACATCCGGAGATTCTTATCTATTCTCTAATATAATATTTATAATATTTTAATAAGTTTGAATAGGTTGTGCTAATCCTCGTCCGTGTATGACTTTGGAGCTTCAACGACGTGTCCCCTCCCCACCAAAGGATGGAAATTTCGAAAGCCTTTTGCGTAAAAGTTCTTAGATTAAACACTAAAAATGTACGAAATTATGAAATTTTTATTTGCTAATAAAATGGTTGCAGTCGTTTTATAATAAGTCAACCAATGCACAAATTCATTGTACTTTGTACATTGTTAATCGACTTATTATTTTAAATCATTCACATTACAGAAACAAATACATAGAGTCTAACTTGGCATAGAATTTATTTTCAAAATCCTCGATCAAAAATTGCTCGTTAATGACAGTCGTCAGCATCGATTTTTTTTTTTTAGTTAATTTATAGTACAAATGACCATTAAATTCGACCTCGCACTAAGTAAATAACCAGAATAATAAAAGTTAATATTTAACGTGGATAAATTAATAGTTTGTAAACAACCTGAAATATAGAAATAAAATGTTAGGATACAAGTAGCATTAAAGTGTTGGTATTATTAATTATTTATATACGTATCATGAATTAATTAGAGTAGAATGTATAAAATTAATAATCACTTTATTAATATTTTATAAACGATTGAATAATTTTTATTTATTTATTTATTTATTTTTTATGACAAAATATTTAGTATTTTATAGCGATATTGGAAGAATTAAATGCTTAAGTATAAATTTTTAACTATTTAAATACATAAGTAATCGGTTGAAACTCATTGAAACAACTGAAGAGAGAAATAAATCAATGATTATAGAATCCGTTAGACCGTTCGTACTTTATGGAAAACGCAAAAGTTTTCAATAAGCGCGACTCTCGTAGTTTAAGCTTATTCTTTGTTTGGGCGACATCGACAATCGACGTCTTGAAATAATGACAATTCATATGTATTTGATTATCTAATTAGCGTCATCGTTAGGAAAAATGAAAAATTTAATAATGTACGACGTATTTTAATGGAAAATGACGATTCGTGCGAAAGCGAACGGACGGCCACGAAAAAGAATTATCCATGAGCATCCGAACAAATAATTCAGCTTGAATAAAATTGATTTTCTGCCAATTTCCTGACCCGTCGCTTTACTCTCGGTTCGTCTAATTTCCTTGTCCCGTTCCCCACTCTATGGCAACTCGTCCACTCCCTCTTTCAACACTGTTTACGCGAATATCATGCATACGCGGAGCAAGCATTTTCCATCATTGTCATTCTAACGACGCAGACGATGCGGAGAGAAAATTTTGTAAAGAAGCGTTTGTTACATATTTTTTTTTTTTTTTTTTTTTTTTTTAACGCACATGGAAGGGAGCCTCCACCGTCAGGACGAGCAGGCGTTAACTCGTAATACGTAATTCGTAAAACGCGACTATAATGAAAAAGTCTTGGCGATCGGACAATAATGAGAGTGGCTGGGCATAAAGCTCCCCTTTGATTCTGCCACTTATCGATTTAGCGGAAGAAAATGGCACATCCGCGCTCCTCGACGTCCTGGATACTTTGCAGCTTAATAAAACCAGGACTAACTGAGCCTCTGATGTTCATGGGGCCGGATTGAGGGGGTGGGTTAGGGTTAGGGTTAGCGTGGGGAGGAGGGGGGGGGGTTTATCGGGAATCGGAGAGTTGCCACGTGTGCCAAAGGATGAAAAATAAAAGGACGGAACGAGTGCGCGCTGGTTTTACGAGACGGGCGTTAAAGGACATAGTTATTGAATCTCGTAATTTACAGAGTACAATTTCGAAGGCTCGTAAAGTTGTTGGGAATGCAGACTGGCGATTTTTTACTTGGAGTGTATTTCGGTCGAGCTGCAGGTAAATTACTACAATTTCACAAAACTTTGCCTCGACCTCGCTCCCGGATATCATTATACCGATCGAGAAAACTTCATTCGCGCTCGAATAAACCACAGCCAAATAATAATAGCCAGCGAATTTACGAAAAAATTGTTTTCTCCGGGTATTAAAAATGTCGTGCCATAATGATGAAGTTGAAAATCGAAAAGTAACGATATGCTGCGTGTCTACTGCACGCGGAACAGCTCCCGTAACATCCATTTTCTTGCGCTAGACGCACAAAAATTTCCAATTCCATAAAATACGATGTTCAAAGCAATTTGGATAGCCGGACTTTTTCGCCGCACGCGTATGTGTTCATTGTTTCGCCTGTTTACGTCAGTATTAGGTGATTGGGTTGTGGGTTGTAAGGCGGTAATTAGTAATTAGTAATAAGTAATTACTACGTAATTACTAGTTAGCTTAGTTATTTTCGCGCGTCTGGGAATTAAGAGTTATGGTAAAATAGATTTATTTAAACGTTATGTGCGTGTTGCTGCAACCGTGACGGGGGCTACAGAGGATTTATACGTTATATTCGTAAATTCTCATTAATTTGAACTCGTTTATCGATTCACAAGTTACATAATTTATTGCTGTCATATGTCCAATCTTAATAAACATTATTATACTTATTTGTTGTTGTATATTTTGCTATTATACCATTCGTCATAACTTTTCGTTTAATTATTAACGTCGTGGTGATAGCCAAAGGCAGTCGTATAGAATGCGGCCGAAGCGAATATGGATTGAGGAGAAAGTATCTCGGCAAACTAGTAAGCAAGGCCATAATCTCTGGATATTGACGGCGCCCGATTTGCTCGGCAACTCGGCATTTATCAATAATAGACATTTCCAATGAAATAATTCAAGCTCGTCGACGACTCATCGACCTGACAAATCGTCAATCTTATATTACAGGACGGAGGGAGATTCGAAGCGGCTGAGAGGAAATTTTGACGTTCCGAGCGCAGCTTCCCTTCATTGTACACCGTACATCTCTATCTCTATTGTTTCGCTCGATGCCGCCTCCTCATTGATGGAGGATAAATGCCCTTTGGACTAGCCGTCGATTTTTTCGGAGACTGATTGGAGCCGATCGCTCGGCGTAAGATCCATTGTACTTTTCTGTGTGAACGAATGACTTTCACGTCCCTCTGAGAAAGCGCTCACAATGAAAGATTCGTATTGGAAAACTAAGCGAAATGTTTGCTGGGTCAATAATGTCGCATTTAGACTGACTTGAATTTGATTTTGTCCCTCGTTAATGTACCGTAATCAGCGCGTATATCGAACATTAAGTCCGATTTCTTCCTTTATACTTTAAACATTGGACTCGGTATCCATTGGCTTCAATCGCATTATCGCTCGGTCATCCAATACGACGATAAACATTTCAATCAAACTTTTTGATATATTACGCACACACATCAAATTTAGATAACGTCTTATTAATTTTGTGCTAAATTTTCAAATAAATGGCAATTAGTGCGCAAATATAAATACAAAGTTTCTAATGCATGTAGAATATCAAATGCTTTTGATCATTCTTATTGTAAGATATATTTCGCTCGAAGGAGAGAAAGCTTACGTAACATGCTTCACGTATTCAATTTTGGTCTCAAATATCTAAATACGTATACCTTCGACTCGTAAAGTCTTGGGCAAAATTGTGATTTTAACGCCAATGAGAAATATTACCAAATCCAAAAGAACACTGGATATCTATGGAGAAAATATTTAAATAAATTAAAATTCCCTTTCACAAGCATATACGCTCGATGCTCTATACGCGTATACAATGTTAATATGCCAAGTCCTTTATTTGGCGAAAAATTATTCTCCCACTTATAAGCATTTCAACATTTTCATTTGCTCAACACTAATACATTTCTATAGATTCATTTATACATCCGCATTTAACGATATTTGTATCATTGGCTATTACAATACTGTCCAAATTCATTTTATATTTTCACAACATTACAACATTGTTTATTTATGTCGCATGACGTTTCCGTATGACTCTATCGATTTTACTATTATAGTAATTTACAGTACATTCGTATGTTAAATACCACGATAGAAGCCCATCCGTTCATAAAACAATTTTCATACCAAAACTTGGCTTTTGGCTTTTTTTCGACAATTCCAAAACCATCATAGCGTAGCTTTTCCAAATTATGTAAGAAATTCTCCACATACTTTGATCTATCGGATCTGAACGCAATTTCGCGACAGTGTTTTTCAAGCTCATTTCCAGGAAATTGCCAACTTTCCCAAGGCAGGAAGCCGCTTGGTAAAAAGATCGAGCGAACATTTTATCCGTAACAACGCCCAAAGTGCACACGATGTGTTTATACTTTGGTGCTTCTTATAAGAATGCGCTTGATTAGCGCGTCGCTGCAGCGGGAAAAACATTTATGTAAAAGGCCAAAGTTACCAATAGCGAGCTACGCGTAAAGGTCCCACCTACACAATAATAAGTATATCGATACTCATCGAATTCACTCGATCCCCTGTCCCGTTGGCAAATATGATATGGCAAATAAAAGCCTTTTCGCTTTTTCGAGCGCGTTTATTAGCCTCGACATTATCGATGCGAATGTTTGTCGTTGCCCAGGCAAAATACTTCTCCCATTTCTTAATATTTCGCGGACATTTTTTCAGAACTCTCGGAAAATTCTTAATCAATGATCAATGATGTGTCGTGTCTATGCGACGATACTTTATACTCATACAGATTCGTATAAGCCGTCTCATAAAATTTTGCGCTTGATTGTAATGTTAATCGTGTGATGCTAATACGATAATATTGCTATTAAGTAAATAACTTCTGATCGAGGCGCACTTTAGTATCTTTATTGACATAAATTGAATATATCAAAAATATATATTAGTATAAGTGAAATAAATTGAAAACACATATGCATACCATAAATGCAAATACGTATATTCTTAAGTAGTTTATGAAATTCAAATATTAATCTAATTATCCATGTGTACAGTTATGAAATGAAAGTCAACATTGAACGTTTTCATCATTATCGGGATCGACATTATTCAAATAGTTTTAATTTATCTAACATTTATTCAACAACGATACACAATCGAATGATATAATGCTAATATTTGCAAATTTTTAAAACAGACAATGGCTTAATAATTTTTATCAGAATTTATCATGATATTTATAAATTTTATATATATATTTTTTTTTTAATATATATTATATATATATACATGCTAATAATCGAAGATTATTAACGAATCGCAAACATTAATTCGTTTCTCCTCCCTTATTCTCTGTCAATAAGAATAAACACTCTTGGCTCTTATCACATATGGTGAAAACCATTTGTAAAAAAAAAAAAAAAAAAAAAAAAAAAAAAAAAAAATCTCAAGCCTCAATGAGTAACCCCATTAATTATTATACAATTTTAATGCATTACATTGAAGTAATAAAACTTCCTTTTAACCGACAATGTATCCCATGATTACCTGCAAATATGTATCGTTGAGAGCTTTGCTCCGGTTAACACGATATACTCTCCTCCTATATATGGTGCATTCAATACTAACAAGACTGTCATAAATCCTGTAAGCCTTGGGTGGTATTATTAGCTGCTATAAAGTGAAAGGCGAAAGTAGCCAGAGATCGAGCGAACAGTGGGCAAGCTCGAACGTGCTGTATAAAGGCAAAGCGATCATCTTCGGGTCGATATTGTAAGCTCAAGCGGAAGGAAGACGTTAAAGTGAATGGGGAAGGTCAGGAGTAGACGAAGACACGACAAATTCCTAAAGGATACTAGAGAGTTTCCAAGCATAGAAGATTCCATTAGATAAGGAAAGGAAGCGCGTGCGGAGCTTGTCGGCTGGTTGGTTTGGGATGGGGGTGGGGGAGGGAGGTCACGCGAATCTTTGGCTTCGCTCGAACTTTCTTGAGGCATTTTCCTCTTAGCTCGTGTACACGTGCTACTAACTAATTTATAAGTCAGCAGCTCGACTTACTAGATTACCTTCCTTCATTAATTGAACTCTTTGTCTTCCATTATTATTATATATTTTCTCTTCAATTTTCACTCTAACTTGCATTTCATTATGATTAATTTATTATTTCAATATCATTTACATTCCTACGTGATAGCGGCGCATTATCATTATTTAGAATTCATCGCTAAACTACGTACTTTGTTAGAATTTACTTGTCAAAATTTCTAAAGCATGAAATCTCATATTTATGCATAATTTATCACGCAATTTTATTGTAAAAATAAAAATGAAGAATAAAAGAAAAGAAAATTTGCAAATGTAACTAATCGAATAGCGTACCGTTGATTTTTCCATATTCTTTATCATACAAAAATATAACGAACAGCCGGAATAAATAATAAGAAAAATTCATCGGGGTTGGAGCGGGTCGCCGTGGCGCATTACATGTCAAATGATTCTGATTGGAAACTTTACTCGCATTGTTCTCCAATAATACTTTTGCTTACGAATATCGCGAGCGATAATAAAAACACTTTCGATATACAATGGCGATTAGCGCTCGCTGCTTAAAAAATAGCGAATAATCGATTCTTCGAACGAAGAGCTCTAAGCAACAAAAGTCATTAAACAATGAAAGAGCTTAGCCCAGCTGCGAGTGGTTGGAGTTCCGACGCTGACGATAAAAAGCGCGATGTTACTTTCACTCGAGTGTGGCTTATCTTCGAATGTGCGCTAGTCATTAGCTTTCACGCTTTGACCATTAATTGCAAGATTATTTTTCAGCCGAGGAGGATAAGCTATCGACTAAAGGGTAAAACAAAATGTTTTCTATTATACGTATGACTTTATGTACGCCAAATTATCATATTTTATTAAATCGTCTGTAATTGGGGAGACTAATTTTTTGTGTTAATAATGATGATTTTGGTAAGAAAGAAATGGGATGAAAAGGAAAAAACAAAAACAACAACATCGAGAGTGTCGTGTTCCGAGTTGCCGATTTACCTTACTTCGACAATACGTTTATTATTAACAAATTTTTACTAGACAAACATTTGATTCATGAAAATTCATAAATTTTCATTTTAATATTTTTCACATTCGCATTATTCATCACACTTATTACATGCTTTATTTAATATATATATATACATATATATATATATATATATATATAAAAAAAAAAAAAAAAAAAACCCTTCCGAGTCCATCTCAATTTTTATTATGCAAACACTATAGTGTATTGAAAGATTTAATATGGAGCCTAAGAGAGTAGAATTAAGGTTGCATTTTTTAATTAATTCTTTATCATCGTATTTAAAAATTGTCATTGCACCAGGTTTAGCCATATTTCTGTCAAATATGCAAATACCAAGTTAATATAACAAAGTTCTAAGCAAATCGAGAAAAGTATTTAAGCTATAGAGAATTAATAATCTTAATATAAATTATCTATATTATCTATCTTAATATAGACTATCTAAGAACTTTGTACAGTACTTAGTATATATTTAGTGGTCTGTGTACTTGGCATACAACAATAATGATCATTCATTATAAAAATTAATTAATTAATAACACGTGTCCATTTATGTCCCAACGCTAATAATGTAATAATCATCATATTGTTGTTGTTTATAATCATTATCATTATCATTTTTGTTGTTTGATATTATTAAATGTTAATATAATAGATATTTTTTAAGCTCACATGAAGAATACTAACTGATGTAACTATTTCCCTTTACTTTAATTACGAGGCTTTAATTACGATCTTCAAAACTTATTTACATTCGATAAATATAAAATTAATGCATTCGTAATGGAAAAGCTAATAATTCTTCATTGAGATTGATTGAAAAGATATGGAGATTTGAATGATTTGAAAAACAAAGTAATAAAATGTTAGATGAAAGTAATTTTAGTCCTGAACATAAATGAAGTTATCGAATGCATTTACTTTTTTTCTTCTTTTCTTTTTTGTCCCTTTTTTTTTTTTGCTTTTATATATCACTCGGTGTAGTCGGAAAAAGTGTAAAAAATTCCCGCTAAAGTACTAGTTTTTATGTATTTTTTTATGTTTTGTTACTACATCAAATAATGCATTTTAAAGTTGATATTCGTACAACAATACAATTAAATTAAATGTTAAATGGATTTTGATTTATTTTATTTGCGTGCCAAAATTAATTTGACTGTCATTATTACAAAAACACATATAAATCAATAAATAGATTAAGTAAAGTAGAAAATAATTACCGTTTGCTATAGAATATAAAATATTATGATAAATTATGTGATGAATTACAAATGCACTAATTATTTTCATAATTAAAATTATACCTTTTAAAATGTCATCAATTATCATAAAATAAAATTTATCATCCTTTCCATTTTACAACAATCGCTTAGCTCTACTGAAAAATCTCCTGTAATTTATAATTATTTATTCTAGGGCAAGTACAGTTTTAATAACTATTTATAATGATTCTGTTGGCTAAGGATTAAATATTTCTAAATATTTCTATAAAAAGATGATTAATGTCCGTTATACGAACATCAAAAATTCTCGTTTCACAAAAGACACGATTCATTCGTTACTCCGTAGACACTTTTTAATCATGAAACTCGTTTCCTCTTTTTTTTTTTTTTTTTTTTTTTTCTCATCTTTATGGTAGTTGTGCAAAAATCACATATTATTCTTATAAAGTATTTTTTTTTTTTCTTTTTTTATTTTTCTTCTTTCAGATAGCTTAGTTAAAGAATAACTTGTAAATTCAATTATTTTGAAAATGTAATAATTACTATCAGTAATTGGCACAATTTTTATAATAGTTTGCTGATGTTTTAATAAAGCCAACGCATTGTACAATGTTTGCTTTCTATGAATTTATTCGACGCCATTAATAATGTAATAAAACAGTAGGATCCGTGTTAATTATAAACGTCCGTATTACCAAGTCAAATCTCTTGTAAATATTTACATCGACACTCTATTAAACATAAATAGACCGTCGGGCGCGACGATTCGCTAATTAAATATCACGACTTATTAATCGTCGACAAAAATTATTCAATCTCTCCCCTCCGAAATACCTGCGCTCCTTACTAAAAGGTCCGACCATCTTATTTATTATCCTCCAAGCACTAATATCCTCGTGCGCTAATATCGACGTGTAGAGATGCGGTCTCACGAACCACAAAGGCCAAATTTTTCTGCCAAAAGTCCAAAAGTCTCCTCGAGCAATACACTCGCCTAAAGCTCCCACTCGCGCTTTAGCTCATCCGAGTCATAAATATAATCAGCGTACGAGTGGCTATTCTCCCCCAGCGACTTTTTCACACCTTAGTGCCTCTCTCCTTTTATCGTTCGCTCACTTGATGTCGCTACTTCCTACGGAGTATAAGAAATATTCTCCTCGGATGCGAGTTCGGCCGTGCTCTAATCTACTCTCGGACTGCCAATCTTTTCCACCCACATTCTCTCCTCGCTACGTACGCTCCTTGGCTCGTCACATTACAGTTTTCTAGGGTCACAAATTTGATTCTCAGTGTGGTTTTTGTCCTTTTTTTCCCTTTTCTTTTTTGAGCATTTCAGAAGCTACGGGAATACAAAAATCCCGATAATCACGTCCTCTTTGCACACACAGATATCGATGTTTGGATTAGGGGCTGAAAGTTTTCTTTTAATACTTTCTCGATACATCGGCTTCCATTCACTTCCCTCCTGCCGATCGATTTAATAAGCTTGAAATTTGGAGAAAAATGATGCAACGAAAGAGCTCTCATTAAAGTCTCATTAAAATATTGAACATTAGATAATTATTCGTGTTTAGATATATATTATTATAAAGGTTACGGTTACTTTATCAAGAAACGTACAAGTTCAATGTTATGCTTGCTTCGATCGAAGTAAGGATTATTAAAAAGTTTTAAAACGTCAAACTAATACTTGGATTACGGACACAAATGCTGCAGAACGATAATACATTTGATATTATTAAATATTCATCGATTATTCCGTATTATAAGTGTGTTTATTGTCGATTATTTTATATCAAACAAATAGCTTGTATTGCTAAGAATGAAATGTAACGAATGAAATTATGAGAAAGTAAATGTTGCTTTAATGTATGAATCGTAGTAGTGTCGAGCATTTCAATACAGAGCGAATGAGTCGTAATAATATAGCGTAAAAATATAGAAGAGAGTGAGTAACTTTCCAACTACCGGAAATTGTTCTTTATGATAATTTTCAAATGAATCTTTCACGTCACAGAAAAAGGTGTTTAATTATGGAGAATATTTATATTACGTCGAATGGAATTTTATTGAAATTGCCACTTTAATCACATTATCAGAACATTTATCATTACTAACAGTTAGTAATAATTAGGAATTATATATTACATCGATAATTCATATTTGCTACTCACGATAAATTATGGACAAAAATTTTGATGATTAATGACTGATAGTTTCCAATATAATAAATATCTCAAGTACATAATTAAACTAACATTAAGCGCGTATGTGCCATTTATTTTAAACCACTTAAATATTATCACATTTGCATTAAATTATCTATAACGTGAAATTAATTTGTCACTGTTTTGAAAGACAAGCACATGTATTACCTATAAAATGCTTATGAATCGTGATTATAAATTCATTACATCTTATTGAGTGATATCGGCTTCTAAGCATAATATTATACATTGGCATTTAGAAATAATATCGCAGCATTGTAAAATGAAGATTAACGTCTGCTTCGTCTCGTACTCAAACTCCAAATTCTACTCGGCCATGCATAAACAACTTCGGCAAGTAAATTAATGAATTTAATGACAATTTATAATTACACTGGAGCTAGTATAGCGTATATAATTATCGACGTATTGTCGCTTTTGCTATGCCGTAGTTTCTCTTGGTCTGGTTCCGAGCTTCACACGTCATTGAAGTTGCATACGTACGCTCAAGGAGAGAATGTTAATAAACAGAAATAAATGCATGTTTAATGAATATTATATGATTGCGTTGATCCTGAAACTTGCGATTTACCTTGGTCGTATTGGAATAGGGAAATCGTTGCCGATGAATGTTTGATTATTTGTCCTAATGAGAATGAAAGATAAAATAAAGATAATAAAGTTTAAATGTTATATCGTACTCGCATATCCATAAGTCCTGCAAATTCTTACTTGAATAAAAATAAAATATTCGTGATAATATAAACCATACATAAATACGTAGATAAAAAGACGGATATTCATAGATACATATATTTATACAGATAAACAGTATCAGTTTCCCAAAATTCTCTATAGGGTATTCTGATTTAAATTGACATAGTTTTGCTACGTGATGTTGCAGTAAACTTATCGAAGCTCTAGAATTTCCGTAATTTAGACTTTGTAACGCCTAGTTTGTAAATTGCGCGAGACATTTGACGAAGGTTTGCTTTTTTTTTTTGTTTTTTGTTTTTTTCATTTCTTTTTTTCTTCTTCTTTTTTTTACAATGAAAGTATGTACGTAGACTGTAACGAACGCCATTTTTTCTATACTTGAGAGAGTAAAATTTTGTATAGAATTTGTTTTTTTTCTCTTAATAATTTATCACCGAGTATTTTCACTTAGTTGTATTATTTATCTGTATTGTCCGTAACTACGTTATATGTTAATATTGCATGCATTTGAAGGTGCGCGTAAAATACTTTGAATATTTTCAACATACAAAGATACCAATAATATCGCATCAACAAGAAGTACTTCATAATATAGAAATAATATTGCCTTATGCAGGATAATTAATTTATTTTAATTAAGATTAATTCTTCAAAATAGATGTTATTGTCTGAATATTATACATATTAAAAGTTAGCAAACAATGAAAGTGAAATAAAAAAAAAAAAGTGCTTTTCCATTCGTTCGTTTTAATTAGATTTTTTATAATTTCGTTAGAAAAAAAGTCGATAAATGAAAATTCTTGAAATGTAAAATAATATTCGATATTGAGCGTGTATTCTCGGAGAAAAGTCAGTGCAAAAACTGTGCAATACATTGGACTTTATTTATATGAAATTTGACAAAGGCCATATTTCAAGAATATTACCATATATTTTTTTTTTAATATTGGACCAACGACCAATGAGAATTTAATCCTGTAAATATATTGCAATAATATATGTATTTGTAGACTTAAAGTAGGAAATATAATGTCTAATCAAATATTTGATTTTATTGATTTTTCTTTTTTCTTTCCCATTCCAATACGAGACATAGAAACGTAGGGTCTCAAGTACATTTTCAATCTGCTTATTGTTTACTTCCATCTGTATGAGTAAAAAAATTATACTTATAACTATTTTTGATTTATTTATACTTAAAAAAGATTACGTTGAATTAAAATAATTATATTACTTAAGGAATAAACCGAAGCTGATGATAGCAGGATAGAATTTTTAAATAATTATTTAAAATTTAAATTTTTAATCTTTTGCTTAAATTGCAAATTACTTATATTTATTATTTCCTTGATCAGTCTCCTTACTATTTAGAAAACTTATTATACTTCTTTATCTTACATCAATAGTTTTTAATCTTTAAGACCTGATAAAGTAATAGCAAAATTTATTACAATAAAATTAATATGGATTAACTTATAAGATATTTAATATAATTAAATAAAAGCAAGCTTAGAAGTATAAATTATATTTTATTTAATTTTACTTTTCGATCTTATGTCAATTATTACGGAATTATTAATCTCGAAGTATCGCAAATAATAAATTGAAACAATTCCATTCGACCATCAGTTTTTTTTTTGCTATATTTTTACTATATATTTCAATTAGTTTATATTTCTATAACAATATTTAGATAAAATTCTTTATTTGGATTTATTATCAAATTTTATTGAATATAAAAGAATAACAAAAATACATTTATATATATATATATATTTTTTTTCCTTAAATTATAGTAGTTGTGTTTTAGATTTTAGGGCATTGAATTTTTATTTAAAAAAAAAAAAAAAAAAAAAAAAAAAAAATTTTATATTTTCCAATATATATCATTAAGAAATACAATTTAATAGAATTTCAATTTCTCGATATATATAATGTGAATTGTATTTTATATGCGAACTTTTCAAGATAGAGTAGAATGTGTCATAGATGTCACTTTTCCAAAGTATGCCAAAGACGAAGAAATTTAATTCTACATACTTATATATGTATTAATTATAAAAATTTAATATAGAAATGTTAGTGAACTGAAACTAAACATGAAATATAATTTGAAAAATTAATAAAATATACTTTTAATCGCTTATCTAGAATTATTATAGTTTATTTGTTCTATCTATAGACATTTTGTTTGTATAGCTTTTTAATCTACCATATAAGACATCTAAACTGTTGAAATTGTTTAAGTGTGAAGCAAGTAGAAGCTATTTTTTATTTTACATCCAATATACATTTTTAATAATTTAATATTTATTTAATAATACTTATATAATATAGTTTTAATAGTAGAGATTTTCTTTTTTTAACGATTCGTTAAGATTAAATATTATTCTTTAAAAAAAAAAAAATTTATTCCATTGTTATTTAACTAATTGATCTAAATAAATAGATATAAATTAAGAATATTGCTTATTAATTCGTATTTAATAACGTTATTCACAGTATTTTATTTACCCTACTTCTTTTGGTAATATGTCATTGATAATCAATAGCCAATATAATTTTTCTTTAAAATGAAGAGTAAAAATTAATTGATTGCTTATCAAATCGGATCTTATAATCTACGTTTTACAATTAATGTGTTCAAATATAAATATGCGTTTTAGTATTTAAAAATTCATATAAGTTGCAAACATTTTGCTATAAAATCGACACATTTACAAGTACGAATATCGTTAATTTACAATTTACTTGGACTTGACTTTGATTGGCTTAGTTTTTTATAAGCTTATTATTAATACTGATTATTGTATTCTGAAAAGTATGCTCGATGTTAAAAATGTTATTTTACAGTTGCAGCTAAATACATGTGTTTGATATAAAATATTGCATAGCGTTCACAGTATTAGTATTAATTTATTCTGCAACTGTAATTTTCCATGGAACAATTGTAATTTTACATATACAAACTGAAAGAATACAAATAAATGTCAACAATCACGAATTTCTGACAAAAATATCATAATCTTTTACATTAACATAATATTTATTTATTTGTTTTTATAAAATTTATACTTTATTATTCATTGTAATGTCTAAATCAACTAATATTTTTAACTTTATTGAACTTTATTATTGACTATAACTATTATTTTAGTATTAAGCTTGATTTTTACTATGTGGTATTCACTTTCAATAATATTCAAATTAGATAATATTTATCAACACCAAGATATATTATAAATAATTTTGTATTATTTTAGACAAATGTAATTAATTTCGTTTTCAACTACTTTATTTTTTATTTCCTAAATCTATTTATTATACACTTTAACTATTTATACGCTTATTTATTTATTTATATATACATATATTTATTATACGCTTTAACAAACGAAAAATCTAAATTATTAATTATTTATTCAATTATTAATTTATGACACAAATAGATCATAAATCAATAGTCATAATAAATTATATTTGTGACCTATTTATTAATTTATAACAGGAGTTTACGGAAAATTAATTGCACAAATCTATTGAAATATTGTATATTACGTTAAAATACACACACGCACGCACGCACGCACGCACGCACGCACGCACGCACACGCGCGCACACGTACACACAAATAAAACAGTAGTTAAAAAAATATATTATATTATAAACAGATATTTCATAAAAATTGATTAGAATTTGTGTTTGCAATGATATATGAAAGATATGTGAAAGATAAATTTTAATGTAAAAAAAGTCTATATTTTTAATATATCGTTAATTGAGTTTGAATCTTATGGATGGAGATGAACGTGGCAAGGAAAATGTTTCTAACTCAAACTATTAAATTTTCATTATAAAATATAGGCTTAAGAGACATACTAAATTATTATATCATTACTATTGGTAAATAAAATGTGAAAACGCCGAAGCTCACGCGTAGACAATATTTATAAGTAGTCAAAACACGAGTTAAATAGTTGACTAAGGTTCAAATACTTTAAGTGCAACCGAAGAGAAAATGAAAAGGAAAATTCACAAACCCTCAAGGCAGGAAAGCTTTAAAAAAACAATATTTAAATTTTTGGGAAGAATTTCATGAATAATATTCACTTTATAAACTACGAGTTAATGGAGTGCAAAAATAAACTGTATTTCAAGTGTTGTCACTGCTCTTTCACCTGCACATACCAAATGCGTGTATTTGAAAAGAACGTACATTAAAGTATATGTGCATGAAATACAAAGAAGGATTTGAAACTCTTAAAGGAATATATAAATGGTGATTGTAGTGAAGAAACATTCAAATGTTTTCTCTTCTTATAATAGTGCATTAAAAATATTCTACACTCAAACATTTATGCTCCAAATATTCGTCATAATATTACTGTGAAATGAATTTGTTTGACACTTACTTTTCAAAGCTTACAAATGATGAACGTTGTTTAAAACTGTAAAAACTCAACGCAAATGCTCACCATCGCAATAACGATTTGCATAATTTAAGGACACAGCAGATTTGTTGATGCCACGACTCAAGGCTATTAAAATGTGTTTTAGTTCGAGCGTTTGTCCGTATTAATTCATTCTAACCATACAATCTATCGATCAATTTTGCAATTACAATATGCATTGCTAAAGTATCTTAGAGCATTCGATAAAAAGAAGAAAAAAAATTGTGACCAATGTGAAAAATGGTCGTGTTGCTGCGACGAATAGTTCCGTGGAAAATTCGAAGCGGCGCCGCCAGCTTTTTCCTATCTATTTCGTTTTATCACTCGGCTTCACACTATCAAAAATCTTCTTATTCGCAATTTCCACGTAAACATATCTTTTTTGCGATCACTGCAGAGTTTGTTTTGATACCGCGGTTTCTCTAAAACTTCAATTCGTTGTTTGTCCTTTCTCAAAGTATGAATAATTGAAATTACATGTTAGAATCCCAAGCAACAAAAATATATTAAAAGTCATATAAACTATAAAGTATAGAGCGCGTGTGTTTGTTGTAATAATTAGAATAATTTCTTTATTATTTGATTTATTTCAGTGTTTCATTTATAAAATTCTATTCTTCTAGAATACATTTCAAATGTTAATAAATTACTATAATTATTTCTACATGTTTTAGTGTAAAACATTAATATTAGTTCATTAACGTGGGAATTCAAAGTAATTTTTATTACTTCGTTAATTTAAAAAAGAAAATTTTTAATTTATATGATTTAAATGATTATTAAATTATTATAATATAAAAGTTTATCTTTCATTATTTTATTATACAATTTTTACCCTAAAAAAAGATTTATCTTTATTAAACTTATGTATTATTTTAGTTTTAAAATTTTATTTTAACTATTTGCCCACAAATTATCAGTCAATTTTAATGATAATCAATATAAAATTGCATACATGGTATTTTCAATTATTAACAAATAGTTTTGTGGAACATAATAAATAAAATTTCGACATTTCATATGAGAGACTATTAAATTAATTTATACATATATATATATATATATATATAATGTTAAAATACGATTAAATAAACTTTTTATTATAATATGTAAAACTAAATGTGCTCCTTAAATATACATAGACAGGCATACAAAAACTTTGCACGTACACACACTTTTTAATACTTTTGTCGGGGTGACCAAGGGGGGGGGAGGAGCGCGCTCGTACGTGTATTAATATAAGTATTAAAATAGATTGGATGGAAATTTTTCAATCACGATATTTTTCGTTCTATTATTATTACTTACTTACTTTTTTGTCTAAATAATACAAAAACTGAATTTTAATCATAATTTTGTTTGCTAATTTAATTATTTACTGATATTTATGTCTAAATTATAATCAATAAACTTTTTTAAAATAAAATATAGAAAGTATATAAAAAAAAAGATTGGAAAGCTTACTTATTGAAATGCTTACTATTGTAAAATTTAAACATTAAATGTTTATAAATAAAATGCAATAATTATAAATGAGAAAATTCTTGTATTTCAAAATGTGTACATTTATAATAAAAGTTGAGAATTATTTTTACAGTAAAACTGTAACTGTCCATGAAATTAAATTGAAAATCAGTTTTTCGATTTTGCATAAGAAATTGAAATATTTTTAGATCAACATTTTAAACTAATGATTATGGCGATTTTTTTTTTTTAAATGAATCTTAGTTATGTCTCTTAACCGTTTTAAAATTATCTTTATTTCTTTATTATTTGTATGCAAGCATACTGTTGCACGTCATTAATTATATTATATTTTTAGTTTTCAATCATTATTCGAATCAGCTATGTCGAATAATAGAAAATTAATAATAATTGTACAGGGAATATTGAATACTTACATGAAATGTTAAATTTTATTTTGTATTAAAATATGACATTAGATTATTAGTTTAAAAGCTGACAATCGAAGTAGTTACCTTTTATTAGTTAATTAATTAAGTCAAAAAGCTTCTTTCTTTTTTCTTTTTTTTTAATAATACGAAGAAATGAGTTTGTTGAGATGAACCTGACAACCGATCAAAAAATCAATCGATAACTTATCTAGAAAATTTAGAAAAAGATTAAACACGAGTTTCCTTTTTATGAGCGGAGAAAGCTGTAACGTAAATAGTATAAACAAAATTTTCATATCAATAATTCTGTTAGTCATTGATATTCTATATCTGCCTCTGCATAAATAATAATCCTGTGTTGACTAAGAAAGAATCGTTAGTCGACTCTCAATTTATTTCAGCCATTCCACTATTTCGAAAATAACCCTCCCCATTGTCTTAAAAACGACCCGAACAAAATTCCCCGTTATTGCCCCCAATTGTAGGAAAATGCTCGGGAAAAAGCAGTCGCGAAAAAGAAAAAGCTCCATGTTAAAGTATCGAGTTGAATTGCTGTCTCTTAGTGCACAAGATGCACGGATATCGTTTTGCAGAAGAGATATCGTTTCGCAGAAGAAGTCGCCCTTTCTTGGCGCCCCCTAAAATGGCAACCACTCGCGAAAAATCGATTTTCATCAGCACGTGGAGCACGTAGGTGCAGCCGTTGAATGAATGGAGGTATACGGGAGGTTCGAGTACTCCGAGAGATTCGGAAATCGAGACAATGCGAGAAAGGGCAGGATAAAAAGTGCGATATGAAATCTCGTTTGAGTCAAGCTTCGCTTCCTTTCTCTTTCCTTCATTCGACATGACTGCTTCCCATTTTTGTCTCTATATATTTTGAAGGGGCTTGTTAAAAGGATTTGGGACAAAATGCTGGAAAATCAGCTGGTGAGAATGGGTTCATTAATTGGGGTGAAAAATTTCTTAAATACAGATCGATTGTATTATGATAATAAATAATTTTTAAATGTTACGAATTTTTACCCAATGGCTTTAAAAAAGCTTCGGACTTTCCACGATTATATATACTTTGAGAAATGTATATGAAAATTTTGAGATATTTTTCGCATTTCTTTTTTTTTTTTTTTTTTTTAACTTAAAAAATCATGTATCATAATTATGATGTAATGATTAAATTTTGATTTTCGTATAGGCAGTTTAAATGATTTTTTACCGTTTATCTATTGTTTACGGTAAAGAACGAGCTAATGAGTGTAACATGTTCACGAATGGCCAAAAACTACAGCTTTCGATAATTAAATTATAATCTTAAATTATAATAATTTAGCTAATGACGATAAACAAATGCTAAATTAACATTAAAGGTATATACTATATATATATATATATATATATATATATATATATTATAGGATATATTGTATCTTAGCCACAACATTATTTCACATATTTTTAAATTTTACCATAAAATGTACACAGCACTTTATGATGAATCTTGGATGAAAGAATATATTTAAAAACTGTATGGCGTTTTAATGGAACCGGGAAAAAGTTATAAAAGGTAGTGATGACTACTTTTAAGATACTTAAAAAAATTCTCTTTATCGCTTTAGGCTTTGTAGAGATGGCCAATAATGAAAATGTCATATTTATCATTCACATCATTAAATAAAATTGAAATAAAAACTTGGTCAAGCTTGTTTAAGAAACACAGTGTTATATTGTTAGATGGCAATTAGATTCGCACATTTTATCGGTTGATGATTAAAATTCCTGAATCGTCGATTAAACTAATTCATCACAATCGTCAAATCTGATCTCAGGGAATTTTGCATCAAGTTTCGGATTAATCGTACTCGTAAATCTTTGTTATGTAAAGCAAAACGACAAATAGCTGTTATTTGGTGGATTTTAATGAAAGTTGGATAATCCTTTGGAAATGAATATTAATTTAGAAGAACCACAATGGGTAAAAAAAGAAAAATTATATCTTATCGCAAAAATACCTACACTTATATTAACACATAAAATTCTTACATTTTAACTTGTTCGTTGAGCTTGAAAAAATTATCATTTAAAAACAAATATATCGAACGTTGCTATATAGAATAATAAAATAAGGTAATATTTGCTGTTGATTTAATTATTAATTAGAGCATTAAGAATAAAAAGATTAAAATAAGATTTTTGATAATTTAATGAATTTCATAAGTTATGATATATATTTTGCAACTTTAAGTTTTATTTGCTTATTCACATGTGCGTGCACGTGTATTCTTACTATTTCTACGGAGTGTATTCTTAATTTACACGCGCATAAAGATAAAAAGTGTATAAACTTTTAGAAAATAATAATAATAATAATAATAATAATAATAATAATAATAATAATAATAATAATAATAACAACAACAAAACGGGTATCTTGATTATTAACAATTTACGTCATTGATACACTGTTACTATTTAGAAATAAATACTTAACAATATAAATATGAACTTTGATTTTTAAGAAATAGAGATGCATTAAGACTTAATTTAACAATTATTTTCTCTCAATATATCATATTGTAGCAACATCTTTAGCACATATAATTTGGTGTAAATTAACTCATTATTGTTTACATATGCTTTTAATCGTTTTATTTAGACACAAATGCCGTTATTTAATAAACAGAGTACATATACAAGGACAACATGAAAAAGTTACGAGAACCGGAGTTCAAAATACCAATGAACTTTCACTATTCAATGTCAAAATATTGACAAATGTAGACAGAGAAAATTGCCAATTACATACCCATAAATGGTTAGCTATGGTAAGATGATAATTTTTAATTGCAAGGTATGCAATTACCAATGTGTAGAGTAACAACGATATCTTAGAAAATCTATACGATGATGCTTGTGTCTTTGAATCACGTGAAATGAAAAGTGTCAGAACCGTATTAGCAAGCATAAAGGAACTGGGAAATTTATGTTGGAATAGAACTAGTATTGTTTATGATTTTGCACAAAGTGAAGAAGGTTTATAACTATTTCGTTGATTTATTGTTGTCTTTCTAATCGAAATAAGATCATATAAAGTTTATAATAAATTTACAGTACGGCAATTTAATCGTTTTTTAAGTAAATGTGTGACTTTTTTTAAGTAAATTTAAGTAGAATGATGTGACAAAAATTTGTGATACAAACAAAACATATAATTAAGTTATTTAACTAATCTTAATCGTCTTATAAATATACTTAAGAATTAAAGTTGTTAATACTTAACAAGATTATTTTTTTTTTTTTCTTTTTAAATAAAATATTACCTTCATTTGATGGGATTTTATGTATTTTAAGCATTTACGAAGCCTCAAATTGTAAGAAAAAAAAAATTAATAATAATTTTTTTAATAATTGTATCAAATTTGCAGAATTAATTAATATATAAATATATGATAATATACTTTTTTTTCTTCCTTTTTTTTTTCTTTTTTACTATTTATAAACACGAGATTTATCAATTTATCAATTTAAGACTTCGCATGAAAAAGTTGAATATTGAATTTAATTTGCAATATAATCGCTAAAATTATTTTGCAAATATGTTAAAATGAAATATTATTTTTCAACTAATCTAATGTATATACACAAAGGATAAAAATTGAAATAAAATATGGAATTTGCTATTTTTCTTTAAAAAAAAAAAAAAAATTTGTTTTATCACTCAAGTGTGAAATTAATCGCTTTTTATTTTATATATAAAGATAAAAACAGCTAACGCTTATTATGTACTTTTTATAAAACAATTGAATTTTAATATTTATCAACTAAAGGAAAGTAATGAATATTTTTTATAATATTAGAATGTAGTAGCAATTATGGAGATAGACGATGCTTAAATAATTATTCTAGCCATTACAATAAAATTCGTTATCCTGATTATGTTGTTTGAACAAACTTGAATAAATGTAATTCCAAGTTGTTAGCCTTGTATTGAAAAAATTGAAACAAAATTTACGATACATTTGTATGATGGTCCATAAATTATAAGATTCATTGCTATATATTTGACATATAAATGAAGCGACAATAATATTTAGCGATAAAATTCTTTATACTAAATAAACGTACAAATTTAATGTGAAAATGTAGCCAGACGAATGAAAAGCTATATTAGAAAAAAAAAAAAAAAAATTAAAGTTCAATAAATAAAACCTTTTACTTTTTGAAAATTGTCTTTTCACTGCTCAAACTTTAACCTTTTATCAACAAATATAATACGATTATTTCAATACTCTGTATATTGCAAGTCCACACGCACACACGCGCGCGCACAAATATCACAGTGTGTAAGGAATCTTGTAAAATTAGCCCATGAAAAAAAAAAAAAAGAAGAAAAAAAGGAAAAACGACAATCAAGCAATCATGTGCCTTATTTTTTAAAATTTTTCCGTCTTAAGCAAGACACAATTTTATTTAATTAATTGTTTACCGTCTGCTCTATCAATATAATATTATATTTTTTTTATCATTATTCACTAAATGTAATAAGTTCGGAAGAAGGTGTTGCAGAGAGTTTTTCATTAAAATAGATTTTTTGGTGGTAAAATATTATCTCACTAAACCACTTTGCCTAATTGCCATCAACATATATTTAATACACACATTAACAATGTACGTTAATAATACATTTTATAAGACACATTATCCATTTTCCCCAACAATAAAAAGAGATTTTCACGAGGTCACTCACTCATTTATAGCACTAATATAAGAAAGGTATTAAAAAATTATCTAATGATTATTTAAATGTTTGTACTTTCTAGTTGAATAGGATTAATGAAAATTAAATTAAATAACTTAAATTTAAGCTGGTTTAAGTTGTCGTAGAGTCAACAATTTTTTCCTTATTAAATTTGATGCTGAATAATTTTATATCATTCTCAGTGCACATTTTAATGAACGAATGAGAGAGATATGCGCGTTAAATTAAACAGTTGATAAAAAATTTATTAATGTTTTTCGTTGAAATGTAATTCTTTGATTTGTGTTTATACGTATAATTAATGAAAGCGTATATTTTTCTTTATTGGGAATTATATATTATGCGGACTCTTTGTAAAAGTGGATTTTCAAGGGGTGCCAACATTGTTTTTCGTCTACAACTCTGATATAGTATTATATGGTTTACAATTATGGTGTTGAATAATATAGAAAAGTATTTATCGCCTATCACGTGTGATTCTTATTAACATTGAATTTCTATTCTAAATAATAAAAGCGTTTAAATATAGCTTATTTTACAGTTAAATTGCAATTAAATTTTTAAGTATAAATGTTTAATGTGACTTGCTTTCGTAAGGGGAATTGAGAAATTTTGAAGAATATTAGATCAACGGTAGAACATATTTAATTGAATATTTCATTATCGGTTGCTACGATATCGACAACAGCATCGAATAACAAATTCAATTATAAGAAATATTTATTTGAAAATTGTAAGATTGCTTGTAAATAATTTTTATATCCTGTCGATATATATTTCCAGTGGCTTAAGATCTAATTTTCCTATAATAATTAACCAAATAATATAATGAGAGGCTGAATAGTAAATTTTCATACGTAAATTCGATATCTTTCCGCAAGAAAGAATTCGCGTATAAAATTTAGCTTTCGGTAAAGCGTGTAAATGACTTTTTTAATGTGGCGCGAAGGAAAGGGAATTCACGTGTCTCATAATATTTTTTCAGGCTACATTTTATCCAATTAAAATTTCCTCACTTATAACGAAAATTACAAAGCCACTGATATTCGAGACGCTGGCTAACATAACTAATTTTCGCATATCGCATTCGCATCTCTCTTCAAGCGAATATTATCGTAAATTGTTATTTCTGACGTATCAGTCTGTCGCAGCTATTGGGATTGAAATTTTGCTGCACAAGCATTAGACGGGATTAAACGTGGCAATTTGGTGGACATAGTCAATGATAGAGCTTTCAGCTTCCAGCTTCGTTCGCATCAATAATATGGAGCTTTCTTTAACAATATCAACATGACATTTCAATTCTGCTTTAACATCGGTAAGGGCCAGCGAGAGTCTAAAAGAGTTCCCCGTTTAATAAGCCTTTTTATTAACGGGGACGGATGAGAGGTGGAGTAGCGAAACGCCTCGTGGGTACTCGAATACGCCATGTGTGATAAAAGCCAGAGAAAATGTTTAGTTTAAAAAAAGCACCCTTGAGCAAAAGTACGCATAGACTGTCGAGGCAGATAAACATTGGCGGATACTCGAAATATGGCTGCAAGTACGAGAATTGAAAGGGGACAGCTTCGAGACGGAGATGAAGAGTAAAATCTTATTTGTTGTGAGGTTGTATGCTTCTATTATATGGGCATTCGTCGTGAATAAGACTGACTTTGTCGATTCTAGTTCTCGCAATATTCTCGAGAGCTTTGTTGTTCCGTCAATTTTTTTTTCTCTTTCTTTCTTTCTTTTATTCTTTTTTTTTTTTTTTTTTTTTTTTTTTTTTTGTCGTTAATACGATACGCAAAGGGAAAATATTTTGCAAATTGGATTACCTCAATTTGCATGGAAAAAGCTTTATCGCATACATAGTGAATAATGCACATTGTAAAATTATTAATAATTTTAATACTACAATGTACGTTTTAGTTGTTCATTGTCATACTTTTTTGGTTTGTTTGTTTGTTTGTTTGTTTGTTTGTTTGTTTGTTTGTTTGTTTTTTGTGTTTTTAATATTATAATATTGAATTTTCAAAAATATTTCTTCTCGATAGAAGATTAATTCATAATTTATCTCGCATGGATTTATGTAATTTAATTAATGACATAGTTCGTATATTATTCTTATTATTCTTATTATTATTATTATTATTAGAAATTTTAATTTTCATCGCCCCGTCGACAAAAAGTCACAATTTCCCGACGTCAATTGACAAATGACATAATAATTTATGCGAAAGATGTGTTGTCATATACTAATTATGTTGATTATAATTTAATGCATCGTTATAATATCATATTTTTTAACTAAAACTTTCATCGTTCAATTAAAGCTGTGATATTTCGTCCATCTTAATCCACTCGATTTCATTACTATCGCAATAAGTTTTTAATAATTCTTCTTCTAAATGATATTTTATTAGTAAGACAGCCGATGAATATAAATAATTTTTATGAATTACTTGTAAATTTTCATTGGAAATTTATGCTACTTTAAAATAAGTGTATTAAAATGTCTTTAAAATATGATTATTTTGAATAATTTATACAAATTTTCTAAACCGTAACGTGCACCAAATTGAAATCGACATATTCTCAGCATTTTTGTTTTTTTTTTTTTTTTTTTTTTATCGTGTATCGTTTATACCGAGTAATCAACTCCATTTGAAAATAAAAAAGAAAAAACATATATATATATATATATATACACATATATGAGTAATAAGGTGGTAAGATGGATAATATTATGAGATATTTCATGGATATGTTAATACGTAGGAATGGTAAACTTAAGGCAATCAAATACTTCTTTATTTCTTTTAATAACACACTTTTGCTTTCAATATAATAGAAGTGGGAAAATTGATGTCGATCGCTTGCTTAATAAAACCACGTCGCTCCTATTTTCAAGAATCAAAAACTTCAGTTAGGTGGAGTAAATTTTGAAGAACAGTTTATCATCGCTAAGTTATTGAGACGTATCGAGGGTACGGCAACTGTACATAAAGCAACGACATTTTTATTAACGGATAAAAATTCTTATTTCGAAGAAATAGTCGATCCTCGGGTCTACGATCACAACGCTAGAGTCATCTAAAAGTATCCAAAAAGCATGGCCAAGAGAAATATTCTCATTCGGCTTCAGTCCCATGTGCGCGCGGCTCAAATGCCTTGTCGCGTCAATGGTGTTGGTCGCAACAAAGCACAACAGAATCGAGAGAAACGTCAGGTGCAATTTACTCCGATGGGAGAAAAGCATCGGCCTCTATCTCCGTCTCAGCTTCGAGAACGATCGGCCGAAATGCGAGTACGATAAGGAAGTCACCTTTCACTGCTTCGAGTACTACTATAAAGCGAGGCGAGTGACATTGCCACATAAGCACGTGACGCGGGAGCTTTCGCCCATCCACCTAAACCACTCATTTTTACCTTTCATTTTATCAGAGTATTGGATAGTTCAGTCAAAGTTATTTTCAAGCCTGTATTGTCGAGGGTAATGATATGCTAAAGTCGACGATCCGCTTTATTTTATATATTCTCTACCAACAACACGCAGTGTCCTCCGTGTCATTTCCCAGCTTGCAATTATTATAATTGACAATTTTTATGGGCAAATACCGTTGCTTATATATATATATATATATATATATGATGCATATGATTCACTGTAATTTATAATACTACGGTATTGGAAGATGGCTGCGTTGTACGTAGATGGTGCAATCGTAGACGACGCTCGTTTAACGATACTTTGAAACGTCTAATTTGCAACTCTCTCGTTCATTTAAGACCTTACATAATTATTATGTTATCGACATGACTTTTATTATCAATACAAATGATAAAAGTAGGATGCGTGTGTAGAATGTGAATGGGCGTTGATGTACGTGCAGAGACATCAGGCAGTGTTGTAGAAGCTCGTCTTGTACCCCCTACCGCACGTTATTCAACTCGACAAGAAATTCAGGAAGAAATCAGGATGTTCGGAACGTTGCACGCGAGTGTCGCGGCAAGGAGCCGAGATTAGAGCGAATTTGCCAAAAATCCATGGGGCATGCGACGCTTAGCATAAATATCAGATGCGATGGTTTTTCCATTTGTTTTTCGTTTAGCCGATCGATTTTACGGATTAATAAGAATAAACAAATTGCTTTCGGTGTATCGACTCCCAAGAGATCGTGGAGAATATACTTATCGGATTTAAAATTTAAATTTACTTACGTAAGAGGAAGTAAATTATTCATGCTGACGATAATAGACAGATATGAAAAAGCAAGCGATTCAATTTTATTGATTTTGGGAAAAAAAATTGATAATGCCTGATGACATTCAGGGCTAATTTGGCCACGCGAGAATCGATCATTCGATGACAGTACAATAATAATAAAATGAAGCTGAGAATTTGCGATTTCAATTGTTCCGCATAATGTAATGTGGACCACACATCCATATCTGACCACATTACCGTATTCCCATATATTAATAATATATAATGAATGAAAGGCTGTTGCCGTGGCTCATTCTGCTACGAGATAATTTTTTCGAGCTTCCACCACGAGATGATATTGGCAATCAGAGCCTTTGAACTTTTCAACGCGAAAATCTTGTAGCTTTACTCTCTCTCTCTCTCTCTCTCTCTCTCTCTCTCTCTCTCACACTCACTGATATAGCCAATGGCTTGCACTTTTCAAACTTTTAAAATAAAAGGTTAAAAAGGTGCTAGAAAGTTGTAGATTTAAAGTTTTTAAAATAAATCATTTATTGAGTATCCTGAAGCTTATACATTACAACAATACCAATACACGCACGGACATATAATGAAATACCTTTATTACTCATGCAATATATTACATAAATCTTTCAAGCATTTTATGCACAAAAAGAAAAAATTAATTTAACATATTACAATACATTAAAGCATTATTTTTCACTCATTAGACTTTACGCACCTGACATTGGTTTTTTTCCATTCCTGTAGAAAAATCATTTAAAACATAAAAGTCCAATGTAAAGATTCATTTGGCTCGTTTATGGTATATAAGTGGAATTGTCGTATAGTATAAAAATATTACTTTACAAAAAGCAGATAGAATATTTATTATTAACAATTTATAAGCTTCACGATTGTTCGATAACTTTCAAAATGTTTTATTTACAGTTTTAATATCAATCGCTGACTTGTAACGGAAATTTGTATATATATATATATATATATATATATATATATATGTCGTAGCCAATGCAGTTGAGTGCAATTTTATACTCTATCATTACAGAATATTAGATAGATTATTTTTACCAATTGAAAATAAAAATTTTATTACTTGACTGTCCATCATACAGCCTTTTAATCTATGTATATATATATATATATATATATATATATATATATAATGGCATTTTTATATTTAGGGATGAGTATACTCATATAATAAACAAGTGGATGTTTTCTTATGATTGTCGAACGTAAGCAAAATCTTTGACCTTCGAGCAGTAAAAATAAATTTAAAGTTTACGGAATAAAATGCTCGAGGTAGGTCTATTCATGTGACATTATTATAAATATTTTGCTTCTTCGTTTCGGCTTAAGAACCCCGAATACACCCCCCCCCCCCCCCCCCCCCCCCCCCCCCCACCCCCCCACATATTAAATAGAGCATAAACAACATAGCGAATCGCATGTTTATATATATAATTCCCAATCACCATAAAGGCCATGGTAATGAAAGTGGAGCGACAACGACAAAAACAATAACAACAACAGGAACAGCGGTAGCACTGCGACGCTGTTAGAATTTATTTACTTGTATTATATACGATATTATCATTGCACTTCGCGCGACATGTTCCTTCCTATAAGCTACCCCGAACTTAACTTATAGCTCTCGGTTATTGCTTTAACTATCGTTCAACATCAATCGGTCCGATCTAACGAATATCCTCAACGCGATTGTTCAAAGGGCAATAAATATATGGCTGTTGTCGGTAATAATAATGGCTGAGAAAAGCATAATCGCGTCGAGGCGAAGCTCGCACTACCGCCGACGAAAAACCCCATCAATCGTCAGATTTATTTAAAATAACATTCCGTCATTATCACGGCAAATCAGTGGCATAAGGATTTTCGACGAGAGCGCCCTCTTTTATCATTCGTAATATTCAAATTCAAATTCAAATGAGGCGGAGGCGATGTCGGCGTCGGGTAGGGCGGGAGTAAATATAAATGGGCCCACCGCTAAAACCGCTTATATTTATGAAAACGTGAGTTTCCTCGAGTCTCGCTTTGTTTATGCTTTGGGAGGCGGCAGCGGCGTAAAGACGCTGAGGACGCGAGGGAGCTGGGGTGAGGGGTGACAAAAAGAAAAAAAAAAATAGGAAGAAAAAATAGAGCGACATTTGTCGCGAGTCGATGTTTTCGGAGGAGGTAAGAAGGATATTTGATTGTCCGCCGTTTGAAAATGGCAGAAAGGATTGCCGTTTAGCGACGCGTTTCTGCGTAATTTATGGAGAGCGGCGAGAGGGAAGTTTAGTTGTACCGACCGATAGGGGAGAATAAAGAGGTTCCGAGTGGCAGAATTTGAATATGTCCGAGGAATGATTTCTTAGAAAAGTATCGAGAATATCGGCAGGCAGTTAAGGATAGTGAGTCGTACAGTGATTATTACATGAACTTTACATGGTAATTCTCATACGCTTGTAGATTCGTAAGTTTTGGCATTGCTGATCGAATGATTTAATTGTTTAATCGTGCGAGTTTTAATGGAGTAAGGTGAAAGTGTCGCTGCTGTACCAACGTTCCCATAAGATTGTTTTTAAACATTATTTAGAGTTTTTATTTTTTATTTTTTTTCTTTATCGAACAACAATGGATAAATATCAATGTAACTCAAATCTACACCAAATGGGTAAGAAGTTTTTTCGATTCATAATAAAACTTGATAAAAATTAATTATAATTTAATTATATAATGCTTAATGCTTAATGCTTGGATTTATGTTAAATTATTAAATTCATTGCCATTGTAGAATTATTAAAATGATTTATTTTGAAATTCTTTAGAAGATGATTCCATTAGCATGGGAGAGTTGTCCACTAGTATTGAAGAAATAATGAGTTCACAGGATATATATCTTATTTTTAAACCGCCAACTATTGAAGGTGATTTCTTGATTTGTGCTTTATAATATTATAATACCTATGTGCTGCAGTGAAATCATGTTAGTTTTGAAAAAGGATGGGAACAGATGATACTTCAGTTTAGATTTATGATCCAGCGATTGTTGAATTATAGTTTGATATATTCTATTAGCGATTCTTGGCCTTTTCTTTTTGAGTTAAAAAAGACTGTTATTATTATGTATTATTAAAGATTTTTTATTATGTTTTATTATATTATAATTATAAAGTACCTTTCATCTCTTTTTTTATTTATATTCTAATTGTATTATATAATTTTTTTACTTTGAGCGAGAATATTCATTGAAAGTGACTCAATGTGCTCCAATTCCCTTTGATTGCGTCGAAACAAAATTTATTTCTACATACTGTCTCATACATGTCAATTTTAATACAAATTACAGATTTTGTTAATAAAACAAATGTTGAGTATACAGCTACTAACCGGGATATATTCAACGAAATAGCCAATAATAAAGTAGAATTTATGAGTGTTAAAAATTCTCAAGAATCGCCCGTCTCTCTATGTTTAGGTAACAAATCTATTAATAAATAACACAATATTCAAATTAAAAGTAAAATTCAGAATCAATGTATTTATAGTACAGTAAATTACATTTAAAAATTATAAATAATAGGATAGATCATATGCTTCGTTACATTTTAATAATAATGACTATTATATTTAATGTTTTATTACAGATGATGTCCATATGAAACAAAATTGTTCTGTTACTAACGAAGGTCAAATTGATCATAAACTATTGACAGGTAACAATAATTTCAAATAAATTTTGTAAAACAATTTTCTTTTATCGAATTCTATTTCATTTTAATGATTTATTGTTTGCTCTAATTGTTATTATCATTGTTGTTAAGATACAAAATTGAAAGAAAATAAACTTAAAAGTGCATTAATATCAAATCAAGAAATTATTAAAATAAGCAAACAGACTGCAATCCCAAATGCAAATACGATGAAGACAATAAAGAGATGCAATAAAAGCAAGTATCTCTTTTATAATATACTTGTACTACATTTACAATTACTTATAATTCATTACTTAAATTTACATGTTGTTTCTTTTAACTTTTAGTTAATCCATTTATACCTTAATTTCATATGACTTAGTTATAAAAGCAGTTTAATTAATTATGTAATAAACGAGCAATAATTTTTACAGATTATAGCAATTTAATCCAAATGTACTGTACTACTTGTAATAAGGCAACAATAAACTATTTTGACAGAAAATGTATGGTCTGTCAGGCATTACTGTTGTTTCAGTGTGTTACCTGTGAATCAATTTATAAACGATTAATTACAATCCAAAATCATATAAAATATGACTGTCATAGAAAGACAGTTTTTTACTGCAATGACTGCAATTTTGAAAGCCTGTACAAGATGCATCTTATTACACATATACAAACTGAGCATTCTATGTCTGTGCCGTCAAAAGAGTCTTATATGTGTTCAATATGTCATAGAAAATTTAGCAACGAGAATAATATGTTATCACATGAAAGAATATGTTCTCATGAACTAATTTTAAGATGCAAACACTGTCTATTTAAAACTAAATTCAGTTATACACTGATAAAGCACATTGAATTGAAACATAAGAAACATCATAGAAAAAATTATCTATGTTCTTGTTGTGGTAAAAAGTATGAATATTTAAAAAGTCTTAATCGACATACAGCAACATTCTGTGGCCGAAAATTGAAACTTAAATGTGATCATTGTAATTACACTACTGATAAGAAATACTCATTAGCAAAGCACATACAGCAAAATCATTCCGAATTATTTTTCAAAAATAAATTTATATATAACTTTTAACAATGCATTTTAATAATTCTCTTTTAATATTGGAAACCGTTCCAAATATATGCATAATTATTATTTCAATCGTGAATTTTCCAAAAATGTGTAATGTTGTATTTTCGTTAAAATTTCTATGACTACATTAGATTTATAATAAATACAAATGTGCGTGCAAACAAAGAATTATATTCTTACAATTAATAAAATAACACATTTTCGGAAGTATTTAAGAATTATACATTATACGATCATTCTTATGCTAATATTACGAAAGTTGATCATAGTGGTATGCAAATTCTAAATAGATTCGGATGTTAAATGACTTGTTAATTATATTGTATTTATTTATTTTGATTTGTTATGTTAGAAACTTTTGTCATTAGAGTTAAACACGTACGAAGTTAAGAAAAATTATTGATTTCATAAGATTTTAATACTCATATTGTCATATAAAGTAATACAAAATAAACATCGTTAAATTAATTGTTAAAAATTGTTATCAAAATATTATTCTATGCATTGATACGTTAATTTTTGCAAGGAACGTATGTTCGTTGAATTTTTTAAATTCAATTAATATATGTTTTTAATGTTTTAAAATATTTTTTAAGACTCTATTATCTTATAAATATCCAAATCACATGAATTGTTGATTAATTTGAAAAATTCTACCGTTCATATATTTAGATTTTCATCTAAATCTTATTCTTATTATACGTTTCATTTTTATGGCGAGAATATATAAGTAAGAAAACAAAATAATTTTATTTCACCGCAAAAAAAAGCTTGAAAAATTACGAATACTTTAATGCAATATATATTATCAATTAGATTATCAAATTTGTTTTCTGTAATTAAATATTTATATTTTTTAATACATTAAGACCTCGCGATCGTAAACATTTTTTTAAAGATTTGAAAAATATTGTTTATATTTTATTAAATAATAGATATTTCGTTTTGAACATGTTCTTGGAGCATTTACTAGGTGTATTAAGAATGTGGAATATGTCAAATTTTACATATTTTTCTCAAAATATGTAGGAAAGATTTAAAGGAACACAAAACAATAAAATCTCCTTTAAAAACAAACTTAATTTGTATATTCTAAAGTTTCATTTTTAAAATAAGTATTTTATATAAACGAATGAAACTTTTTAAAACGGTAATCACTGTAACAGAATACAGGATTTGAAAGTAACAATTTGGAAGATCTAATTTATCAGAAAGACAAATATACGTTCATATATACAGTAATTTTGAGAAAAATGCAATAAAACATAAAGTTTTCAATTCTATAACAATAGTATATAATATATAATAATAGTTGAAGGTTTAAACAAATAACAATTGCTTTGCTTCAAAAACAATAAGTGAGAATTTTTTTACCGACGGAATAAAATGTCAAATTTAAAATTGTTTTCACATAAAGAACGAAGTAGTTAAATAAAAGAAAGTGAACAGTAAATGTTATTTATTAATACATAAAACGCATAACATTTTTCATGGATAAGGTAGCATGTCTATGATCGTCTGTCCATATCGTTGTATAAGCCTACGTTATAGACGTAATGTTTTCATTTTCCATCTCCTATTATATATTTTTTATCACAATAATAAAACATATGCTTTCCTTTATGAATTTAGTTTAAGTAGAATTATGTTTCGATTATTAACGAATGCGAAATGTTAAATATTAAATACTTTTTCTTTTATTAATATGTGTAAAATGTTGGCAATTTTCTTTTAAAATTAAATAAAAGTTAAATAATATTTCATCAAATAAGAATACTTTAATGTATATTTTATTCATAGGTGATTTATTCAGTAATTTAAATTTGAAATAGGTTGGGCTATTTATTGATTCTATCAGAAATACCATATTAACCAGAGAAAAACAAAATCAATTTTGTAAAGCTAAAATTTATTAATTTCAAGGTAATTGCGAAAAGTATAAATTTTTATATTTCATCCATAACATTGAATTACCAATACAGAAAAATCTCTTTATAACTAATTTCATAACAATACGTATTTTTAATACTTGAAAATTTAGTAAAATAATTAAAAAAATTGTTTGATAACAAACTTTCAACGAAATTACAATTAAAAAGAAATTAAAGCTGTAGAAGAGAAATAATTTCCACGTGTTTCGTTTACTTAGTTTATTGTTAGCATTACAAAGTAAAATTACTTCATAATTTCAATGTACTTTTTTGCAATCTTCTATATCTGCAGTCCCAAACTTTCTTATTATAAGCTTACTTATATGCAGCAAAAATTTTCTTCATAAAGTAAGATGAATAATTATTTGAAAAATTTAATTGGGTTTGAGAATACTTGAAATATATTTTGAATACAAAATAATCATTGTAAAAAATTAAACAATAGAATAAATTTTTTTTTATCGACGGTATAAAATTTAGCTTTATATCTTCATGTACGAACGAATATATTGATAATTTACGTTAAATAATATTAATAAAATAATAAAATACTAATCAATAATTGAATTAAACACGAATTTACCGCCTAATTAGTTAGTAGATGAGTAATAAAAATGAAAAAAAATGTGTATTTATCAATGCGTTTTGTATTGGTTAAATTACAGTTAATTTCTGTTTGAATAATTACTGTTTTTAGTATGTGAAAATATTATTAGCATTGGTGAAATAAGCATTTATTACGACATTGCATATAAGTAAAACTAACAAGATTTATTGTTCTTTGTATTCGCAATTTAATTATATAGTTTCATTTTATATCGTAATAAATTAAACTTTGATATAAGGCGAGAGCCGTAATTTCTATTCAATTCATAGATATCATTTTTGTTTATATTATTTCTTATCGCGAGCTTACTTTCTTTATATAAAATATACTTTGGATAAATTATGGGACAATTTACATTCAGATAATTAGAATTAAATGAAACTTATGTAAACCAGCGTTAGATACGGAGCTAGAAAATTCTCAATTCTAAAAGCTAATGATTATTTTAAAATATACTATTTATAAAGATTATTATTAATAGAAGTAATTAAAACGTAATATCTTATTAGGAGGATAAAATTAATCCTTCGTGCTTATGTCGTAATCATTTGATATTTATAGGATAAAAAAAAATCAATATTGTTGAGTTTCCTGCACAGGCTTAATAGCATTTTAATATTTCTTAATTGAATTTTGTTTGTTTGTTTGTTTGTGTTTTTTTTTCTTTTTATTAATTTGATCATGGTTTTAAGAAAATAAACAAATTTGCAGGATAATATTGTGAATTTTTTAAATAAATTTTTCTCTCAATATCTATAGGTGTGCTATTAAATACGGCAAAAAATTACAATAAGTAGATGAAGTGTAGAAAGTTTAAATTATGTCAATTTCTTTATAAATTCGAGCAAACATTTATTGTGTTTGACAATGCCTATTTCCTTTTCAAGAAAAGAAAACTATATTAACAATAATATCTAATTTATTCGATATACTTAAATATAAATATATTCTTATTTATGATTTAATAAATGAATTCACTTTGAAACGTGATATTTTTTGTTGACAGTAAATACTTAATAATTGCTTGCTTACGAGGAGAAATGGTATAATAATTTTTTAAAATCTTCTACAATTGATAATATTTTTAAAATAGTACTGGTGTTTTCAATCTGTTATTTTTTTTTTTTAATATTGGCTTCAAATGCCGTATCTTTACTTCATATCATAGAATTAATAATTATGAGTTTTTAATGTATAGATTATATCGATGGCTATGAATAGTAAATGTTTCGCTATTAATTGCAATAAATATTTATATTGTTTTCTAGTTTATTTCACTCGGCTTTGTTGGTTCAGATTGTTGTATCATATAATTTTTTACATAATTTGAATCATAATTATTATCTATTTATAAATTTCTAATCTATCGATTCGACATTAATGCGAGAATATCGATGAAGTGATGTAAACGCGTTTTTTTTTTATTTATATGTAATGTCACATGACAGTTGAGTAATTATTACCAATCCTGTATCGCATCGTTAATTTCAATTACGTATTTCACTAAGGTGTAGTTTAAATCACAAATATTTTATTATGTATATCTTATTATAATATATAAATATTTGTTTAACATAATGTATTTATTTAATTATGCGTCATCATCAAAAATCGATATTACTTAAGAACCCATGTTTCGTTTGAATAATAATTAATATCAAAACTTTCTTCACATACATTTCGTTAATGATAGTTTGCGATCTCAGTAAAACGTCAAAGTTTTTCACAGTAAAACGTAAGAAAGTATTGTAATTATGAAAAGTTCGGTACGCAAAGCTTAATTTGGCTATTAATGCTTTAATAGATTTATGATTCATACTTTTATTAAATTTAAATGTCTCGTACGTTTGAAGCGAATGTCTATTTAAAGATTTTCGTTGCACTATAAACTTTACATTTTTTAAATAGTTAAGAAAATATATTGATAATATGTTTATGAAAATAACTGCAATATAATAATAATGAATTGCTTATAATATATGTATAATCATCCAAAATATAATTCTTGGTAATTTTTTCAAATATTAAGGAGAAAGCTTTTCACTTTTCAATTACTTAATTTATCAAGAGTAAGTTTGACAAAGAATTTTAATGAGATGATAATCAATTAAACGCATCTGTGGGAAGTTGTAATAATTACTATAAATTACTATAAAGTACTTAAGAGTGTATTTAGTAAAAATTATTAGTTGTTTTCTAGTAGTCTATTTTTATAGTTTTCATAACCGGGTCCATTATATTTTTTTATATGTCGAATTATATATCCATTATATAATTCAAAAGGAATGCAATTCTCAAACGAACACTTTACCACTCATTGCTCAATGTGCACTCTTGCGTTAATATTATTATTTGTTGGAAAATTTTAGCAAATAAGACTTTTAAATGTAGATAAAATCATTTCAATGACATTGCACCAATTACATTTCCATTATGGTTTCATTAATTCAACAGTGCCGATAAGAAAAAATGCTACCACCGCTGTTTGTCATTTTACGCAAATCATTAGTAATTCATATACATTTGGTATGTAAAATGCATTCCCTTGTAATAAAGTTGTATCAGATAAAATAATAATCGTGTATTTAAGGGATAGTGTAATATAAATTTTGACTGAGGAATTTGATAAGATGTAAAAGGGAAGCTGGAGCGTGACTACGGCAGCTGCCGGGAGCAATGAACCGTAAGGCACGAGAAGGTTGAATGTCTCTGTGAATCATCTCGTTCTGTCGTGTGCACATTCGTGCTAAGGTCAAGGAAAAAAGAGATTAGAGATAATACGCGTCTCGCTGAGCTTGAAGGACCGATAAAGGCCATCTCTATTCATCCTCCAATTAATTTGGCTCCTCGCTGTTCTTAAACTTCCATTATTTCCACTTACAGACAATCCAAGAGACTATTCTCATAATATTATTAACGCGATAGAAACGTAGGCTTTGTTCGATAAGGTTAACCGGAAGTTGACAAATATTTCAAATAAAATTTAAATAAAATAAATAGATAAACGAGAGTGGCGACGGCCCATTAAATTATGCTCTACTTGTACGTGTAACCGACAGTTTATGATAATATTTTCGTCGTAAGACGGAAGAACCATGTATCTTTATCGTTAAAATATTTTGATCTACAATTTATTTTCATTTATTTGTCATCTCGTATTTTTTAATCAAGTAGCCAACATTTCTTTTTATTACTTTTATTATTGTACCAATGTACATGTTATATAGAATAAGCTTTAGGAATGCATTTCTTCGTTAATTTAGCCTATCGGCTTTCTCGAATTGTACGGTATTTTTGATAAATCATTTTTTCCAAGCTTTAATTTTTTTAATTAATTTTTTTATTTAATTAATTTTAATTAATCTAATCCTAAAGATTAGATATACATTAGAATATTGATTTTTAATTTTATTGATAGCTTGAGTAAGCAACGCAACATAAGAATATTAACTATTTATGACCAATCTATATATACACATTATACACATTATATTCAAGAATTACATGTCTAAGTAGCGTTCACGCTAATTTGCTTAATTAATCAATCAATGGTTATTTGAATTTTTGATTTCATAATTAAGCGTAGACTATCTTTGCATAAACATTTATTTAAACATGTACATTGCAAATTGACGTTCGAACAATTTCAAATGCTTCAATATCTAATACATTAGCGTGCAAGTATTACTTATAAATATCATAACTAATTGTATTTATTTTTAATTTTCGTATCCATCGTTTTCTCGCTATTGAATTAAAATACTCACTCAACGTGTCAATTAATTATACACAATTTATAGATGTAAAAGACAAATGGAAAACAATGTAAGATAAATAAATGTATTTGTCCTCTCCGTCTCGACGCTCATTAAAATGTTTACGTTGCATTCAAGTTTTATGTTCCCAGTGTTATGCCTTCTCCCCTTATCCCCCTCTCATCCCCGTCCCATCATCACCCCCTCGCCGCCCATCATCGCCAAACACCCCCCCCTCCCCCCTCCCCCCTCACCCCTCACCCCGCAATCCCCGCCACCATTTAAAAATCATCTATTTTACGGTGCCACATCTCAAAGTCTACTAGACTCGAAATGATTGATCTCGTAAGAGTATCATTTCACGAGACGAGGACGTATAAGAAATAGCCACTGATCTCGGTAGTCTGCAGCGCATCAACTTTTCAGCGCTTTCATAAATTGTTGAGCATTCCAAAGGGAGGAATAAAGAAGGGCCGAGTATTTTATCATCATTGTTCGTTTATAATAAACTTGCCGGTTGCGTCAGTGAAATGCAGTAAGAGTCCCGTGGGGAGGTGGGGATCGAGCAGCCGAGGATTAAATCCCCGATGGTCTCGCGCGTGCTCGACTCGTGAATCATATTGCGCATAGGCTCGGCACAACATTACCAAAGGGAAAATGAAATTATAAGGGAGAAAGATGGAAATACGTGGTTATACGTTACCTAAGGTAGCGGGCGGCGTCACCCAGAGCAGTCGTGGCAGCTTCTGCAGGTACTTCAGGTCTATGATAATTATCTGGTCGGTGGTCGACGATATGGTAACGTTTGTATTGTTGAAGACGTTGCTCAAATACGTCGTCCAGTTCCACTGTGCGAGAATAATTCAACAAATGTATGTTTGTATTTTCATAGTTGAGGTGATTTGAGCGCTCCGACCGGTGCATTATTATATCTCGTAACCTTAACGATTAATTTACGTCATAATGCTCGAGTTTTGGCGCGAGGGGAAATTCGAGGCTCGAAAGAGAGCGATTGTTTAGATTATGGCCGAGTTTGGCTTTCTCTTTCATTTTCTTCTATTATCCGAATGACGATGAATATAATGTTTGGTTAAGCGTTAAGTATTGCCGCTAATAAATATAAAGTAAAATTTGTGCCTCGGCGTTCTTCGATTGCCAAGCATTAATTTATTGATTTATATTGAATTACGAATGATATTATACGTGTAACAAACAATTTTCATCAACGCTCATATCGTAGTTTTTTTTCCCTCTTTTTTTGATAATAAATTTGGCAACACTGGTTTTGTCTACTGTAACCATCGAGATTTCTATGAATAATAGTACATAGAATATATGAGATATTTAAATATAAATGTTTTTTTCTTCTTATTTTTTTTTTTTCTTCTTTTTTTTTTTTTTTTTTTTTTTTTTTTTTTTTTTATATCAGAGGCTAATAATTCGTACGAATTCAATGTATGAATTGTATGAATTTTTTTTCTAATATTTAACTTCTGACTACGGTCTATGATTTCAGTACGAATTTCAGCGTGAATTTTGTATATTAATCGTGAAAAATAAGAATTATTTATCTTGCAAATTGATTATGTATTTAAAGGTTGTAAATCATTATACATACGATAATGTATAATGTGCTAATTTGTTTATGTATTTTGAAATGTGCATTGCTTGCTTACATTATCCCTCGCTGTAATAAGTAACGAAGGGACAAATGTATTATGTAGCAAGATAATGCAGTATGACATTGGCAAATAATACATATTTTTGAAACAACACTAACCAAGTACGAGACATTACTCGCTAATGTACGAAAGATTTTCACGTTAATAACATGTGCTTTTAAAAAAGTACGTAAACTCGTAACAGGAAAGTAGGTAGAATAGTGTGTCGAGAATGCCGATGTAACGTATATAAAGTGACGGGAAAATAAGAAAATTTATACTTCGCGTCAACATACCTGAAGCATCTCCATATCAGTCACCTTTTGCAGCTGATCGACGGTGACTTCGTGGAAAAAGTGGTTGGCACTTCGACGTTCCTCCGGAGTCGTTAAAATCTATCCGAACAAAGTAATATTATATTTTATCCTGCATTTTTCAGGATTATGAAAAATTGTATCAAAGGATGTATCGTGCGTTGGCCTTTGAATTATCGATTAATTTCACATTCGAATGTCAATGATCGACGTTTTAATCGTCCACTTGTATATTTTTCCTAGTTCATTTAATTATCTAATTATTTCTTATTTTACAGTAGCTCGAGGCATTTGTATAATTTTAACGGCGAAAAATTTATAAGCTCGAGTATCCAAGTAGCATGTAATATTAATTTACACGATAATTTACATTAGCAAACGCGAGAAACATTAACTTTGTTTCTTATCCATCTTTTCTCTCTCTCTCTCTCTCTCTCTCTCTCTCTCTCTCTCTGTAGCAATAAAATATTGCAGCTACTTGGCCCATTGACTTTTAAGATTAAAAATTCGTTTGTTAAGTTAAAGTGTCGAGGTTCGATTATTTGTCGACTTCTTCCATCATCGTTCACCTCAAAGGCGAGAGTCGAAAATCCTTAGTGCCATAACAAGCTCAAAGACTCACCTTAGCAATACGTGTGCTGAATTCCAGAATTTCCTCGGCGAACTCGCTGCTCTTCTCACCAGCACCGATCAATTCGACCATGGATTTTATGTATTTCTTGTACTCCTGGAGCTCCGACTGGAAGCGCTGAGGGTCGAGTAGATAGCGCTCGCTAAAGCCCGGCGATACTTGTTCCATCTTTGAAAGGAAAAACGTGTATTTTTATCTCTCTCTCTCTCTCTTACTATTTTTGCTTATTTCCCGTTGCATATAAGGGCAGAATTTCGCGAGATCCGGAGAACAGACCCTTCGAGCGGATATTTTAAAGGCTCGAGGGTTCGGTATTGCGTTATTTCTTTCTTCCTTTATTTTTATATTGGGAAAACGTGTTCTTCGAAATGGATTAAAAGTATATACGAGTGTCGGCGATTGAACCTTTTTGCCTGTTAAGATGTATTTTATAACACGGATTCTCGTATTACACGAAGCCATCCACTCTCCCTTCGCTCTTTCGAATTTAATGATTTTATTACGCGTAATTCTAGAGATGTGTCGGTGGGAGCCTTTTTAATAAAATGAATATATAACTTTCATTTTAAGCTTAATTCCGTTCTGATTATTTATGGCAGCGGGTAGGACTGTCGGGACTGTCGACGAAAAATGGCTTTTATATTAATCCAATGGCAGCTATAAAATACGACGAGTTGGCCTCGTGAATGTTTATAGGAAATATGTTGAATGTTCTTGCGATTGCCTAGTTTCGCGATTCAAAGTATTTATTTAACATTATTAACTTTGGACTTTAGAATTGAGAAATTCGTTTGTCGAAATAAATTTCATAATACAATTCGTATCGACAAAATCGGAAAATTTTATAATAATTTGTAAGCATATCGTTTCAAAGTATTAAGTTATACGTAAATTTTTAGTCTAACCGACACAAAGGACAAGGTTTTCTTTTTCTTTTTTATTATTATTATTTTTTTTTATTATAATTCTTTAGTTGTAAATGATGTATGCGATGAGTGTTTACAAATTTAATGCTAAATAATTGCCGTTTTGTCATTGTACATAGTTCCATTATGAATAATAACGCACATCGGATATACTATTCGTAAATTTAATCTTAATGAGCTCTAATGATCCTCAAAGAAAAAGAATCCTTAAAGAGCCTTGAAGAAAAAGAAAAAAAGATAAGAAAAATTAAACGAAATTGAAATCCAGATGACGTAAAAAGTTACAAGTTACCATGTAGATTTAAGCGAACGTGAGTAATGATAAATCCTTGGAAAGAGCAGAAAGGCGTTAGATAAAATATTATTGTCTGGGATGTTAAATTTTTATTAAGTGCGGAGTTAAAAATCGAAAGATTTGGCCGAACGAATTGCGTCCAATTACAATTTTCCTTAATTGTATGCGAACGCTCACCACGGAGACCGTATTTTCTCGTCATAAGAATCGCTGACGTCCTCATTCCGACAGTCCAATAAATAATCGATCGGCCGTCAGGAGGATAATGAAGCGACAACGTTCCCCCTCGGACATCCCGCGGCATAGATTTTCATTTATAGGAGGTCGTGCACTGGCCTGCCAAACTTCCAATGTCTACTTAATAACTTTGACGGGGAATCCGGCGGCTGAGCGGCTTCGTAGTGAAATCCTCGGCTCGCCGGGCACGGATATAAATGTTCCCGAGCCCCACTATCCATTGAAAGCTTTTCAAGTTCGCGGCTTTATTTAAACGGGTCCTTGCCACTTATCTCGACCGTGTGATTTTTCGCAGCTTGTAGAAGCCTCGCGGACAGCCGATCGTTTGTTTCAAATCGATTATCGATTTAACGGCTCGGCGGATGAAATTTCACAGCTCTTTCCTCGATAGAGGGCAAAGGCCCCTGCCCACGCCCCGGCCGATATACTCGACTGGAATTTATGGTGGGGCCGCTGGTCGTCAGTAAGGAAGGAAATACTTCCATTTTCTACTGGCCCAAGGATACAAAAACTTCCCGTTGAATTTGCGCTAGTGACCGCTTACCGCGAGATCGTACATTTATCCCTGAGTAACGACTATTGCTCGCTCGCTCCCCCCCCCCCTCCAAGTTCCAATAAAACTTTATGAATTTCGAAGACAAAAGAGAATGGCGAAGCTTTAACGCAAGCTGGAATAAAAGAGACGAGTCGGGGTGCCAAAAAGTGCCATTCGTAGCTCCACGTTTTGCACACTGAGTTCGTTTAAACTCGCTCCGTGTTCCGTTACGGCAATTGGTTAAGGCGGGGGGGGGGGGGGGGGGCAACGTAAATGGAATGACGCGAATCGCGGATAAAGTTCCCGTGCGAGTGGATGGAGTTTTAAGGAGAAGCGCCTACCATCATTTTGTTACGCGTCGTGTCCTGCACGTCCTCGCTGATGTCGAAGGTTACGAAGAGGTTGAGCCCGAGGAGACGCTGCACCATGCCCGACAGCTTGGCCACGTCGAGCTTTTGTGCCTCGTTGTTGTTCATGGGCAGCTGCTTGGGCAGTCCCAGTCTTTCCATTATGTGGAAAATTGGCGAGAGGCCGAGCGACTCGACACTAACTGTAACAATGGTTAAGGTTAGGTCGGGACTATAAATGGGAAAAATCGGACGCATCATTTACTCCTTTACTTTCCTCGCTACCTCTTTTTTTCTTTTTTTTTTCTTGTTTTCTTTTGTTTTTTTGTTTTTTGTTTTTATCATAAATGCAGCTTCTGGAGTGTGCTTCAATCGAGCTTTCTTTTCAACGATCTTTTGCGTAGTTTCGAGTCAACGTGAAAAGCCTTCGGCTTAACGATTGATATTATGGAGTGCGTGTCGATTTTCTAGTACGTGTAGGACTAATCCATAATGTTTCGATAATTTAATTCGTGCGATGTAAATTATAGCTTTCAACGAGCCAGTACGACAATAATGCCAAACTATCGGCACGTAACTAACGTAATACGTATATTTATAATCGCATGCTTCACAGAGATGACGAATTATATTTCGAATCATTCGAATGAGATATTGAAACATGCATGTCTTATTGCTAACGAGAATTGTTGCCTTTTTATCGTCCACCTATTCAATTAATCGAAAACATAAAACCAACGTTCGATCAGGCGCGATTTTATTAACCTTGTGATTCTTGAGATTAAATAAAATGTAATTTAAATACAAATGATATAGAGCGAGCATCGTGCTTAATAATGCTACCAGTTTCAATAATACTCAATATCTATTATCATCGTCAGTAATTAGAGGTAATTAATCGATGCGACACATCGTGCAATAGCATTCGATGATACAATTAAGTTCTTTTCTTACAAAAGTACTTCCGGCGATTAGTAGTTAGTAATTATATATATATATATATATGAATAAATATTACTATTAATAATTGAGTTTATTGTAATGTTTCGGACAAATTCACCATGTCTACGCAAAGCCCCTCTATTTATAATGTAAATAGTAATCGTAATTGTTTGTGCATATCTTACACCCACTGTGCTCAATTTAATAATATAAAGACGTCGAAGAAAAGCGCGCGAGTGAAAATATAAGATATATTATTGGCTCGATTCAATGTTCAAATGGTTAAAATTTCGCCGGTAAACACGCCAACTACGAAGTCATGACAAATTTCAAATAATTATAGATAACTTTTCGAATACAATGCAATATAAATTCTAATAGGTATGCACTAAAATTTTTATCATAAGTTCTTATGTCAATAAAATGTAAAAATTTTGAGGCAAAATCTTTACGTAATTGCACTGTATGCGCGATTGTTCTATTAAAACGAAAGCTCGGAATGCCAGTAAATAAAAGAGCGCGAAACGAATTCTCATAAAAGTTTGTATTAATAGCGCAACTACTGTCGTGTATGACCATTATTATTACACATTGTTAAGTCCATCCCGTTAAGATATGCAGCGATCGAATAAGAATGATAATTTGAATACAAGCAATCGCTAATGTTAGGAGAACGAAATAAAATTCATTATTTCCTCTTTAGAAGGACAATATTATCGTTTGAAGGAAAATATTTTGTAAAAATTTCGTAAATATTGTATGTAAAAGTGACTTAAAATACTTATTCGTATAATGCCATATTTGACGTTTGTTTGCCATACTTTATGCCGCTGAAATTTCTTTGTACATTCAATTTTAAAGCACCAATACCAAAATAATTCAACTCTGCAAATATTTATTTTATTTTAATTTTTTATTCAATTATCAACGCGTCGCGGTAAGTACGCAAAATACGAAATGTCCAAGCTTAAAAATAATTTCATAATGTTAAATTATCTACCGAGAGGAGTAAAAAAGTTTTTGTGAAAATGAGGTCCAACTTAATACTTGTTCGAATAATCGGTACGCACGTACTTGGCTAGTAAAAGAATTTTAATTAAAGCTTAAGTTAATTGGGATGCGCGATGCTTTATATGAAATTATCAACTTGTTAAATAATAATGTGCACGGTAAATTTCTTCATAGGAATTTAATAAAATTTAATAATATTAATAAAATTTTTACGAAGAGAAGAAAAAAATAGTAGTACTTTCGTTTTTCAAGTTTATTAAATTACATCTTATATTTCATCTTAATTATTTGCTTCCGTGGCTCAATAAAGAAATACGAAATTCTTAAAAAACATCCGTAATTTTCCTTATTACATTGTAAATATATTTAAAGATGAATTAATGGCCGCACAATCACGAATACAAAGAGCGAATTGCGATTGTTTCGTTAAAAAAAAACAGAACCATAACTTAAAGATAATAAAAATAATGGTCTATCTATCTCTCTCTCTCTCTCTCTCTCTCTCTCTCTCTAATAAAAAACTAAAGAAGTTAATGATCGTATTAATAATGGAATTGTTACACATTTGATAATTGTCCCTTTTCATTAGTCAGCGTGTTTAGTTGTTAACACGACGTATACTTACGTCTATCGAGTCTAGGCTAAATTGAACTTTCAAGATGTTCGGACTAACGAAGCTCTCAAACGCTTATTATCTTAGGCTATAATAGTTTACCGGTGTCCATGCAGGTCCTGTAAAAGGCTCGGGCCATCTTAACGGACGTGGGGTCATCGTCGTGATCCGATTCCTCGAGAAGTATCCTGAGGTTCTTTAGAAGTTCCTCCCTCAAGAAACTCAACTGGTCCCAGGAAGTTTCACTCTGGGGTATGGGATGCTTGGCAATCCATCCTCCACAGGCGAAGTTGTAAAAGTCCTCGCAGGGCTCGACACTTTTATTCAGGCCCTCTATTACTCTCGCAGCTATCAAACAAATTTTACAGTTTATACGGTGCATAATTATGTGGTCGGCTGTCTGACTTTTCATCGGGGCAACTCGTTTTGCAATTTTTTTCAAATGAATTTTTTCCTCTCGCGCATAGTAAATGTCGTTCAGTCTTCATTTGAGTTCATTTGTGGAGGACATACACTTTGTAAAAAAAGAAAAAAATAAAAAAGTTAAAAATCACTCTATGGAAATCACAATTGATTTGGACACAATGTAATCAGCATCGACAGCTTCTTTTCAAGAGAAAAAAAAGAAATTTATTTTTTTCAAAAGTATATATAAAAGCAAATGTTTTATATTTGACAGTTGGTTAATTTAAACAGAGCTGTTATTGAAGATTTTTTTTATTTATTTATAAAACGCATTCTAAGATAAATTAGTTGTACAAGTTTTTGAAAATTTAATTGAAAAATCACTTGGTGGAGGTTAGTAAATTTTCGTACATATATATATATATATATATATATATATATCTTTTGCTTTGTTTATTAGAAATTTTAGTTTGTTGCGCGAACAACAGTAAATGTAATTGTAAATTAATTTAATTTAATAAAATTTAATATCGATTTTTGCTTTTCCTGCGCCGATATAATTATTTTTTTCAAATAAAATTTATATCTTATTTAATTCTAAGAGGATCTGGAAAGCCTTTTATCAAGTTAGTGAAATATGCGTTAATAGGAGAAGGTAAGGATTGCATTAATGGAACTGAATGTTTGAATCTGAAATAATATAGTTTGATTCCGCGTTACTTTTTACGGTATTGTGGCAAACTTTCAAGCTTTAAATTCATGAAAATTTCGTATTGATATAAAAGAGAAATTGTATTATAAGTTATCACTAAAATGAAAATAGCGAATAATGGAATTTCACAAAATTATCGTTCAAACTATTTTAATAATGATGAAGTTTCAACTTTTCTTCTCTGATATTTGGAACTTTGAGCAAAATATCAAATTCCAAATGTATTAGTTTAATTTTATTCTATATCTGTAAAAAGATTACGTAAAGTAAAAAATATTACTTTTTTTTATCTCTCTCTCTCTCTCTCTCTCTCTCTCTCTCCCTCTCTCTCTCTCTCCCTCTCTCCCTCTCTTTCTGCCTGTCTCTCTCAAACGTACATAAAAACACACGTAGCGTTAAAATAAAATAATAACCATGAATTTATTAGTTAGTTTAGATTTTTGAAAGAAATCAAGATTATTATGATAGACGAGGGTGACTGTTGTTGCGCTAGAAGAGGACATCAGCGATACAAGTATTAGAAATACGAACCACACCAGTAATGTTAATTATTCGACCGATAGTACTTCTAATAATGGCAAGAGTTCTCGTTTGAAGTAAACGGTCTTCGACGTCGCGCACTATTGGCCAAACAATGATTGGAATGGAAGCGAGTGCTAGCGAAGCTTACGATGAGAGAGACAGAGAAAGACAGACAGACAGACAGACAGACAGAGAGAGAGAGAGAGAGAGAGAGAGAGAGTAAAAAAAACAAGAACACCCCTCGATAAGTATAACCGCTGTAAGGGATTCCAGCATTCCCCACTCCCCCATACAGGATAAGATGGGGGCAATAGACGCGCAATATAAGCAGTTTACGTTGGGGGATGAAAGCCTCACCGGTCCTTATGCACTCCTCGCTCTGACACATCTCCTTGTACTCCTGTTTGCCGAAAACGGCTATTTGAAGAGTGAGCGTGACGATGAGGGCAATCACGGCGACCGCGAGCAGCCCGACGACGATTATTAGCTTCGTCTCCTTGGCTCTCGTGTTCTTCTCGTCGCGCTCGTACTGCTGCTGCTGCTGCTGCCTGGGGAACGTTTATATATACGTCATTTTTCATTGTGTGGGCGGGAGGGGATAGGGGCTCCGTGCAATTTAAGATCCCTGTACAGTTCCTTGCCCCTTTTACCAAGGGCACATATATTTCCTGGGCTGGCTTTCTTTATTGGACGGACGAGCACGCGTTATGGAGTTGTCCCAGGAGTAGTCGGCTTATTTGGCTCAGCAATTATGATCTTTGGAATTGGCCGTTATTTTAATTGTTCGCGTCGATGCTCGCCATAATAACTCGACCGCTCGTCTCTCCCGGGTGCAATCGTCGCGCATTTTGTCGTGTTGATGGCTTTGAAAGGCCGCCGAGAAAATTGAATTAATCGATCGTACGAATTTAGTTGGAGATATTAATGTTTCGAAAGAATTAATAAGCGCGCGGCCCAAACAAGATTGTTAATGCGAAACAAAGTGTCAAATATAATGCGAGATATAAAGTATAAAAAAGTGGGTTTGGAGGCTTTGCTAACTGTTTGTTTAGCGATTATATGGCAGGAGTGGCGGGTAGGTTTTCCGTATAATGAAATAAATCGGCAAAACTCGACTTTACCGATTTATTCTTATTAGCTATAATCGCACGAGGCGTGTGACGTAACGTAACGACGGATCATCAAAGTTGCTCACTATTTTTCAATAATGCCGTCCGACAAACCATTGGCAATTATAGCGAGCATTTTATTCATTTAAACATCATCCCAAGCCAATGATGATATTTAATTAATTTTTTTTAGCTAAAGAATTTTACGCGGAGAGAATAAAGTCTTGCGCGCTCCGCTCGGCATAATAACTCATGTGACGGGTGTATTTTAGAATCGTAAATGTCGCTTTTATTAATAAATCAATCATGTAAATTGTAGTTTATTTTCGTTCCCATGTTTATTTAAAATAAAAGATCGCCGTCTATTTCATTGCTTCGGAGACATTTTGACTCGTCAATAATGAAGTATAAAATGGAATGATCAATTCCCCCGGCACGAGTCGCTCGCTTCACAAATATTCAATCCTCAAAGACGGGCATCCCGCATTTCATGGGGAATATTAGAAATATCGCGAAAAGTCTGAGAGGAAAAAGCCACTATTCATAATAAATAGCCGAAGAAGCAAGACTACGTGAGCGTTGAAAGAATAGGAATTAATAAAGGACAGCGATAAAAGCCAGCGAGGAAAAAAGAAAGGTCGTATTTCAAAATAGACGCGAGAGGAGTCGCCGGGCATCGAGAGATGTAAAACCGGAATGCCGTGGCTAATATTACGAAAGCTGGACTCGTCCCGACCAGCCATACACACCATCCCCTCTCCACTCCCCTCCCCAACCCTCCCCCATCCTCCTCCTCCTCGGACAAGGAATTGAGAAGAAGGAGGGTGGCCAAGAAGGAAGGGGTAGTAGTAGTAGCAGTAGTAGTCGTCCGGTGCCACACTGCGCTCGGAAAAGTTTTGCTTAGTGGCGGTCGTGAGGAGCGAACGTCGTCACGAAAACTTTTTCTTCAAAAGCTCCGAGGATGAACGAACGGGAGTAAGAAAAAAGTCAGACTCACCAGGATGCTTCCGTTGAACTCCTTCGTGGCCCCTCCGCCGCATTTCCACCAGATGGAGCGCCGCTCTCCGGGTCATTCACCTAAATCAACAAAAAAGCACACAAATAGTGGAAGTTTTAGATTTTGGGCAAATTAAATGCGCGGGGAATAAGGAAGCGCGTGTCTTGCTAAATTTAGGGCGGATTTACAGTGGGATTCTTGGACGGTTGGAGGGGCCGGAGTTTTCGTTACACCCGGCTTTATGCTTAGGGACGTGGAAATAAATTCCCTTTTAACGGACAAATTCGACTACTCCGACCCCGGAATTTGTCGCTTCCTAGAGCTTCTCCATCGCTTTAACGGTATATTTATACAAGATAACAAGGTATTTTCCCATTAAATGTGTTTGTTACAGCCGAACGAGCAGGCTTTGATTTCCATATGATTTCAAATCTCTCTCGATCCCTATTAGCCTTAATAAGTTGCCTTAATTTTGTAAATATTGTAACGGACCGCGAGCACACTGTACGATCGAACTATTTTATTGATTTAAAGTCGCTTTCGAACGATAACTCTAGACAATAAGAGAGAAGTTTCTTAAAATTTCTCATTCATCAGCGAAAGTCTGATGTTGTAACTTTAAGTGTTGATGCTTTCAAATTATCTCGTCGCTTGTCTAACTTTTCACTATACATTTTAGCTTTATTATTCTCTCTCTCTCTCTCTCTCTCTCTCTCACTCACTCACTCTTTTTTTTTTTCATCATTTCACTTTTATTATTCTCGTATTTATCATCTCGTAGTTACATTGACGCAGTAGTGTATTAAGTATTGTATATCATTGAAAACATGAAGCGTAAAATCTTTCAAAGTATATGAAATTGTATTTTTAATTTAAAAACTTTATATTTCAATTCAAAAGATAATATAATACGTATGCGGTATTTAAAAATCAATTAATTATATCGTTAAACAGCGTGATTATTAATTTGTAATAATAGCATTATAAATTTAAAAAGAATAAGAAAATTTCTTCTTTCTTTATTTTATGAAAAAATTATTCTTAATCGAATAATCATTTAGAAATAAGGTATTCGACAAAGGGAAAATATTCAATCAAAATATGATGGAATTAATATTAAATTAATATTATAATTCAAAACGATTATAATTGCTTATATTCATACGCACGCGTTTGCACTTTATTCGCTCACTATTTGAATTATGAAAATATAATATTTTTAATTTATAAGTAAAAGATAATTAATAATTGGATTCTATCAAAAGTTTACGTTTCTTTTTTTCTTACGAGACAACACATAAATTGAAACTATAATAATTTATGTTACACATATTTATTTGATTTTTTAAACTAATTGCTTTTTCATTCTATTTAATTGAAGTAATTGCTCGCAGCATATATATCAAACTGATACATTGCTATTATTTACTCCTACTAATTTATTCGAATTAACCACATGGAATTTAAGAACTGACATTTTAAATTATTAGAATAAACATTACTTTCGCGTTAATAATACAATTGTCTTGAAGGTACAGACATTAAGAAGAACGATAAATAGTTTTTCATATTATTTAAAAGGTTAGCAATTGTACTAATTGATTATACTCACAATTATACTACGAAAAAAATCACAAACCCATAAATAGACTTTAGTACATATATTATGTTTCTGCAATACTTTTGTCTCAGTCGATACTCAGTTCCGCAATAGGAAATTGCACACATTGAAATTCGTAATCGCTGCACGTTTTGGCATGATTTTTTAACCCGATCAATGCTCAAAGTCCATTCGCCAAAGCCAGTGAGGAAACCCAGTGTCCTTTTCAATTCTTATCCGACCTATCACCAAGAATTCAGCCCAATATCGTACTTGAAAATCCCGTGAAGTCAATGACAATTGAAGATTTCCAGCAAATTCACTAGCAAAACAGCAAAACCAAATCAACGTCATGCAGAATTATTAAATTCAAATCGTTGATTCTCTAAGGTCATTTAATATGGATTTTTTATCGAGCAATACCATCGAGCTATCACAATACTTCTTTCTCTCTCTCTTTCTCTCTCTCTCTTATTTACGGGCGTGCGTGCGCGTATATATATATATATATATAGAGAGAGAGAGAAAGAGAAAATACTCATTTAAATATTAAAACGTAAATAAATATTTTGAAAATTCGCATTTTTACCAATGAAGTAACAACTTATTATCAATACAATATAGTTAATAATTACAGTCGAATATATATTTACACTATAATTTAAATAAAACAGAAAATATTAAGAAACAATGAAGAAATAATAATAATAATGATATCTAATATTAGTATATTTATTAAATATTTATTAGTCTTGTGATCCTTTACTAAGTATTATTTTTTATAAATATTGACAATACTGTATTTAACAATCATATTTTTATTAAATTGCCTATGTGCTGTAATTTAGCACTAATTTCAGTATATTCAAATAATAGAATAATTTATTCGCAATATTATCTTTTTTTTTTGCTTTCAATTAAATATTACACAGATATATTCGAACTATTTGATATTGCTGCAAACCATGATCTAGAAAATATTAATTCAGTGTAAAACTCAAACCATTATTTTAAAGAAAATTTTTCTTATCTTGAACGTCTGTATATTTACATCTGCATCGTTAATGCACGAAGGCGAATAATAAATACGTAGATTAAATAGGAATACGAAGATTATATGATTTTTACATTTATATAAAGACTTAATAGTCGAGATGGAATAAGAACTGTGCGAGTGTTAATTAAAAAATATTTAATTATCATGTGTGTTGTGAACGTATTTTATTAACAAATATGCAATTCTTGTAAGTCCAACGTTATCCTAAGCTTATTTTAAAAATTCTTGGTTCATTTATTATTAAAAAGTTGTTTGGGCTTTGCTTGTGCACAAGTAAAATGTATCACTTTTGTGTTTTTTTTTTTATTTTTTTTTTTATGAAATTGATGCGAAACATCTAAACGTATAATATCATTATAAATATTAATCCGAGCATCCGACGTTCGAAGCATCATTGCTCAATTCTATATTTGTTTTGTACTTACAATCCTAGGCGCGCACGTGCAGATAAACGCACGCACGCACGCACACATACACCAATTCTCTAATATGCCCAGAGGTATAATCATGTTTTAAAGCATTTGTTGTATAATCGATCGGCATAATAATATCGACCTTTATCGGAAATTCGTAGGGAATATTTTGAATATTCGATTTGGAATAAATGTTGGCTTTTGAAACAAAATAGTGTTTTTAGGAAAAATATATATTTCATCGTATTTTATGGATATTTCAATGCCTTCTAAAGCTAAAAATCTAAAAAATATATGAAAAGTTATAAAACGCGTAGTGACATATTTTATTATAAAAACATATTTTATTCTAAAATTATCATATGAAATTATTGATATTTAAAATAGATTGAATGAGAAATTATTTCCCATCCGTGTATTTTAATATGAAATTTATACAATCAATAATCCTAATCATCATCAGTTTCAGCATTCTAATCCAATATCGAAAATGAAGTGCTAATTTCTCGAATTTTATGACATGAAAGAGTTTAATAATGCGATTTTCTATATGGATGTGTATGTTAAGTAGTTGTACGCGTGAACATCACTAAATTATAAAATGAGACGAAGTTAGTAAGGAAGTAGTAGAGCAAATAAGGAAACTCTATTTCGTCTGCTAACTTAACCTGCTATTATGATGTTTATTATGTAATCTTCCTCGGTAATATGCGCACTGCATTTTTAAGGTACTTTATTTTATTTTATGTGTAACATTATATATGATGTTACTTTATAATTTTGCATTTCTTTTTATAGCAAAAACTTAATGTTGTATAATATTATCATTAATAAGTTTCATGCAAGCATAAATCAAGCTGTTCTCGTTTATAAATTAAAAGGTCAATTGCCAAGTGTTTTCAAACATTTATTTACAGAAAGACATTAATGTCATCCATCTATATTAAAATATTTAAGAATCAGCGAAGATTACATATAATGTTACAATTATATAATTGGCCTAAGAAACTTTTGCATAGTATAAGTCTCTCAATATTTCACACATATACATTATATATTTTTCCAATGAAATATAATCATAAAATTATTGTTACATTTAATTGCATTCGATGTCGTAGGACAATTTTTAAAAACAATAATACAATAATATAACAAACTTTTATATTTTAAGTGTTCTCAAGCTTTGTATTTGAAACTCCTTTTTAATGAAAATTCATAGAAGTTAAATGTAGAACTTTTTTCAAGTGCAAAACATTTGGAATGTTTATGTTATATAAACAATTGAAGAATACGATTAAACAATATGGAGACAGGAAAAGGTTAATAAATTTTTGCGATTACGAGGAATGAAAATATCATGCACAATAGGTAATTAAAAATTAGTTAAATAATGAAATTTTTCTTGACATTTAAATTAGCCCAATAAAGTAAAAATTTTTTTCTTTTAATTCCACATCCTAATAAAATCTTATGTAATTACCGACTACCCAAAGCTTACATAATTTCACACAATTGTAGGCTTGTTGTTGCTTCTAATTCTCATTCCATATGGTAGATTATATTGCATTATTTAAATAGAAAATTGATTATCGCATTTTTAATACACCATTATTTATTATAAATTAACAATAAATAAACATATAGGAATTAAATTCTTAAAAGTTTAAATTACTTTTACATTAAACACTGAAGTATGATTTTAAACGAATATACTAATTGACATTGTTTTTAGATTGTTTGTAATTATTGTATATAATGAAAGAGTTGATTGATTAAATTCTATTTTAGTAGTAAAAATTAATCTACTATGGCTATATTTATTGTTTTTGTTTTTTTTTATTTTTTTTTTGTTTGCAGTTTCTTTATTTTAATATATCGTCTCTAATAGTAAAGAGGTGTTGTTTTCATTCAGCAAGTAAGTTTTCAAAATTTTTCTACGACTCATAAAAATAATTGAAAACAGTAATTACTTATTTGATCGTTTCAATGATAATTTTAAGAAAAGATATATAAAATTCGTTAAACCTGTTAAATATTGGCTTAGACGCAACGTGGTTTAATCGGATATTTTTAAGAAATTAGCCACTTACATTATATTTATGTATATTTATATATGCATGTAAATTAAAATTTGCAATATTGAAATATACAGTTTAAAAAACGTATAAATTTATAAATTTCCAGCAATGTGAGCTTTTTAGATGTTTGCCTGAGTTTAATCGATTATGATGAATTTTAGCAATTTCGAGTGATAAATTTTAACGGGCACATTATATTGTTTTCGTGTAGATGAATTCGAAGTGATGTGAGTAAATAAAATTGTATATTTAGAAATAATATTTTATTCATTCATGTTTTATTTATATTTTCCATTTCCAATAGTAGATTATAATGTAAAATTTTATACATTGAATATTTTCCAATACTATTCTAAATGAATCTGTATTTTAATATTTCTATCAATACTTTACAAAATATTAAATATATATGAAGAAATTAAATATCAACCGAAAGTTTTATTTATACAATTATTATCTATTCTTTTACGAAATTTTTTTAATAAGTTTTTTTTAATAAGAGACTTAGCCATATATATATTTATATATCTTGCAATCAACATTTAATAATGTAACATTAATATTTTTATGTAAAATAAAATGTTCGGAAATGATTCTTTCTTTTTTTATTCAAATTTCATGAGTTATGAGATCATACAAAAATATTTAACTTCATACTGCGTAATGGGCCATTTAAGATATAAAATATTTTTTCGAGTTTTCGTATGTACATTTTCGTTATATTTATATATCTAGATTTTTACAAGTTTACAATTACTTGTAAATACAAGATAATTTATTAATTTTCACCGATTGATTTTTCTGGTTCGACGTTAGATAAACCGTTGTCTCATCGTTGATGTAATTTTAAATTAAAATAATAATGTTAAACTTAAAAGATAATATTTTTTAACAAATTAATATTGAGATATGTAAAAAAATGAAAAATTAAGATAACTTACATTAATTTTTGTTCTTTACAAATAATTTTTAAGGTAAAGGAATTAAAAAAAAAAAAAAAAAAAAAAAAAAAAAAAAATACAAATATATTGTTGCCAATAAATTTTTTGATACATTTTAATAAACTATAAAATTAGAAAATTAGAAACAAGTTAGAATGTTCTTATATACTGAATAAAATATAACAACTCGATAATATAGTGTATGAATAATATTTTGGTCAATTTGTATCAATAAAATACGCATGATATTCGTAAACTTTAGTAAATTGTTATTGGACATAAAAAAAAGGTCTATTTTGTTCTCTCAAAGAAATGGCTAAGGAATTTGAAATTTTATACAAACTGATTTTTCTCACCTATCACAACTATATATCAATGGGATAATGCTAATGGGAAATTTGATATCATTTTATTGATTTCCCTACTCGTATGAAAGCAGCATATATTACTTTGTACATAAATACTATTTAAACGCGATGGAATTCTGTTAAGAACCAGAATGTCAAAACATTTTCAGTTGTATATATAAATTTTAATTTTTCCGAATATACGAATGTTTCCACTTCCAATAGTAAACCCAAGTATTGTTAGCCGTGTTACATTTTTAAAACTTAATTGCCAATTCCAGCGAAAATGCGTAATGAAAACGTATTTCTTGGCCGAGTAGGCATACAAAAATCTATGCATTTTTCAGAGAATGTATATCGGCTTAGGATATGAGCGAATGACCATAAAACCATGAGGATTTCACATAATCCTCCAATTATTACGTGATAACCTCCTTCGGAGTCCAAAATCTTGTCACAGTCGAACGGAGAATCGAAACGAGCGATTCTCTATCGCGGGCGAGCTAATTGCGCTAGAAGCTCTTTCATATTGTTTGCGGGCCGTCGACATTTAATGCTCGAATAAAGTCTCGATTAAGTGTCGTGTGCGGTTCGTCGTAGGGACGCGAGCTCGTTATCATCGCCGGAGTAATCGAGATGAGAGAATTTGACGAAGCGCCCGACCGCGTCGTTTCATCCCGGGTGTGGCGGCAGGGAACAACGCATGCGCACGCGGTTCCCGGATTTGACTTTAGGGCGAGACTTTAATTTGCGAATGTCCCTCGCGATATTCGCCCGACGTTCGATTTACGATCCTTAAGGTCCGCCATTATTTTCTACGTGGCCTAGGAGGTTCAATTTCCGGAGGACTCCCAGCCAAAGCTCGCCTATTCCTCGAGACGAGACTTTTATCGAAAGTCCCGAGCCCTTCCTTTCGCCTGGGAATATTTTTTAATTACTCGGGAGACAAGCGGAGATTCTGAGGATTTTGAGAATTGCTCTTGCGAATGTAACTCTCGTTTGGTGCATTTGGTAATTTAAAAGAAAATACCTTCCAATCTCTCTTATTTCTTTTCTTCTCTTTTCCTTAATAATGAGGCACGTGGAGGCACGTTTAACAAGTTGGCAATTATAGCTCAACGTTATTATTATAAATATTCACGTTTAACGGCGTAAAACTATAAATCTTGAGTATTGGGAATGGTAAATAGCTATTAAGTATAATATTATTAGCATAATATAAATAATTAAAGTACAAAAAAAAAAAAAAAATGTATTTTACACTGTAAGGAAAAATGTTTTTTTTTTCCCCCTCAAATTTTCGTCTACGTAACATTAACGATCGATTAAAATAAGACACTTCCATTCGAATTATCGTGGGGTGGGGATGGGGGAGAGTTGGTTTAGTCGCCCTCCGCGGGTACACGCGTACTTTTATATTAAATTTCAATTTTAATGTATTTCCAGTTAAAATGTGCATGAAGTAACGAGGGGAATGCAAAATTTAATCATTATTTCCTCATTGCGAATCCATGCTCACTTGTCTCGGAACTCTATAAAAAGCAATGTAACATCTGCTCTATTTATGCGAACATCGTAAACAATATCCGTGTAACAGTTTTGTGTAGTCGTAGAATAATGAAATTAATTTTATTATTCTTGTATGTGCTCGATTTTTTGAAATACCGCAATCGTTTGTTTAGTACTCTGAAAAATAGTTTCAGGGATTTCATTGTTAGCGGGATATTGCTTTCCCCGTGGGTTACGTACTTTTATTGTCTCTTGCAACATTGCACGTATTTAATTATTATACATGCAAATAGATCAAGCACTTACCGCTCATACCCTCCCCCGCTCCACACGCCAAATAACATATAGAGTAGATAGTATTTTGTTTTATAACGAAGATGGAATTGGTGTTTTTTTTTGTTTTTGGTCTCATGTTGAATTTCAGAAACATATTTCAGTGTAAGATACGTACAAATTCTATTCATTTCAGCTGATATTACATTCATACGTACTTTCATACGAGAATAAAATGTCGTACAGGTAGATAAATAAATATGAATTTTTTAGGAAAAAAAAAATATCTATTTGTACAATGTCGTGTATAATGGGACATACGGTTGTTTTTTTTTTTTTTTTTTTTTTTTTTTTGTAAACTAAGAATCACAAAATATTATAATATTGCATATCAGGGATAATCATTAAATGCAAACGTATAAACGTTGTTATTATTTACAGCAATCATATTCGTTTAATTGTCAGAGTTTTAATGATAAAATGAAATATTTTTTTTTGTTTTCACTTTAATTGTCGAACATAAAGATAAGAATTAAGCTTTTGTAAATATATACAGATACTGTATATATTTATGAAAATTATCGTTTCTATTATATTCTCGGAGATATTTTTATCATTTCATCCATTTCTTATATTTATTATAACTACTTTTTTTTTTATTTAGTTTGGAACTAGAGTAACATTTGAAAGTTTTAAGTAAGAAAATTTTCATGCAACTTTAAAAGAATAGTAATAAAATAATATTGATATTTTCACTTTTTAATTCGAAAATTAATAATAAATTTCTAAGCACTCATTTTTAAGTCATGAAATACATGGAATGTTGGAAATGTCGATATATATCAATTAAACAAATTTAATCTTCCAGCTTTTCTATATATTAATTTTTGTTTTGTTTGCGCACAACATATATTACGATAGATGGTAATAAATTGTATTTATGATCTATTTATGTAACTGTATTAATAAAACCATTAATATTGTATTTAGTTAAATAAAATTTTTCTCCAACATACAATTTAATTACAACATCCGATAATTTAATTGTCGAATAAAGCTAATAGGCGATTAATAAGAATCGATAAAAAAACTCAGTCTACTAATAATGATATTCGCGCTAATATTTCGCTTATTATAAACCTAAATAATATGAAATTATAAAAGAAAAGTCTCCTTATAGAAATGTTCAAATATTGTTCCAGAGCATTCAATATCGAAATTGCTATATTTTGTTTTTTTTTTTATTCTTATCGTGGTGTTATCGTGCAATTATGTTGCTGCTTGGAAAGTATAAACGGCGATGAAGACTGTATGTCAAATCCTAAACAAAATCTATTCGTTAATGGCGAATAATGATAAAATTGATAGTAGTGATAGCAGTTATTTTTTCGATATGTAGTACAATACAGTGGCAACTACCACGGATAAGAAATTACATTTTTATCTATTTCGACATCATTTTTATTAAAGCTTATTTATACATTTCATAATTCGTTTATTTGCCTTATTTTATATGTATGCATCTGGACACTTAGACCGTATAATTATTATATTCTTTAACGAAATTTTCAAAACAGTAGTCTTCCGAAATTATACATAGATATTTTTGATATTTTAATTATATAAAATCACTAATGCGAATATTTTAACTTCACACGAGGATCATAACATCCAATAGGTTATTTGTATTTTGGAAGTTTATTTCATCGTGGATATTATAGAATTTTATTTTAATGTATGAGAAAAGTTGATAGAGATTATAAATTACGTGCACGTATGTAAAACAAAAGTGGATATAAAGTTTAAAAATATCAACATTTTATTGCCATTCCTTTAGCCACTTATGAGATTTGTTAGACTTTATGGCAGTAAATAAAGATAAAATGCTGTTCTTCTAAATAATGACAGGTATAATTGGATATTAAGTAAAACGTTATGCCATTAATTTTCCAATTATATTAAATTCCATCCTCCTGCATTAATATCTACACTGTTGTTTTATTATTAAATACAATTGTTTTGAAAGTCAAAAGTTTAAGTAGCCCTAGCCAATTGCACTTTCATTAACAATTAGAATCACGTATATTTTACATTATCCGAGCACAATTTAAGACGAAAAATCTCTTCCTTTGCATTTAAAGAAACTGAAAATATCGATCGATGGAATGGTCGTAAAAAAAATAAGAAAAAGAATAAGAAAAAGAAAAAGAAATAGAATAAGAAAAAGAAAAAGAAAAAGAAAAAGAAAAAGAAAAAGAAAAAGAAAATGTAAGATTCCGCATGGAAGCAATAAAAAAATTACGATGGAGTATAGCGAAGGGGAGTTTTCACTTCATTAGTATCCAGCGGAGCCTTCGAGCATAATCGCCAAGGTTTTGCGTCGTCATTCGCGTTATAGGTGCTGCATTTAATCCTCGGGTACTCCGAGCACCGTAGGAACAGACAGAAGTACAGAAAGGAGACAATGAGAGATACGCCCGGTAAAAGCATAAATAGAGCGCTAGTCAAGAGGGAGTTATGCGACAGCGGCACCGGAGCTCCGCTGCTTAAATTTCTGGGTTTCTGCGAAACCTTCTCTGCCCCCACACATTTCCCGCCATGTTTAAATACGGACGGCTTTTAGAATTGGAAAATGAGAGAGAGAGAGAGAGAGAGAGAGAGAGAGAGAGTGAAACGTCCCCGCAGGGCTCTTTATCGAGCTTACAGTCGACGATGAAATGTCGATATAAAGTCTTAAGAATTGGGCCATTCCCCAATCTCTTCTCTCTCTCTCTCTCTCTCTCTCTCTCTCTCTCTCTGTCTGTCTGTTTCTGTCTCTGTACATGATACTCGAGGTGATATTGACAAACGCGTAGTAGGGTACGAGCGAGAGCAGAGCCAAAATTCGTCCTCTTCTTGTCACGTGCAAGCCGGGTAGGTCCAGAGTGAAAATGGGATGTCGGAACACGGGAATACTGGAAAATGATGGTAAAGCATCATTGGGCTTTGATATTTACTTACATTTGTACATATGTGTGCGTATGTGTGCAGGCATGTATTCATTGTCGGCAAATGTAAGAATCGTAGAGAATCATCAGTTATATTACAAATTTGCGATATTTGATTAGTAAGTTATGTTTTCCCTCGCAATCGGAATTTTTAGCAAATAAATTTTGCACGAACAATTGTTTATGCCTCGTTATTGTTGTAATCGAATGGTAAAATTAGACCAGTGAGGATTGAATTTCTGACAATTGTAATTTTATTCTAGTACAGCATTATATTCCTTCTCACTCTGTTAGAATAGATAAATCTGCATTAGGGCGCTTATTTTACAGACTTTTAATCATTTATTTTCATGCAATTTCCATATTATAGAAAGGGTAGTTAATTTCATATGCGACTATCTTTAAATGAAAGATTTGACGTATTCTATGGTTTATATATTAAAAAATTGCATTTAAGCATAGAAAGGCCAATGTTTTTCATCTAGACATTTACGCTGTAAAAAAAAAAAAAAAAAAAAAAAAAAAAAAAAAAAAAATCGAAATAAAGTTTAGATTGAAAGTAGAAATGATTTTCATATTTTATATTTAAACACAAAATATAGATGTAAGTTATTTATTAAACAAAAATGTTTCTTAAATACTTAAAGTACATTCAAAGTAGTAAGTTTTCGTAGAAATTAACCGTCACTTTTCATTTCTCATTCCACATAAATCCTTAAATTCATAAATCTGTTAAATATTTTAATAAGCATTGTGCATCTCATTTGAGTTTTGTCATCCAATATTATATGTGTAATTTGTTCTTACTAAACTTGTCAATTTTTATTTCAATTAATTGGAAAAATGGAAGCTATTAACAGCGAATGAAATATATTATGTATTTTTATGTAGTTGTTCGGAATTGAAGCATTTCAGTCAAGGTCATCGCTTCTCGAAATCGCTTCACATTTTTTTTTCACATTAATTTCCCCACTGGCCCTTGAATATTTACATTTACCTTCTCAGAATTCTCGAATGTTCTACGAGACTGTTTAGCCTTCGCGTAGCAACAATGATTGAATTCTCGAATCGCCGAAAGCTTAGATTCCCGACCGATTCCGATCGTTTACGATCGTTTCCGAAGCATCGAACGCGATTATGCTGCGTTCGCCGAATTCTCGAATAGCGGAAATTTTATTGCCGCGCCGATGCTTAAGGAAGCGCGCGACGTGACTCTTCGTATATTAATATAAAGCAACCATCCAGTAAACAGTGTCGGTAGTCTTAAAGCGCCACTTTTCAGTTATTCGTCCATACCAGTCATCATCTACGTCCACCAAGCCACACTATCGCATGGAGTCTTTGCCAGGAGAAGGACAAGCTATTGTATGCAAGGAACTCGAGCTATTGAAAGGATTGACTTCTCCAATGCAACAAAGACAACAATCCGTCAAGGGCTGACTCAACTGTGGTTGTTGTTCCACAAAATAGTCGACTATAAAAATCATTATATCAAATCCTTTTGCTCTCGAAGGTATATCATTTATCTTTATTGCGAATAACTAGCACACTAATACTCCCATACTCCCCTTCATGATTACGATCGACTCTCTTGGAGACATTACCATACATACTCCCCCCTTACGAATATAGTCAATTCTCCCTGATAAGCACTGTCAACTACCATTACCACCTTCCCATGCTCATCTGATGACTATGGTCGTCTCTTGTTGCTGATCCTTATAACCTCAGCATTGATCCCAAAAGTCAACATCCATTGCTAATCCCTATAACATCAACGACATCGCCACCATTACGAAGAAGCGACCTCACCATTGCGATAGAATAATTCCCTCTCCCTCACTAGAAGTAATCATAGAACTGCAATATTGTAATTGTTAATAAAACCGAATAAATGATGTCTTAAATCGAAGTTACACACTATACATATTTTCAGCCCTTCCACATGTGTCCTTTCCTAAGCATCGCTAAGGCAAAATCCGAATAAACTAAACTTTCGAACGGTAGTTTTTACGCATAATAAATATATAAACATTTTTAATACCTCTTTGACGTACAAATTTCATCGTCAGTAATTTATTTTTAATTAATGTAGTTTAGCTTTTTAAATTATCGAAAACGATATGTGGGAACTCATCCAAATTTATATTTGAGGTTATGAGTGAAGTAATCGTGCCATCATTATTTTATAATATTTTATACGAATCGTTGATGTTCTGTTTTAAGCTGTTAATATTATTCTATCACTTAACATCATCTCAATATAAAAATGAGAAGAGTTTTAGTAATTGTTTGATATTTCTTTATCCATCATTGTACTAATACCATAAAGATATTATCGATGCTGGTGTAATACATCGAAGCAATGATTTAAAAAAAAAAAAATTATAATACGAGTTGGTCAAGAAAACACTCGGTGATGAAGAACATTTTAACTTTTTAATATTACTTGCACTTATTTAAAATAGTCATTACTAGATAGACACTTGTCAGTTTAACTAATAATTAAGCTACTCAACTCTTTATGATTATTTATTAATTATTTTCATTTTTAAATTACTTAAATATCACAAAATTAATTTTATTTTTCAACATATAAGCATATAAAAGTTTTAGTATAATAAATGGATTTTCGTCATTTTTAATTGTTGTTGATTTTTTTTTTTAATCGTTTTATTTCAATATTTAAGATTCGGCATTTGACTCGCTGTTTCCGTAAATTTAACTTTTAATTGTTTTACAATATTTTTTCATGTGGTGAATGAGGATAAAATCGAGAAAAAAAAGTAATTTCTGAATAAAAGAAAAAAAAATATATACAAATGGAGATAAAGTTATGGGGCAAAGAAATAAAAGAAACAGGATCACGATTTATAATAAAATTGTACATAAAGTTGAGATAAAAGGGGGTGGGGTCCATTACGAATTATCATATTATATCATAAGGCTATTGCAACTGAGATTCTTATCTTTTTATTTCTTATTTACGAATAAAATGCGTACTTACAATAAATATAAGGGAATACATACTCCCTTTGGCTAGTCGTGTAACATAGTATATGCTTTTTTTTTTCATTGCAAAATAATAAAAAAAAATGGTAAAATAATATATAGATAAATAAATAAATATTAAAGGGCGCGGTAATATCTAGTATTAAAATAAATCTGTTTATGTAGAATAACGAAGTGCAACACTATACGTATTATAGTACTTATTGCGATGTTGTAGTAAGCTTCTATAGACTATTGTATATATTTAATAATAATGTATAAAGAAATTTTACCATAAAAGTGTGCTGGAAGGTGAAATATTTAAAGTTAACTAAATAACTAATTGATATGAAACTTAAAACTTTGATTTATTCTTACATACATTGTTAGTCCTTGTTAGGTGAATTGTTTAAATAGTTATGTGAAGTTATCGATACTTTTTATAGTTTGACAGTTAAGTAATTTAAAATAAAAGTTTTATCAATTTTCGGAGAACATGATAAACAGATTCTGATTAATTAAATATTTTTAATTTATTGGTATAACGATTTGATAATCTGAATTTTTATAGTAAAAATTCAGAGTTTTCTTTTCTAAATCTCTTATTAATTATTATTATTATTCATTTGGAATTTAAAAACATAGTGCTTTTATCGTATATTTAAATGGCTCTGTAATAAAATATAAAAACTGACATTAAGTATAAAAATTAATAATTGTGAGTTTATAAATGTTTACTATTATTGCTAGAAATATTAAAAACCGCTTAACATTTCAAGTACCATTTATTATTTAACGATTTCATTGCAGATGATCCAATAATTAGTTGATTAATAAAATAATTACATATTTTTTTAATATTGAAGATCATAAATATAACAAATGGGATATTTATAGTAAACATTTATTTATAATTACGGTACATTTAATGACGTAATTTATACAGTCTTACTACTTTGATCGATGAATTTGATGAATCTGATTAAATTAGGAATCTAAGCGTCTACATATTATTGAGGCAATATAGTTATATATATATATATATATATATATTTGTATAACACTTGCTTCTCAAATATATATTTACCATTACACAAATAATTTCACAAAAATATCTGCTAATATAGATAGCTACGTTTAACATAAAAGAAATTGTATTTTTTTATCAATTTGTTAAAATTATATTCTATATTATATTAATACATTTCGTTATCAAACTTGAGCTAGAGTTTTTATATTTTTATTTAATATCGTTAAAGCGTTAAGTGATACAAGAGATGATAATATAAGAAGTATATTTTCGAAAAATATTTCGAGTTGTATAAATTAAATCTTAGTTAAGTTCATCTTAAATTAGTTAAAAATATTCGATATTTTACAGCAATATTTTTCTCTGTTATTGCAGATGTCTAGTTAATCGATGTTTGTAAAAAAATGTGCAGTTTTGCAGAAAATGTTTTAAAATTTGTAAATAAATAGATAAATATATTTTATGTGTGTGCGTGTGTGCGCGTGTGTGTGTTCGCGCGCGCGCGTATTTTGTTATATTATGCATATAAGTGTATTGCAGATACAATGTGGTATATATTACGTAATATACTGCTAGTACTACGTACGATAATGCCTAATGCTTCTGTCAACTTAATGTTAAAGTACTAACGATCTCTCGATAGCCTAGATCTCTCTTTAGACGGCTACAAGGGATCATTTGGGAACACGGCGCATAGTGCTGTAATGAATGGAAAGGATAAAGGGGGAGAGGGATAGAAGGCGAAACGAGAGCGGGATGATTAACGACACGGACCTTTTAGTATTTTAGTACGTATCCAAGCAAGGAATAATTTATTCAATTAAATTCTTCATCTATTTATCGTCGTTAATTGACTTGGCCGGAGTTGGATTCTGGCTAGTATTACAAAACCAAAAGAAGATCAACTAAACGAAGCCTTTGTTAACGCGTGACTCGATTACAGGTTGCCACGCAAATGCTTATTTAACAGAAATCCTAAACAGGAACGGAGTAGATCGTTCAGTATAAGCAATGAATCCATCATATTTTATATAGATAATGCGAGCGAAGAAGGGGCGGTAGGTAGGTGCTTGTAAGGACCGGATGTGTGGTACGAGGAATCGCGTGAAACAATGTCGTGGCCTTGTCATGGTAGGGTGGCGGGAGGGGGTAGGGTAACCTTCTCTGGTTGCACGAACCTGTGTTTCTCGATTCTCGAGGTCAATGGAAGCTTGATGGTCCATGGGACGGGCTGTGTCGTGGGGGTGGTGGTGATGGTGGTGGTGGTGTGTTCGCGCGCGCCCGTTTGTGTAGGTATGCAGGTAGATTAGGAAGCTTGTAGGGAGCGGATCGTGTGATTAGTCGAATGAAGGATCCATTAGCGCTTGACTGCGTAACATCGCTTTAATACTTGTGCTTTTTATCTGCTTGACGATTGCGACGTTTGGCGGACGCGACGTGCCGGAAAAATATAAAACATTGACCCTGCCCGTGGCTTCCATGTTTTTTGGATTATGTGGACGTGTAACTTTTATTACCCAGACTTTTGTATCGTCCGCCCGAGAATGGAAAAATATGAGATTTCCTCGATTCGTAATTCTCTTGACCGGGTTAGAAAATTAAAAAAATCATATATACATATTCAGAATAATAGAATTGATTAATAAACTTTTTAGTAATATTAGTAATTTTTTCAATGCTATTATTTTGAATGATATTTGAATATTCGTTTTATCACTAAAAAGAAAATTCTAAAACTCCCGTATTATTGCATTAAATGAAGCGATAAGTACAAATATTTTTATGTATGATTTGATAATTAATTGAATTATTCAATAAAAAGTAATTTTAATAAAATTTTTTGACATTAAGATAAGTATGAATAATTAAAAAAAAATACTTTTTTCGCGATAAGAATTTTATGCAATTTCTGCCTCGGGGGATAAATTTTTTTTAAATATTTTCTCATTCTCAACAATGGCTATTATAGATCCTCTGCATATAATAATTCAATATCAGCAAGTGAATTTATTATTCAGTTAGGATAGTGCAGAGATTCAACAGAAAATTTGCTTATAGCATGCTGCTGTGGTATATAATAAAAATGGTTGTCCCTTACTTTATAATCCTCCTACACGCCCAATCACCCGTATATCCGTGTCGTGTGTCCTGTTAGACTTCACATTAGAGTCATGAGTTTAGCACTTAACGATACACATGGCTAAATTAATGGGGCGGGGGGGGGAGATGGGGACCATTAGTTAGCTTAAAAGTGACGGCAAACTAAGATCAGAGAAGTTAAGCAGACTTGATCGAGACAAGAACCCGGATAGGTGACTGCTCGGACTTTCTAACTTTATAATTGCTAATTGGTCACATGCAATTTAAATATAATTGGAGTAGGAGGATATATTTGGGGGGGGGGGTATAAGTAGGCGATTCAGGAAACATCGAGAATCGCCTAATTTATTCTTCAAATTTTTCTTCAAACCTTTTAAATAATCGATTATTCAAAATAATAATAATAATAATAATAATAATAAATAATAAACAGGCTACGTAAGTTATTTTTTTATAATTTTATACTAAATTTTCTTATTTTTCTTTCCGCAACATCTTATCGACTCTTGCAATGACTTATTATTTTATAGAACAGGAATTTTCAGAGTAATTTGAACTTTTAAAACTTTATTTCGGCTTGTAGTCGGGCAAATGAAATTTTACTATAAACAATGTAATGTAACGGAGTGTTAAAGCAAGTGGAAAATTGAGGTCATCCGTCGTGCATTTATCAGTGAATCTAATTTATTGTTAAATTTATTATTGTGATATCACAAATTAATTCTTTAAATTCGCGTTTAACGGGAAAATGTATGTATCTTTAAATTACATTTGATTATTGTATTCCAAGTATTATAAAAGTCTACACTTCTTCATATTCACACAATATTCGGACAATAAATATTATACAATAATAATAGGAATTTAAACATTGTGCGCAAGGATAATTATTCAGCTGTGAATATGTCCGTTTTAAAACATCCTCTCAGCTATCGTTATAAAATTATTTTTTTGCATATAATAAATTCACCTATTACTTTTTTATTAGATCGCACCACAAAAACATCAACTATGTAATATTACTTTAAATATGTCGTTTATGCACCACGTGTTTATCTGCAAAGGAATAATTGTATTGAATGTGGATCAATCACAAGTAGATAATATAATAGTATTTTTATTAATGCGCCAAGTTAGCTATTTAATCGAAATCGATCTAAATCGATATGGCTCTTGGACGTGTATTTTGCGATTAGTCATCAGTTGAACAGAATAACATGAAGTTTGCTCTTTGCCGATATTGTGCTGGAGAACAGTATCCTGCGGGTACATGTCTCTGTCTCTCTCTCTCTCTCTCTCTCTCTCTCTCTCTCT